>NW_012112808.1:4112131-4113961 GCF_000951035.1 Colobus angolensis palliatus | reverse complement strand
ACACACACACACATACACACTCTGATTGTAGCTCCTTCAATATCTGGAAGTCACTGGCCACATTTATTACTCAAATAATTTAAAGTATGATTCAAGAATTGACAAAAGTGTCACTGTGTCTACAGATTTACTCATTTCATCTATCCTTTTTAGTTACTCCAGGACTTCAACATCTTTAAAACAGGCACTCTATGGTTTATTAAAAACATTACATCCCAAATTTCTGATGGCTGTTTTAGATATTTTATACAGACATCTATAATATGTTTTTCCACATGCTGCTGGAAATAAAATGTTTTGCTTGAAGAAGCTTCAATACTATCCTGATTCCTCTGGTTCTTGCATTAATTAATCTTCAACGAGGTTTTCAATAGCTCCAGTTCCAAAATCTTGCTGCATATCGGAGTTACCTAAGGGGCTTTCTTGTGAATTCAGTTGTGGAAATCCCTGCTGTAGAGCCTTGCCACCCAAAGCAGCATTGATGTCACCTTGACATTTTGATCTTCCCACTGCTGGAGGCTTGGTGTTGCCCGAACCGCCTTCTTGAGGATCCTCATCTTTTCCCTTTTCCAACTTCTTTTCAAGGGCCTGTTTCCCTTGCCGCCATAACTGTTGTACCATGTTTTTGTATTTTTAGTAGAGACGGGGTGGTCAGGCTGGTCTTGAACTCCTGACCTCAGGTGATCCACCTGCCTCGGCCTCTCAAAGTGCTGGGATTACAGGTGTGAGCCATCGCACCCGGCCTTATTTTATTTTTTTCACTTCTGTATTCCAGGGCCAGAAGAGTGTTGGTGCAGAGTAGGTTGTCAATACATATTTGTTGAATAAATAAATGAATTGAGATTGGTGGTGTAGATGTACAAGTGATTTCAGGTACAGACGTGAAGCTTAAGGGTAGCAGCCATCTGTGAGCTTGAGCACTTATATAGTTTGGATGTTATCGCCTCTAAATTTCAAGTTGCATTGTAATCCCCAATGTTAGAAGAGGGGCCTGGTCGGAGGTGATTGGATTGTGGGTGTGAATCGGTCATAAATGGCTTAGCACCATCTCCCTGGTGCTGTCTTTGTGACAATGAATGAACTCTTGTGAGATCTGGTCATTTAAAAGTGTGTGGCACCTCCCCGCCTTCCTCCCACTCTCACCGTGTGACCTGACAGCTCCCCCTTTGCCTTCTACCGTGAGTAAAAACTCCCTGAGGTCTCCCCAGAAGCTGAGCAGATGCTGGTGCCATGCTTCCTGTACAGCCTGCAGAACCGTGAGCCAACTAAACCTCTTTTCTTTATAAATTACCCAGTCTAAGGTATTCATAGCAATGCAAATATGGCCTAATACAGGCGCTAAGCCACATACTAAAGCCAGCAGAGTGAAGAGTTGGAATGAACCTGGGACCGAAGGCTCCACCATACTCACCCTGAACTGCCTGCCTCTGGATTGCATGTCATCATGTCAGGGAAGCAGGAGCATAGGAGAGCCAGAGTGGCACCATTTTAAAATTAACTCCATCTTAAAACTGTCAAGGTACATTTCTTGTCTATCATGACCTGTGGTTATATGATGTTTACAGCTGAGGAAACAGCTTAACAATGCCTGCAAGGATAAACTATGACAGAAAAAATGTCCAGATGTCCTGGTGTTGCAAAACAATATATGCTTTTAAAATGATTATAGTTGGCCGGATGCAGTGGCCCACGCCTGTAATCCCAGCACTTTGGGGAGGCTGAGGTGGGTGGATCACCTGAGGTCAGGAGTTTAAGACCAGCCTAGCCAACATGGTGAAACCCCATCTCTACTAAAAATACAAAAATTAGCCGGGTGTGGTGGTGGGCACC
>NW_012112808.1:4102267-4104686 GCF_000951035.1 Colobus angolensis palliatus | reverse complement strand
GTACCTGGTAAGTAAAAAATGTCTCTTTCTAATGGCCCAAGAACCCTAAGTTATCTTGGGACCTCCAGAGGAGAGGAATTCACCCAATTCATACACGTATTTGCAGAAACAGATAAATTTGTGGCTGGGCTTGAGGCTTTAAAAAGTCTAAATCTGAGATTCCCTATGGAAAAAGTTTCAGCAAAGCCAGTTTAAGAGAGCCTATAAGGCAAATAATTATTATTGGTGCACTTTATGCAAATAATCAGGCCAAGATTAGTAAGACTAAGATTTATTTTGCAAATAAATTGATCCATAATTTGTTTTTAATAAAAATGAGAGACTAGAGAGAAAAACATTATCATACACCTGCTATTAGATTCTAGCCTTGTCTGTCATTTTTTAGGGTTTTTCTTTTTTTTTTTTTGCATTTTCTGCAATTTGGACTAGATCTTAAATTCTTTCCAGGCTACAACTCCAAACTAATATTCTCTGGATAGATTATGCCCACCATTAATATTTGTTTTTGCCCTGTTTCCATAAAAATGCCTCTATTGGCTGGGGGCAGTGACTCACACCTGTAATCCCAGCACTTTGGGAGGCTGAGGCAGGCAGATCACCTGAGGTCAGGAGTTTGAGACCAGCCTGGCCAAGATGGTGAAACCCCTGTCTCTACTTAAAAAAAAAAAAAAAAAAATTGGCCGGGCATGGTGGTATAAGCCTGTAAACCCAGCTACTTGGGAGGTTGAGGCAGAAGAATTGATTGAGCCTGTGATGCAGAGGTTGCAGTGAGTTGAGATTGCGCTGCTGCACTCCAGCCTGGGCAACAGAATGAGACGCTGTTTCAAAAAAAAAAAAAAGAAAGAAAAAAAGAGAAAAACAATGCTGCTTATTAAAAATCCACTTGCTTTATGTTTTAGACAGCAGGAGACTGGTTTTCCAGCCAATTCACTTAGATTCCAAATGCCTTCAAATTTCTTTTTACAAGCATTGTTAAACTGGGCTTAAGCATTGTATTAGTTATCACTGGGTACTCTTTGATTTTTAAAATAATTGTTTGTTATGTTCAGCAGGGGTACAGATGGTTAAACTTATGTCTTCCAGGCTTCAACAGTTCTGAATCAAGCTAATAATGCCCCAGATATTCCAGTCCACACCATCCCAGGAGGAGCCCAGTTTTTACAGGTCCCTAAAACAGCAAGTGAGAGATTTCAGTGCCCTCAAAATTAGGCAAGGATGGCAACCCTGTTCAGCAGGAAGCAGCTTCGGAAGATAGGATCTTTGGCCCTGTCTCCTGAAGAATAAGAAGGATGAAATCTCTCTGGGGGAATCTAGATACAGTAGGAATGGGACAGAATTCTTCCCTCATATATAGATATTTTTACTATTTTTTCCTTAATTATATTTAATTTTTTATACAGACAAAGTCTCACCGTGTTGCCCTGACTAGTCTCAAATTCCCAGATTCAAAGAATACTCTTACCTCTGTTACTGGAAAAAGGAGTTGATATGGTTTGACTCTGTGTCCCCACCCAAATCTCATCTTGAGTTGTAATCCCCATAATGCCCACATGTTGAGAGAGGGACCTGTAATCCCCACGTGATTGGATTAAGGGGGTGGTTTCTCCCATGCTGTTCTCATGATAGTGAGTGAATTATCATCAGATTTGATGGTATTATAAATGGTAGTTCTTCCCGCACTCTCACGTGCTCTCCCTCTCTCTCTCTCACCTGTCACGATATAAGACATGCCTGCTTCCCCTTCTGCCATGATTGTCAGTTTTCTGAGGCCTCCCCAGCCATGCGAAGCTGTAAATCAATTAAGCCTCTTTCCTTTATAAAGGAAAGCCTCAGGAAGTTCTTTACAGCAGCGTGAAAATGGACTAATACACAGGTCTTGATCCAGACCCCAGGAGGGGATTCTTGAATCCCGCACAGGAAAGAATTCAAGGTAAGTGGTAAAGTGTGATGAAAAACAAGACAGCTTATTGGAAGCTACTCTGTCATGGAGTAGCACATTTTCAGAAAGCAAGAGGAGGAACACACCATTTTTGTTTCAAGTTTTTCTCATATAGGTGTCTTGTCTATGTAAAGACTAAACTAAGCTATGCCAATGTGCAGGTGGGCCGACAACATGACAAAATTTATTATTCTGTTGATTTAAAGAAAACGATCTTTGGCATTTTAGCGTGCAACTACATCAAAGCACAAGTATAATGATCTTGAAAGCATATCTTGTTATTGGTATTGAGACATCTAGGCTTTCTGTTGTTGTGGGAGTTTGCCCTTGGAGGCATTATCAAGCTGCCTCCTATGTTGTAAACACCTTAGGACCATGGTTTGTGACTGGAAAAGAGTGTGCCTCACTAGTTTTAAGATGGAGTTGATTTTTTTTTTTTTTTTTTTTTTTGTGAGAGAGAGTCTTGCTTTGTCACCCAGG
>NW_012112808.1:4093083-4101559 GCF_000951035.1 Colobus angolensis palliatus | reverse complement strand
TGAGCCACCGCGCCCGGCCAAGATGGAGTTGATTTTAAAATGTTTTCACTCTGGCTGTCTTAGGCTCCTGCTTCCCTAACACCTTGGCCTTTCAAGGTGTTGGGATTACAGGCATGAACCACCGTGCCCGGCCCCCTCCTTCATAATGTTTAACCATGCCTTTTACTTAAAGAATTCCAGGAACTGGCCTTAGGAAATCTAAATATCAAACCAAGGAAGGAATGCTGAACAATTGAATTACAGCCTTGTTGATGCTGGCCAGACCATCAGATGGCCCATTACTCAAGATAACCATCACAACCAGTTATGCCACCTGCATACCCTACCCCTCCTGTGCTTCACCCAGCCCAGCCTGCATACCCTACCCTCGGTGTAAATGCTCATGCTTTGCCTAATTAAAAAAGCCCTACCTGCTCTTTTTGGAAAGTCAGTCAAGGAATTCTCTTTTTCTCTTGTGCTACCTCCCTTAGGCCTGGGCATAAGCTCCACTGAAGCCTCGCCTGGGAAAACTCTTTTGTCCTCATGTCTATTTCTATTGCATTGAGAGCCCAGGAATGAGAGGTTGGTAAAATATTGACTTTCCCCTTTTCACATGACAAGAACACAAATGATCAGATTATGTAACAGATACATTTTTCAGCTTAGGAATGCAGTTTGTAGGTGCTAATGATCATTTTAGTGTTTGAACCTTTGTCTGGATGCATGGGAAAGTCTTAAAATGCTATTTGCCCTGAAAACTTGATTGGTTTCAGTTACTGGGGAAGCCTATTATTACAGCTGCTAAAAGCTTGATGATTTTTGGAAAAAGAGGGATGTTTTACTTTTTTCATGAAGGCTTGGCTATTCCACAGCACTGTGAAAAATATCAGATACATCTGTATCTTTAGGTGATGGATATTGAGGAAGTGGTAAGAGGTTCAAAACAGAATTATGGTTTTAACTCCATGTATTATACCCAACTCTGTGTTGATTTAATGGGAACTCTTATACTAATTTTTTAAAGTTAGGTAATTTATTTCTTGTCTTAGTACTTCCTTTAAAACCAGCATAGAATAGACACAGGTCTTTTGTTTTGTTACATTATTATCTCTGAAGGGCTGATCTATTAAAATAACTATGTAGAGGTACTTCAGCTAATTTGATTACCTGAAAACAATAATGTGGGGCTGTAGCAGTGCCTGTGCTGCACCCCCGTACCCCCTCAGCACTCACCTCTTATGTGCTAAAGGCTGCTTACCCTAAACCATCTGCCACTTTCGGTCCCACAAGTGCTACACAATTGGGAGTTGGGGTTGTGTAGGGAGCAGCCCTCAACCAGTGATGGATAAGGGGTTGGTGGATAGGTACCCAGCTTCGCATCCCTTGCCTGGGATATCTCTGTGATACATTCTACTCTGTCTCCTAGAACCCTTAGATACGTTGAGATCCAGTTGCCCGCATGGTGATGGTGGTCATCCTCCCATCATTGGCTATTTTCCCTTCCCCCTCTCACCTCCCCACTCCTCTACTGGTGTCCTGGGATCATGTCCAAAATACAATACTTGTACTCAAATCCTTGCCACGGGGTTGGCTTCTGGGGGACTCCAAGCTAAGAAGGATGCTTAAAATAAACATAGACCACGTGCAAAAAATAAAGGCAGATATTTGTTAAGCACTTACCATATGCCAGACAACATTTAACTCTCACAACAACTCTTTTGGGAACTTCTGTCACCTTCAGTTTATTTATTTTTATTTTTATTTTTATTTTTATTTTTATTTTGAGACGGAGTCTCACTCTGTCGCCCAGGCTGGAGTGCAGTGGCTGGATCTCAGCTCACTGCAAGCTCCGCCTCCCGGGTTTACGCCATTCTCCTGCCTCAGCCTCCCGAGTAGCTGGGACTACAGGCGCCCGCCACCTCACCCGGCTAGTTTTTTGTATTTTGTAGTAGAGACGGGGTTTCACTGTGTTAGCCAGGATGGTCTGGATCTCCTGACCTCGTGATCCGCCCGTCTCGGCCTCCCAAAGTGCTGGGATTACAGGCTTGAGCCACCGCGCCCGGCCTTTATTTTTATTTTTATTTTTTTGAGACGGAGTCTCGCTCTGTCGCCCAGGCTGGAGTGCAGTGGCCGGATCTCAGTTCACTGCAAGCTCCGCCTCCCGGGTTTACGCCATTCTCCTGCCTCAGCCTCCCGAGTAGCTGGGACTACAGGCGCCCGCCACCTCACCCGGCTAGTTTTTTGTATTTTGTAGTAGAGACGGGGTTTCACTGTGTTAGCCAGGATGGTCTGGATCTCCTGACCTCGTGATCCGCCCGTCTCGGCCTCCCAAAGTGCTGGGATTACAGGCTTAAGCCACCGCGCCCGGCCCACCTTCAGTTTATACATGAAGCATGTGAGGCTTAGAGAGGTTCAGTGTCTTGTCTAAGTCATGCAGCTAATGGATCATGAAGGATTTAAATCTAGACTATTTAATTTAAGCGAACATAGTTTTAATGACCCCATGTCCTACAATAGCATATCAAGTTGCTTCTCATATCTTCACTGGTACATATTTCATAAGCTTTTGAGGGCATTTTGCTGGTGGATTTTTCTGATAGATGAGCTGATAGATTTTTTTGTAACCTATCAACAGTAATAATGTTGCATATCTTGGATGAGTCTGCATTCACCCAATGGAAATCTAAGTCACATGCCAGGAGGATTTTGTTTTCCAGCCACATCAAGAAGTTCAATAATGTTTTATTTTCTCCTGTCTCTTCTAAAATGTTTTTGCAGCTAACCACTGTTCCTGCTGTTTTTCTTAAAACTGGCTGCCCAGCTTAAAATTCATTATGTGATAAATAAAGTTCACCATTTATGCCCTGATAACAAGCTGGATTGATCCAGGGTTTTAGCTGGTTGTGATGCTGTGTGAGGCATATTCATTCTTGATAACATTTCATGGGCTCTGGATGACCCTTCTTTGAACTGAAATGCTCTTTTGACTGCTGACTTTATCAAGTTTTTTCTTTGTTACACGTCAAAATACGCTCTCTGCTTACCGCCACTGTTGGTTTTCAGAAAGAGTGAAACAAATGATTTGTGGTTCCTAGAAAATGTTATAAAATTGTTTCCCAAGTTAGGTCACTGCAGTTACAAAATTTTTGTTTCAGTAGAGGAGCTGGCCAAAAACAACAGAGCCAATGGTCAGTCATTATTCCAGGGGAAAAAAAATATTGAGATTAGCTAGGAGTAACTGCCTCCTTTTCCACTGAAACATAGACAGATTCCTCTAGTGGTGCCGAAACTATTTTGAGATAAATCTCTCTCTCTTTATTTACTGGCTGACTTCCCTAGTTTCTGAAATTGACTTATAAAGTTTTGGAAGGCATTTTAACTTTATAAGGCAATTTATTACAAATTATTTTTCAGAAACATCTTGAGCCAACTAGAAATGAAAACAAGCCATGTTCTCGGGCTATATACTCTAATTCTCGTCTAATTTTTTAAAACTTGGCATGTAAATTTAGGGTTCCATGTTAAACAATACACTTAGGAAGAGTCTGTTTGAGCTTAAAGAGACTAAGGAAAGAATGCCAAAAGTTTCCATCACCAGAGATATGGTATTATTCACAGGTAACGTGATGTTAGCAAATGTTTAACAACTGACTTTTCTTTTTTTTTTTTTTAAGATGGGGTCTCACTTTGTCACCAGAGCAGGTATGCAATGGTACGATCATGGCTTACTGCAGCCCTGACCTCCTGGGCTCTAGTGATCCTCCCACCTCAGCCTCCTGAGTAGCAGAGACTACAGGCACATGGCACCATACCTGGTGAATTTTTTTTTTTTTTTGGTAGAGATGAGGTCTCTCAATGTTGCCTAGGCTGGTCTCGAACTTGTGGGCTCAAGCAGTCCTCCCATCTCGGCCTCTAAAGTGCAGGGATTACAGGCATAAGCCACAACGCTTGGCCAATAGCTGACTTTCTAGGAGAGAAATATCTTCATTTGTAGTGTTTATCAATTCCTGTGGTGTAGATACTCTCACCCTTTCCAATTTCAAGCTATCGATGAGGTGTCAACCAGCTTGCAAAATTCCTGAAAATCTAGCAATTGGCTCTCATGAGCTCCTCAGAGGCAACTCCAGAACACTCCTGCAGGCGACTCAGCCATCTAGTGCCCCAAATGCAGGCAGGGGAACATTGATGTGTTGACTCTGCAATGCCCTGAAATTGATTTTGGAGGTTACGAGGACATCAGGTAGCAAACCCTCGCAAAGTGGCACTTTTGGATACACTGTGTGTGTCACCCCAAAACTCAGGTTACCTTGAAAAAATAATGTACCCTGAGAGAATTTGGTCCAAAATATCCTATTTAATTGTCGTTCTTGCCAAGTCATACAATTAGGGTCACCGAGGACAGTCCAAGGGCATTTGAGAGACAAGGACCACTCACAGCTCTGTGGCTCTGGTTTAGACTGCTGTGTTCAGCAAAGGCTGACCACAGAACAAAATAAGCAACCCAGATCCAACTTGGATGCTACCCTTTGTAATGGATTTTGTTTTCGGTTGACATCTGAAAAGCCACAGCCATCGAGGATGCCTGGGAAGTGTCTTCATTAGCTATCACTTAAGGACATCTCTTATTTTGTTCATCTTCTTAAAATAGAAAGCTCTTTTCCAAGGAATTAATTTTTTCTTTTCATGTGTCTTGTAACTACAGTCTTTCTGCTGACTGGTGCACTGTTCTCTTTCTCAATAAATGTATTTTTGTTCTGTCCCTATATATTTCCTCTAATGATGAAAGACAATGTAAACCTAGCCATCATAGCAGAGAGCAAAGTAAATTTCCATTTTGGACTGCTACTAAATTTGACCATGCCCCTTGAAACAGCCCAGTCAGCGAATATGGAATGAGAGGGCCTGGAGCTGCTGGTAAGATCCCTTGCAATGATCCATCTTTGGCCAAGCACTATTCAGCTTTCCCATTTAAGAGTTTCGAGACAAACCTCCCAACATGCAAAAACTTTATCTTTTGTTTTTTGTTTTTTTTTGTTTTTTTTGACGCGGAGTCTCGCTCTGTTGCCCAGGCTGGAGTGCAGTGGCGGGATCTCAGCTCACTGCAAGCTCTGCCTCCCGGGTTCCCGCCATTCTCCTGCCTCAGCCTCCCAAGTAGCTGGGACTACAGGCGCCCGCCACCTCGCCCGGCTAGTTTTTGTACTTTTTTTAGTAGAGACGGGGTTTCACCGTGTTAACCAGGATGATCTTGATCTCCTGACCTCGTGATCCGCCCGTCTCGGCCTCCCAAAGTGCTGAGATTACAGGGTTGAGCCACCGCGCCCGGCCAAAAAAAAAAACTTTATCTTTTATTTCAAGTTTCTATCGAATATTCACTAATTCTTTTTTTTTTTTTTTTTTGAGACAGGGTCTCACTGTGTTGCCCAGACTGGGGTGCAGTGGCTATTCACAGGCACAGTCATTGCTCACTGCAGCCTTGAACTCCCGGTCTCCAGTGATCCTCCCGCCTCAGCCTCTCAAGTAACTGGGATTACAGGTGCATGCTACAGCTCCTGGCTCCAATATTCACTCATTCTTTAATACATTTTATTGAGCATCCACTTTGTGTCAGAAGCTTTAACTAGTTGATGAATGAGATTTTGTAGCTCTCAGCATTCCTAATATCTAATGGGTCAAATGAATCAACAAAGCATGGTGAAGTGCCCATGGTGTAGTAGCAATAGTGGGAAACTATTACTACCTATAGGCTTTAAGGGAGAAGGAGGAAAGGATCTTGGAGGAGAGATTATGCTCAGAGCAGAAGGGAAGCAGGAAGGGAGTCTTTTTGATCTCCTGACAGTGACTCCCATTTGCCAAACCCTACAGGAAACTAGAGGACATGGGACGCACCCGGAGGTGATGCAGTCTGGGAGGGCCAGGCTTTCAGTGTTGAGAGAGGCATGGAGAAGGATGGAGGGCGGACCCCTGGGGGGATCCTCAGGTGGAGAATGGCCGCTGAGGAATGCCCAGCATTGCTATCAGCCCTGCCCTCAAAGAGCTGCAGTCTAGTGAAGATACTCATATGGCAGGTCTGCCAGGTTAACAGCGGGGGGCCATAACTGGAATGGTGTCTTGGGGGTATAGGGGGCGTGGGTGTGCAAAACTGAAGACCTCTTTAGACATCTTCCTCCATTATATTAATATACATGAGGGGTTGGGTGGGAGGTGTAAAGGAGTAGGGAAGATGTTGGTGTCCAAGCTGAGGGTGACAGGAAGTGGAGAAAAGGATGATGTATGCTGGGTGAGAAGTAAAGACTGATGACATAAATTTCAAATAAATGAAGGCACAGAAGTCAGCAGGAGTTGACCATGAGCAGGCAGGTGGTAGAGGGTGGAAGAGCAGGAAATATTCACATCACCTGTAGCTCCTTACCAAATGAACTAACAAGTCAGATGGTTGGAACAGGTCATTCTTCGAATTTTGACCAGACCCTGCTAAACAATGGCGATCTTCTGTGAACTGACCATTTTTTAAATTTCATTAGAAAACTTCATGTGGAGTTTAGGTTTGAGGGGGCGTTGAGGGGCTTAAAATGTATAGTATACTCCTAAACTGTACCTTATTATACTCCTAAACTGTATGCACAGTATGAAAATAGTTCATAAAATAGCTTGCACTGTTGTCCCCCCCAGTTTCAGGTCAATGCTGGGAAGCTAGTAAACTTTGGAAGACAGAACATGTTCTCTTGTGTTCAATCAGTCCCTACTAATATCAATAGAAAAGTAGACCTGGACCTACAAAACAATGGACAACCCAAATGTATGTTTCTTTTTTTTTTTTTTTTTGTGGTGAGATGGAGATTTATTCTTGTTGCAAAGGCTGGAGTGCAATGGCGCAATCTCGGCTCACCGCATCCTCTGCCTACCAGGTTCAAGAGATTCTCCTGCCTCAGCCTCCCAAGTAGCTGGGATTAGAGGTAAGTGTCACCACGCTCAGCTAATTTTGTATTTTTAGTAGAGATGGGATTTCACCGTATTGCCCAGGCTGATCTTGAACTCCTGACCTCAGGTGATCCACCCACTTCGGCCTCCCAAAGTGCTGGGATTACAGGTGTGAGCCACTGTGCCTGGCTCTTTTTGTCTTTTTTTTGAGATAGACTTTTGCTCTGTGGCCCATGCTGGAATGTGGCGACACAATCATGGCTCACTGCAGCCTTGACCTGCCAGGTTCAATCTATCCTCCCACCTCAGCCTCCCCAGTAGCTAGGACTATAGGGGCACACCACCATGCTCAGCTATTTTTTTGTATTTTATATATATATATATATATATAAGAGAGAGAGAGAGAGAGAGACAGGATTTCGCCATGTTGCCCAAACTGGTTTCAAACTCCTGGGCTCAATCAATCCACCTGCCTCAGCCTCCCAAAGTGCTGGGTGAGAGCCACATGCCCAGCCCCCAAATGTATGTTTCAATCTATGAATACATGAATGTATATTTCTATCAGATATATATTCATGGGCTGGGCATGGAGGCTCACATGTGTAATCCCAATGCTGGGGAGGCTGAGTCAAGAGGATCACTTGAGGCCAGGCGTTTGAGACCACCTGAGCAACACAGCAAGACTCCTGTGTGTACAAAACAGTTTAAAAATTAGCTGGGCATGGTAGTGTGCACCTGTAGTCCCAGCTAGTTTGGCAGCTGAGGTGGGAGGTCGGTTGAGCCCAGGAGGTTGAGACTGCAGTGAGCTGAGATTGTACCACTGCACTTCAGCCTGGGCAAGACCCAGAGACAGAGAAAGACCCCATTGCAAAAAAAAAAAAGAAGAAATATATTCATGGATGCATGTGCCCAATTCCTTGGACTCTATCTCCTAACTGATACAAAGCAGGGCTGGAACATCCTCCTTTTAGGACAGAGTGGGCATGCCAGTTGGACAACTGTGGCTTGGTAATACATCAAACCACCTGACAATCTATTCCCAGAAGGAAAGGGACTGTGGTTCAGATGTAGGCTGACCCAACTTGAAAGTGGTGGTAGGTTTGTTTAATGATATCTTAGAGAGAAATACAGAGCAGAAATATGAAAACCATGGCTAGATTTATAGCCACAGAAATTATAACCGTAAAAGAGACTTCTCCAGACTCAGTCCTGAGGATGGCACCCGCTGGGACAATGACTCATTTCTGCATTTCTGAGGTAATGGGAAGGGCTGCTTTTCATGCATAATCAGAATGACGATGAGTTGGCATGACAATGTCTCAAGGACATTCTGAGACTGTAGAGAAGGCAAGCCCAGATGTGTCTGAAAATCCATACTACCGTTTCGGTAGGTGTAAAACTCCTACTGTGGTTGTCAATGAAATTTTGGTTGCTGAGATCATGATACCATCTGGTGAATCAAAGAAAGATTTTTGCATTTTCTTGCTATCATTAAGAAACACCTGGCCGGGTGCGGTGGCTCAAGCCTGTAATCCCAGCACTTTGGGAGGCCGAGATGGGCGGATCACGAGGTCAGGAG
>NW_012112808.1:4085969-4092028 GCF_000951035.1 Colobus angolensis palliatus | reverse complement strand
TTGACACAGAGTGGCCTTCTGTCACCCAGGCTGGAGTGCAGTGGCACAATCTTGGCTCACTGCAACTTCTGCCTCCCAGGCTCAAGTGATCCTCTCATCTCAGCCTCCCAAGCAGCTGGAACTACAGATGTGTGCCACCATGCCCAGCCAATTTTTGTATTTTTGGGGTAGAGATGGGGTCTCACTATGTTGCTCAGGCTGGTCTTGGATTCCTGGGCTCAAGTAATCCTCCTGCCTTGACCTCCCAAATTGCTGGGATTATAGGGGTGAGCAACAGCACCCAGCCAAGATCATTTTCTTACATGTCATAATACAGTGTTTAAAATTAGACATTTTAAATCTGATACAATATTTTTATCAATCCCCATTCCATATTCAAATTTCATCATTTGTCATATAATGCCCCTTATAGATTTTATTTTTGCAGTCTAGGGTCCAGTTTAGGATCCTGCATTACATTTGGTAATCCTGCCTTTTGTCGGTGCCTGTCAGTCAAAGAACCAGGCACACGCTTGCTGTCACACAAATTTGGGTTTTTTTTTTTTTTTTGGGGGTACTTGCTTCAGTTTCTGAATTAGACTCTGAGAAAAGCAGGTTGGATGCTTAGTGCTCTCTTTGATAGTGTTTGAATATCAGGCTTCCCTTTCCAGAAACTCTTCAGTGTCAACTACATGTGTGCAGTTGGAGAGACAGCCTTGCTTCTGAGCGTGTTTCTCCATCTGCTATGACCCTTCCTGCAGACTCATCACTTCCAGGAGCACTGAGCATACTTCACAGGTATGTCTTTCGGGACTGGGGCCTCACAGAGAGGTCCGGCTACAGGAAGTAGGGATAGTAGGGATCCGGGAGCCAGGGGTCTGCCTGCCCTTTCACTCCTGGGCTGTTGGCCACCTTATTCAAAATGAGACTTTCCATAGCTGATTTACCTTTTGAGTTGGTCCAATTTGGTTGGAAAGGCTTCAAACTGCACCCTGGTGGGACCATGTGGCAGAGCATTCAATTTTAGCGCGGGGTGGCCCTCTTGTGGCAGACATTTGCGTATTCTGGGAAAAGGAGGGATGGTAAAAGGTACAGTCAGTGTTAGAGCAGTGTATTCGTTTGCTAGGGCTTCCAGAACAAAGCACCACAGATGGGTCCACCCTAACGGCCTCAATTTACTTTAATTACCTCTTTACAGGCCCCATCTCTGAAGGCAGCCACACTTTGAGGGAGTTAGGACTTCAACGTGTGAGATTTGGAAGAAGACAATTCTGCTCATAATAAGCAGAAAGGAACCTTAGATATTCTCTAGCTTAAGTCCATCGTTTTAGAAAACAGATTGACCTGATCAAGGTCACACAATAGTAGACAGCAGAGACCTAACGTGAAACCTACCTCTAAGGAATATATGATTATCTCCATTACCTTTTGTTTCTGTAAAATGTCCAAAGCAAACTCAGAATGTATCTTAACTGAGAGGGATGGCTCAAAATGCTAGAGTATGAAATTGACTAAAAGGCAAAGCATCTAAGCCTGTTTTACTCAGGATTTTAGATATTTGTTAGTGAAAAAAATTTTAATTAAAAAATTTTAAAAGTTTATTTTACATTTAAATAACTGTATTTTATTTATTTTTTGAGACACAGTCTCATTCTGTCATCTAGACTGGAGTGCAGTGGTACAATCTCAGCTCACTGCAATCTCTGCCTCCCAGGCTCCAGTGATCCTCCTACCTCAGCCTCCTGAGTAGCTGAGACTACAGGCATGTGCCTATATTTTTTGTAGAGATGGGGTTTTACCACGTTGCCCAGGCTGGTCTTGAACTTCTGGGCTCAAGCAGTCCACCTGCCTTGGCCTCCCAAAGTGCTGGGATTGTACGTATGAGCCACTTCACCCAGCCTTAAACAACTTTAAATGGAATAAAAGATATGATGAACATTAAACCTGGCATATTTCACTAATTTCTGATATTTTTATACTGCTAAAATCACCATGCATCTGGTATTTTGCTTTTCTTTTCCCCTTCAAGTTTGTTATAAGCATTTTCATTTATATCAAAGTATGTTCCACAAAGTTAAATTTTTTTTTTTTTGAGACAGAATCTTGCTCTGTTGCTCAGGCTGGAGTGCAGTGGTGCAATCTCCTGCTCACTGCAAGCTCTGCCTCCCAGGTTCATGCCATTCTCTTGCCTCAGCCTCCTGAGTAGCTGGGACTACAGGTGCCCAGCTATTTTTTTATATTTTTAGTAGAGACGGGGTTTCACCGTGTTAGCCAGGATGGCCTCGATATCCTGACCTCGTGATCCCCCCGCCTCGGCCTCCCAAAGTGCTGGGATTACAGGCATGAGCCACTGTGCTTTGCCGGTTAAAATTGTTTGATGGGGCCGTGTGTGCTAACTCACGCCTGTAATCCCAGCACTTTGGGAGGCTGAGGCAGGAGCATTGCTTGACCACAGGAGTTCAAGACTAGTGTGGGTAACATAGCAAGACCTTGTTTTTTTAAAACATAAATACATAAATAAAATAAATAAGTACAATTGTTCCATGGTTATAGCCCATTTTCTCCTATTGTTACTGCAGTTTGCTAAGCCATTCTCCTCTCTGCACCTCTCCCTCTCTTAGCCATTATACATATATATATATAGCTATAACATAAACCAAGTTGTATTTATTAAATGTCTGTACCACAAAGGTGATCACACTTTTTGCAGGTGTTTTGGAAAATAATTTCAAACTTTCTAGTAAAAATGGCAAGAATAGTACAAACAACCCAGATTCACCTCTTAATATTTTGTCTAATTTCCTTTCTATCTCTCATACTTATGTATATTTTTATTTATACATGTCATTTTATTCAGAATCATTTGAGAATAAGTTGCATACATCATGGGTCTTTGCTCCTAGATAGCTCAGAGTATATTTTCCTTTTTTTGAGATGGAGTCTCACTCTGTTGCCAGGCTGGAGTGCATTGGCATTATCTCAACTCAATGCAACTTCTGCCTCCTGGGTTCAAGCGATTGTCCTGCCTCAGCCTCCCAAGTAGTTGGGACTACAGGTGTGCACCACCACGCCCTGTTAATTTTTTTGTATTTTTAATAGAGATGGGGTTTCACCACGTTGGCCAGGATGGTCTTGAACTCCTGACCTTGTGATCCGCCCACCTTGGCCTCCCAAAGTGCTGGGATTACAGGCATGAGCCACCGCGCCCAGCCTCTCAGAGTATATTTTCTAAGAATAATGATATTATTTTATGTAACTGTAGCATAGTCATAAACTTCAGTAAATTTAATCTTGATACAATTTTATGGTCTAATCTACTCTCTATATTCTAATTTTGTTAATGAACCTAGTGATAACCTTTAGAGCAGATTTTCTCCTCCACTACAAGATCCAGTCTAGGATCCATCTTGCATTTATTTATTTATTTTTATTTTTGAGACGGAGTCTCACTCTGTCACCCAGGCTGGAGTGCAGTGGTGTGATAATGGCTCACTGCAACCTCTGTCCCCCCGGATTCAAGGAATTGTCGTGTCTCAGCCTCCCAAGTAGCTGGGACTACAGGCACAAACCACAACGCCCGGCTAATTTTTTGTATTATTAGTAGAGACGGAGTTTCGCCATGTTGGCCAGACTGGTCTTGAACTCCTGACCTCAGGTGATCCACTCACCTCAGCCTCCAAAGTGCTAGGATTACAGGCATGAGCCGCTGCACTCGGCCCTATATTGCACTTAGCTGTCATGTCTCTTTAGTCTCCTTCAATCTGGAACATTTTCATAGCTTCTCTTTGTCTTTTATGATATTAACATTTTTATAGAATACCATCCCCCTTCTGTTTTTATTAATAGAATGTTCCTTCTTTGGAATTTATCTGGAAGATTCCTTATGATCAGATATAGGCTATATGTTCAGGTTATGCAGGCCAGATAAAGGACATGTCTTTCTCAGACAAACCCAGATACCCTTGAGAGTGAAAGATGATGCTTGCTATATTTATGCTGAGATAGTGGGTGTAAATGTGGACCGTCTTAGGCAAACTGGGATATATGGTTACCCTACTTATATAAGCGATTATTCTCATTTTACCAGTCTCCGCACTGGGACTAGATAGGTTACATCGCTTACTGAAGTGATGGGACCAGAACTTAACCTCAGATCTTTCTTATTCTAACAACATACATTTCCTGTCCCTGCCCCCAAACTAGTGCCATTCAACTGTATTTAGAGTAACTCTTCCGTAACTGACCTTTCATCAAGCCCTGTGGAACCTATCTCTACAAACATGTCTCTTGAATTAACAAATTCATTCAGCAATGATTTCTTCCTTATGCATATGATCTCTACTCCTACTGAATAACCTCCCACTAGTGATATGGTCTTTAGGGTTGTTGACAAATATTGCACACTCCTTCCAAGCACATAGCAGGATTGCATTTCCCAGTGCACCTGAAGTTAGACAATACAACCACAGCATTTTGCTAAGATCTTTATTTCAGAAGTTGTCCAGATTATCTTGTGTTTTCATTATTCAGTATGGATTCACCACCTGCACCCTGAGGGCAGAGACTTGATTTTGTGCAATATTTAACTCTGAGGCTATGCTTTGTGAGGAGATATTTTCTGAGTGTTTATTTCACTGGATTAAATTGAAATAATTTTTTGTTATGTTTCTAGAATATATTTTTCTTAAATGGGATTCCCATATGTGGTCGATTGAGTTGTGGGTCCTGATTCTCCACTCCAGCATGATGGGATTATCCACCCATACCCTTACCAGGGCCTCAGGCTGAGCCCTGACTCCTCCTTGCCTCCTCTTGACTTTATTTGTGGCCACGTGATTTGCTTTGACCAATAGGATGCCAGCAGACATGATGCAAACAAAGGCCTGGGATGAGCTTGTATGGCTGGGCTTGCTCTTGTGCTTTTGTCATCTCTAGTTCAGAAGCTTGAGGGACACTGGGAGCAGAGCTGCCCCTGCTGAAAGGAGACCTACAGCTGGAAGACGGCTGAGCTCCCAGTCCCAGGGAATGCAGTGATAAATACTTCTATGCCATTTAGTTTTGGGGGCAGTTTGTTCTGTAGCAATATCTGACTGATACACGATATCAAAGGGAACAAATGATTTTATAACTCTTGCTATATGTTGGTTTTGCTCTTGAGGAAGCCTGAAGTCAATTTACTATGCTATCAGCATGGTATATGTGCACCTACAAAAATATTCATGTGGTTCTCCTCAATTTGACCATACAATCAAATTTTATGTATTTTTATTTATTATTTTTATTTTTACAAATAAAAGAAATGGGAGTCTCACTATGTTGCCGAGGCTCATCTTGAACTCCTGGCTTCAAGATATCCTCCTACTTTGGCCTCCCAGGTTCTGGATTACAGGTGTGGCCCACTGCACCTGACCAAATCTAATTTTAAATGGTTTAAGGAAATAGAACAATAACCATGTCACCAGCACAGTTTAGGGCCTTACAGAGCTTTATTCCAGACTAAATCTATTATCTTAAGGTAATAATTTGGTGTAATAATAAACTCCACAAAGATCTGTGTAATTTTCTTTCTCCATCTTTAATTTGTAGTATAATCACACACAATTCATATAGTTAGTAATTATATGGTACTACTAATCCTTACTTTTAAGAAAACAACTCTTTTGATAATGATTTTTAAAGTTAGAGATATGACAAAATATTTACATTCAGAAACATTCTCATCAAGTGGTATTAATTTCTTTCAACACCCACAATTTACTTTTAAATTTGTCAAAATCTAGCTATTTTGTGTATATATATTTTTATTTATTTATTTTAAAAGCTTGTCCTTAAAATCCAACTGTTAGTTCCATAATAAAAATTAAAATTAAACATAATGGTGAAAAATCCTTTATTATTCTCTAACTGAGGGTTGGCCAATTAATGGTGGATCACTTGAGCCCAGGAGTTTGAGACCAGCCTGGGCAACAGAGCAAGACTCCATCTCATTTTTTATTAAAATTTTTTTGTATTACATTTTATGTTAAAAAAAGAAAACAAAAAAGCAACCTTTTTTTCTTTTTTTTTTTTTTTGAGACGGA
>NW_012112808.1:3995102-4085028 GCF_000951035.1 Colobus angolensis palliatus | reverse complement strand
AAAAAAAAAAAAAAAAAGAATTGCTTAAGTAATCAGAAAAAAAAAAATGGCATTGTTAAAGAGTTCTACAATTGAGTTTGAATGAGAGAGGAGACAAAGTGACAAGCCCTGGGCTCTTGAGCTAGTCCAAGTTTAAAGAGCTCGCCTGGGGATTCCTTCACAGTCCACAGTGGAACCAGTCAAAAGAGCGTCATGCCTCCCGTGTCCCCTGACCCTCCATTCAATCAAAAGCAACAGGCCTGAACAATCACGGAACAAAAACCTCATTGCCCGCGTAACCTTCCAACCCCGGAGCTGTATGGGCCGCTAATCCGCCGCACAAAGCGGGCCGCTGCTCTTTTCTTCTCCCGCGCCCGGGCCCAACTGCTGATCGGCTCTGGAACGTCCCAGCAGCGCGCCGGGGGCCTTCGGTGTTTATTTAGCGCGCTGCTGGCTGCGTCGGGGGCCTCCTGGAGAGCCGGCTCCGCGCCGCCCGCGCGCCCGCGCCACAGCAGCCATGTACCGGCGCAGCTACGTCTTCCAGACGCGCAAGGAGCAGTACGAGCGCGCCGATGAGGCTTCGCGCGCCGCCGAGCCCGAGCGCCCCGCAGACGAGGGCTGGGCTGGGGCCACTAGCCTGGCGGCGCTGCAGGGACTCGGCGAGCGCGTGGCCGCCCACGTCCAGAGGGCCCGCGCGCTCGAGCAGCGCCACGCCGGGCTCCGGCGGCAGCTGGATGCCTTCCAGCGCCTGGGCGAGCTGGTCGGGCCCGAGGACGCCCTCGCCCGCCAAGTCGAGAGCAACCGCCAGCGCGCCCGGGACCTGGCTGCCGAGCGCGCCCGGCTGGAGCGCCAGGGCACCGAGGCGCAGCGCGCGCTCGACGAGTTCCGGAGCAAGTAAGCGGCGGCCATCGGGGGAAACCGAGGCAGGGCGTGGGCCGCCCCGAGGGCGCGGGACTGGGAGCACGCTGCTACCCACGCAGGGGTAGAGGTCTGTCTCTGGTCCTCTGTCGATCGATGACCTCATCCATGCACGCAGGTGGCACATTCCTTAAAACTAGCTTCTATTTTGATGACACGTCAGTTTACACTAAATATGTGTTATAAAATGCACATATTTTAAGTGCATAGTTCAGTGAGTTTTGACAAATGTATATACCCGTGTTACCACAAAACAAGTGAGATATTGCCACTACCCATGAAAGTTCTCTCCTCCCCTTTCCCAGTCAGTCCCCTTTGCCCCAGACCAGAGGCACCCGTTCTGATTTCTATCACCATAGATTGACTTTGCCTGTTCTACAGTTCCACAAAAGTAGAATCTTACAGCAAGTACTCTATTGTCCGGCTTCTTTTGCTCAGCACATTGTTTTTGAGATGTACCGGTGTTATTTAATCCTTACAGACTTATCTTTACCGCACCTGTTTTACAGATAAGGCGACTGAGGCTCAGAAAATGTAGGAATTTGGGGCAAGGCCCCTCAGCTAGTGAATTGCTGTTCCGGGACTGGAATTTAGGTCTTGGGCCTGTTAAATCTAATTGCCTTCATAGCATGGCAGCTGACACCTGGGAATTAGGCTCACTATGTGTCCTCTAGGGTCTTGATACTCAAAGTGCGGTCCATGGACCAGCAGTATTGGCATCACCTGGGAGCTTGCTAGAAATACAGATTCTTAGGCCCATCCTAGAACTCCAGAATTAGAATCTTCATTTTAACAAGCTCCCTAGGTGATCTGCAGTTTAAAAAGTTAAATGTTGAAGACTAAGAAGCACTGGTCCAGGGCATGGTCTCCCCTCCCACAGATTGAGTAATGTGTTAAAATCACATAGGAGCTGTTTTTAAAAATATGCAATTTGTCAACATTTTTTCAAGTTATAAATGTGTGTGTTCTTTGACTCAGAAGGCCACTTCAAGGAATTTATTATAGGATGCACTCCAGCAGGTATGAAATGGCATGCCTGTAAAGATACTCACTGCAACAGGTGTACTGCAACTGGCACACTCCAGCAGGTACACATTTGCAATAGCATGCCTGCGAATATACTCACTGCAGCAGGATCTGCAATAAGCCTGGATAAATGCTCATTATCAAATAAATGCTCATTAATAGGAGACAGGTGCTTCCTCCATGTAACGGAATACTGTGCAGTGGAAAAAAGTATGTTATTGTCATTTAGTTTTTTAAAAAGGGAGAAGAGTAGAGTTTTTTTTGTTTGCATAAAAAGAATTTCAGGACACACACAAAGACACACAACACACACACAGACACACACATAGGCACATGCCCCAGTGACACTGGCTACCTGAGGGGGATAAGTGAGTAGGAACTGGGCAATTGGGAGACAGAGGTGGGAAGGAGACTCTTAACAGAACATCTTTTTATATCTTTAAAAAAATTATTTAACTGTGGTCTGGGTGCAGTGACTCACACCTGTAATCCCAGCACTTTGGGAGACTGAGGCAGGCAGATCACTTGAGGTCAGGAGTTCGAGACCACCCTGGCAAACATTGTGAAACCCTGTCTCTACTTAAAAAAATACAAAAATTAGTTGGGTGTGGTGGCACATGCCTGTAGTTCCAGCTACTTGGGAGGCTGAGGCAGGAGAATCACTTGAATCTGGGAGGCGGAGGATGCAGTGAGCTGAGATTGCGCCATTGCACTCCAGCCTGGGTGACAGAGCAAGACTCTGACACACACACACACACAATTATTTAACCATGTAAGAGATTCATTCATGTAAAATTTCATAAATGAATTTTAAAATACAGATGTTCAGGCCCTACCCTGGACCTCAAATGGGGTCCAGAAGCTTACACATTTTTAATGAGGGCCACTGGTCATTCCAGTCAGATTTGGGAACCCCCTGGTATAGGGTAGTCAGAGGATTTCTCCAAACCTGCTCTATGTTTGAGTTCCTTTCTCAATCTGAATCCTGGGCAGGTTATTCAATGTTGTGTTCTGAACACATTTATCAAATCACATTTATTGATTCGATTCCTGTCAACTCTTGAGGTTTAATCTATAGAAATAGACTTGGAACTGGTAGAAGGGACCTGAAAACCCACTTGTTACAGCACTTCATGGGGAAACTGAACCTGGGAGATGGCCTGTGGGTGGTAGAACTTGAACCTGGGTTTTCTCACCCTGGGCCTATGCTCTTTTGGGAACACTGTATCTTGAGAGAATCCGTTCTTGGACTCCTGCTGTGTAAGGCCCAGAAATAGGACCTCATTCAGATGAAGCTCATGTTCTCCAAAGCAAAGGGGGAAAGTGCCCTGTGGCTCAGACATCCAGGGCAGCTTAATGGGCCATCAGGATTCCCTGGATGGCCTTTGTATTGGTATTAGACCATAGTCTACTGTACTTTGGCTGGCAAGCATGACATCCATGAGTCCTAGTTGAAGGAAACGCCGTGTTGGCTTTTCCTGGTCTTTACTGATTGCACTTGGTTCTGAGTTATATGCCCATCATGAAGCAGTTCCTTCAGGCTCTGTGATTTATTTAAAATTCATATTAATTTATTCTCTCCCTTTGCCCCCTTGGAGAAGTTTTGACATTTGGATTGTGGTAGTGGGAATTGCAAATCATTATAGAAATCACACTCATCCACATCCATAGGCACACACACATACACATGCATGCCAAGCTTGAGTTTACATTCCAGAGGTGAGTTGATGGCTAGCTAAAGCCAGGGGAAAATAATGCAGCAATGGGCTACTATGTGCAGCCTTGGTTCCATGCTAGCACTAGTCATAATGTAGTGCTAGTACCTGGCAGCTGAATAATTTCAAAATCAGGTCTTTAACAGGTCAAAGACTAAACAAAACACTAAATAAAATAAGAATGAAATAAAAACAAAACTATCAAAATACAATGACAGATTCAATTATCCAAATCGTTGAAAACTAAAAATAATTTATGTAAAACAGTTAATTGAAGCCAGTTTTTTCACTTTATGAGTATACTTACATGAATATATACATTATCATGAATTCTTTGTAGTGAAATCTCTCTCTCTCTCTTTTACTTTTTTTTTCTTTTTTTTAACTCTGTCGCCCAGGCCGGAGTGCAGTGGGGCGATTTCAGCTCACTGCAAGCTCCGCTTCCCAGGTTCACGCCATTCTCCTGCCTCAGCCTCCCCCGTAGCTGAGACTACAGGCACCCGCCACCAAGCCTGGGTAATTTTTTTTTTTTGTATTTTTAGTAGAGTCGGGGTTTCACCATGTTAGCCAGGATGGTCTCGATATCCTGATCTTGTGATCCGCCCGCCTCGGCCTCCTAAAGTGCTGGGATTACAGGCATGAGCCACCGTGCCTGGAAATCACTTCTCTTTAATATAATATCTAGACTTGTCTTTACAGCATGAAAATTACCCACAATATCAGGTTAATGTGTTGATCGTCAAACGTGTTCTTAGATATTTCTGCTGGAAATATCTAAGAACAGGAAACTCTTAGATATTTCCAGCAGAAAAGAGCAATGAGAAAGTTAGATTTTATTAACAGTTTTATTCTCAAAGCTAATAATACACTCAAAAACTAATTTCTGGCTCTGTTAGGGCAATACACAAAATAAACTACTAAATGTAACATCCTGGTATGAAATGTAAAACTTGTGCAGAGATGTTTAGCTTCCTAGATGGAACTCAGCTTCGCAGATGGTTTTAGATCTGGGAATGTGTGCACATTGCACATATTCATAATTGTTTTTCCTTCAGTTCAGGACTTTTGCTTCTGAGAACACAGTGGTGTGATTTTCTAGTATCTTTCATGGTTGCAGAATACTTGACTTGAACCCATGGCATGGGCATGCAAGGGCACAGAAAACTATGCTTTGTGGGTTGGGCTCAGTGTTAATTAGGATTGCTTTCAACTATAAATGACATAAACTCCAAATTGACATTGGCCCACTTCAGACCAATTAGGATGGCAACTATAAAACAAACAAACAAACAAACAAACAGAAAATAAGTGTTTGTTAGGATGTGGAGACATTATGGACTGTTAATGGGACTGTAAAATGGTACAGCCATTGTGGAAAACAGTATGGCAGTTCCTCAAAAAATTAAAAAATAGAATTACCATATGATGCAACAATTCCATTTCTGTACATATACCCAAAAGAATTGAAAGAGGGTTTTGAATAGCTACTTGTATACACATGTCCGTAACAGCATTGTTCACAACAGATAGCTTCCTAGATAGCTCCCTAAAATGTAGCAGCAACCCAAGTGTCCATCGGGACAAAGGAATAGATAAATAAAATGTGGTGGATACATAGAATATTATACACTCTAAAAAAGGAAGGAAATTCTGACATATGTTACAATATGGTTGAAACTTGAAGACATTATGCTAAGTGAAATAAGCCAGTTACAAAAAGAAAAATATTGTATGATTCCACTTACATAAGGTAGTTGGGCTAGTCAAATTCACAGAGACAGAAAGTACAATGGTGGTCGCCAGGGCTGGGGGTGGGGAGAATGGGGAGTTGGTATTTAATGGGTACGGAGTTTCCGCTTTGCAAGATGAGGAGTTACAGAGATGGATGTTGGTGGTGATTTCACAACATTATGAATGTATCTAATATCACCAACTGTATACTTAAAATGGTTAAGATGGTAAATTTTATGTTATGCGTATTTTACCACCCCCGCCCTCCCCCCCCCCCCACAGAAAAAAATCAGACAAAGTGATAGTGGCTTACCCAAAATGTCATTGGCTTATCCAAAATGTTTCTCGCTTGTGTAAGGTCTGGTTAAGCAGTTTGGTATGATGCTCTACAGTATTTGGGACGCGGAAGGTTCTGTGTGGCCTTCAGGAATGCAGCATTCATGTTTCTGGCTGCAGGATGGAGGGAGGGATGGAAAATGAGAAGCAAAGGGCACACATACACCATTGCTTACTAAAGGTATCTGAAAGCTGCCATGCAGACTTAGGCTTCCATCCCATTGGTCAGGACTTTGTCACATGGCCACACCTGGCTGCAAGGAATGCTGGAAAATGTAGTTTCCCTTCTAGGCAGTCCTGTGCTTGCCAAACATCAAGGGCTCTAACTCCTGAAGAAGGTGAGGATGGGCATTTGTGGGTCACCTTATAGGGAACAAGGGGAGGAGTCATTTAGGAAGGAATCTTCTCTCTTCAGGGTTAAAACATCCACAGAGGGAAACTTTCATTCTGACCAGAATGATTTCTGAAGTCTGTGCTTCCCCAATCCCCATCATTTTCTAGAAGTCCAGAAAGAAATCGACTAGGATAAAAAAACAAAAAACAAACAAACAAACAAAAACACCTGCTCCTAGTATTTGTTGCTTTCTTAATCTTGTGAATGTTTAAATTGGGGGAGTTCGTTTCTCTATCCAGACAATATAGCATGGTTATCAAAGCACAGTTTTGGTGTCTAACTCAAGTCTCAGGTCTGACTCCACCCTTCTCTTAGTTTGGAGTCCACCAGAAGCCAAGCCTGAGACAGGGATTTGAGGGCAAGTAGCTTCTTTGGAACATGTCCTCCGGGAACACCAGTAAGGGAGTGAAGAGATGAGACAGGAAGGGAAGACAGCCAGTGTTGAGTGCACTAGCAAGCAAGTTCCCATCATGGGCAACTGGAGCTCCACCTGCTGGGTATAGAATGTGCCTCAGTTGTCCCAGCTGAGCAGAAAAGGAGCTGGGGTACTTATGCTCCAATTTGCCTCTTTCAGAGTTTGGGGGCTGCTCCCAGAGGCCCTAACTCCCTGGCATGTCCAGCCTGCCCCACCCACTTGCCCACCCACTTGCCCCACTTGTGGGGAGCTAGGAGGAGGGCGAAGTGTTGGGAGCATCTGCCTGAGTTTCCTCATCTTTAATGCAGCACTAACAATAACTGCTTTCTTCTAGGGTGATGTAAGGATTAAATGACATAATCTGGAAAAATTGACACATTACATGTGCCAGCAAATAAAATAGTATAGGAAATCCAAGTACGGTCAGGTTAATGATGGTATAGATTGTGCAGGGCAGTCTCCCGTCTCTGCCACTGCTGCACTTGGGTTTTAGATAGGCCAGGATATAATTCCCTCGTCCTTGGGGTGGCTGGGAATAAGACTGTAGGGGCTGGGGTTAGGGCCTTCAGGCTGGGAGTCTCCTATTCCACTAACTGCTCCTGGTTACTCCATGCAGTGTGCAAATGTTACCACTTTCTGATTGGGAGGCAGTCGGCTAGGAAATGTAGCATTCATTAGCTACTACTTTAAAATTAAGACCCTCTCCTTAAAGGAGAGGGCATCGTACCCAGGTTGAATTTAATGCTGATTACGTGATCCATACATATGAAAGCATGGTAGCCACCCAACTCTCACTTACGTGTCCAATTTGCAGGTACGAAAATGAGTGTGAATGTCAACTCCTGCTAAAAGAAATGCTTGAACGGCTTAACAAGGTGAGTGGAACACATCCTTGGGCTTATGTAGCTTAATTACAGTAATGAACGGAATGGTGGAAGTGCATGTTTTTTATCTTTCTCTTTGTGTTAATTTAGCGGTCACTACTTCTTTTGCAGTCACTCTCTCTCGACTTGTTAATTTCAACTGAGTCTTTGTGAGTGAACTCACACACCCATACACACACCCCTCTCTCCTGGGAGAAACACAGACTATGAAGCTTGTTGGCTATGCTAGGCTAGCAAAATCTGCTGGCGTTACAATGACAAGGGGCTGTTTTACCTGTCATACCAATCCCCAACACCGAATTTAGGAAGGACCTTGCTTTGGGCAGTGGTTATTTGGACACAGCGATACCTCTGTCCTGTTGGCTAAGAGTTTTGAGATTGCTGCTCCACAGGAGAAGTCTCAGGAGAGCAGAGGAAGAAATTTCTACTTCCCCTAGAGCTCCCTCTTATAGCATGACCAATAGCCCCAGAGGAGATGCCAGGGGTTCTTAGCCACTTGACTTTCCTGCAGGGTTATGTGGAGTTGTTCTCTGCAGAACAGGGGTGATTTCCTTCTTGGGATTCTTCATCATCATTCTCACTAACTGATTGGATTTTCTGCTTTTGCCAGGAGAATCCCACCATCACCAGAAAGCAGAATGATTCTGGATCACCAGGGTTGTACAGAACCAGGGATGGCAGATAATTTTAAGCATGGCCCTTTTCTGATTATTTTTGAGCTCAAATATCAGAGCGGAACGACCCATGGAGACTATTTAGTGGAAGGGCTGCTTAATTAGGGCACATGGGCTGCCCTTCCCCACCCCTTCCATGCCTACAACTCATCAAAATTGCTGACAAAACCACAGACTCTTCCCTGCCACACCCAGGGAACTCCAGGCAGCCTCTTTGGACAGTCAGGGTTAGCACCGGATGTTTGCCATCCCTTCACTTTGTCCAGCCTTTGCTGTCTAGGATTACTCTGCTGGTTGAGGGGAAAATCAGAACTAGAATCTAGGGAAACCCAGTTTTGCTTTGTCTTTGTTACCTGCCCCTCTGCATGTGAGCACATACAATATGTTCAAACCAGGACAGTGTGCAAAAGAGGGTGCTGTCTGTAATTACACAAGTCAGTCAATGCAGGCTGGGACTGTCTCAGGCCAGCTAGTAGGACACGTGGGCACCCTAGATAGAAACACAGAGATAGCAGTGAGAATGCACCTCAGGAGGGCCCTGAGGACAGACGCTCAATAGTTGGCCTGGAGAACGATGGCCTTGAGCCTGTTGGATGTCTGAGCTGGGAGCTGGGCCTTAGTAGTGTCTGACGTCACCCTGCTATTCTGTTGACACCTGTAGATCATCCCCATTCTTCTGTTTGGTGGCAACCTCAGACTGCCAGAACATGGCCTTCAGACACGGGGCCCTAGCATCCTTCACAGCACCCCGCAGGCCCTCCCAGGCCCTCTCCCCAACACTTCCACATGTTGCTTTGTGAGCATCTGTCCTCACTGCATGTAGGGCTTTCTCCTCACTTGTCACTCACACAGTGCCATCCTGGATACTCTTCAAATAAAGGGGAGAAAGAATGGGGTTCCTCCTTTACTCTTGATGGAAAATGACAGTGAATTTAAAAAACAAGCTTAAACTTTCTGTTACTTTTCTCTTTTTTTTACAAAAGCGATCCATATTCTCAGTAGAAAAAATAAAGCAACATAGATAATGAAAAATAAGGAAAAAGCATCGCATTATACACCTTTATGTATATTGTGACATAGAATGTGGACATTTGAAGTATCAGCCCTGTAAGAATATTATGAAGGTTCTGGGGAAAGATGCTACCAAGAATTTGGGTGAGGCCAGCACAGGGAATTGGCCTGACTGGCCCCTGGGTCCAGGTGAGACAGTACTGCCCACAAGTGAGCTGCACAGCCTCAACGAGGAGTGTAGCCTGTAATTAGGAACCTCCTGCTACTGCTGAGCATCTGCGAGACTGTGGGCCAATTGCCTTGTCCCTCAGAGCCTCAGCTTCTTCATCTGTGAAATGGAACCACAATACTCCCCACCCACCATAGGAGTGAAAGTCAATGTGCCTAGTGAGAACTAAATGACGTAATAATGTGTATGACTTGCCCATCACCTGGTGGCGCTCAATCCCTGGTCACTGTTATTATTACAGAGCACTTGATGTGATAGACACCAGCTTGATTTTTTCCACAGTGTGAGTGCAGAACCCTGGTGAAATGGGAAGTGACTTTAGAAAGTGCATGGAGGAGTGATATTTAATACTTGTGAATTTTTTAGGATTACGTATTATTTACAGCAGATGACATATAGATTTCCAAACAAATGTACGTAAAAATGAGTACATTTAAAGACAAATACAGAGTGAATAAGATGCAGGTAGTCCTTGGATAACAGTAGAATTCATAAACACAGCAGGCAGATGCAGGGAGCTGGGGAGGGCTTTGTGCAAGCCTGTAGGAGCCTCAGAACAGCCTGTGGTTATTGGAGGGGCAGGTTTTATTCTCAGAAATGACCTAGTCCAAATCCTTCTCTGGGCCAGTGAGGAAACTCACCCTTGGTGAGGTTAAATGACTTCATAGCCTTGCAGCTCAGCCACGGTAAGTGTAGACAGGAGTTGGGGTCTTTTGTGTTTGTGGTTCATTCTCCACCTCCAAAGAATAGTCAGGGAATCGATGTACTCAGAGGCCAGACACAAAGCCAGAGAGTTCTCGGCAATAGGTGGCCCCATGGACCTTGATGTTAGTGTCCTGTCCACATACCCTGGGCCATCCCAGTGGTCACTCAGACATGCTGAACACCCTGATCACTGCCTGCATCTCGGGCTCTGGGGACATGCATGGCCCACATGAGTACAGTCCAGAAGAGCTGGGTATTAACATCTCAGGAGCAACCCTCAGCTGCTGTGGACCGGGATAGGTGGATAAGCTCCCCATCCCTCCTAGCAACAGTTCAGAGTCGCGTTCCACAGGGTCCCTCAGAGGGACCCCAGCAGGACTGAGCTGTCTACAATGGCAACCTGCTCATCACACTCCTTCATTGGTTCCCTTCCCTGGCTCATTTCCCTCCCTTCCCTGTGCCTCCTGGGATTACCTCCCAGATAAGCCACAGGTACCCAGTCTTTGCCTTGGGGTCCACTTCTAGAGAAGCCAAATAGTCCCTCAAGGGCAGGACCAGGTGAACACTGGACCTTTTTGTTCTCTGCTGAGATCATCAGATGACATGAAAGAGGCTAAAATTCACATCGCATCAGCTGGTCCTGTGAGTGGTTTTGGCCTGCAGGTTTTGGGTATTTTCTTACATCAGATCAACAAGGTTTTAGCTCAGTCTCAGTGCCCATTTCCTTTGGTCTCACTTGTGGAAGGGATTCATCCCTGGATGTGGCCATGGGACATCACTGACCCAGTCTTTGCATCCTACTTGGAAGATAGTGCAATGTATGTGAAAGGACTGATGGCCCCTGCCTTCACAAAACCACCATACATTTCTTCATGCTGCACATGTAATCAAGCCTACAGAAAGAGCTCCTGTAGTTTTATCAGCCAGATAAGTTATAGCTGGCCACTCTTTGCTATGCACTTGGAAGTGAAATAAACTCCTCAACACGTTACCTACAACCTATGGCCAAAGTTATTCAACTTCTCAGCCTTTTGATGTAGTAGGAATTCCAGGCGACTTTAAAATATTTGGGTTTGCTAACTTCTATAACTCATGGTCACCAAATATATACATATGAGATTACTGGTCTGCTATGATGCCTGATTTGCTTATCTTAAGGAAATTGTAAGCAGCAGGCTTTAAAATCTCCCTCTCTTTTTTCTTTAAAATTCCCAGAATTTTAAAATGATGTGGCTTCTAGTCAAATGCTTTCACTTAAAAACAATTTTAAAAATATTTAAAGGCTGACATATGCGCTTTTTCATGTAATTCATGTGTCTCTAAAACATGCCTGCGGAAAGCAGCAAGAGGCCAGGGAGTTTAGGGGATAAAATGGTGCGGGCATGAAGCCCTACCTTCAGGGCTGTGCCTTTTTATGTCCAAGATTTCCTCTGAGTCCGGAAATGAACTTCCAGAGAAGGAGATGAAACTGGGAAGGAAGAGGAGGAGTCCGGGGGTGGAGAGGCAAGAGGAGCAGAGGAAGAGTCAGGATGAATGCAAAGGGAGAGAGAGCAAAGTTGAGGAGACTGAGGCAGAGGCAAGAGAGAGGGTGGAGAGATGTAGAACTTGCCCAGTGCCCTCCTTCAGGCCAGTATTAGCACCTGGAAGAACAACCCTAGCATTTTTGGAAAGGTTTCTGACATCCAGAGTTGGAGGAAAGGTGTTTTTTAATTAAATTCCAGCTAACTAGAAATCTTAATGAACTTAAATACCCATTCTTTAGCAGTTGGGTTTTTAATGGAGTTTCTGGGATCCCTGTGAATAGGTAAGTGAGGCTGTTTTTTTTTAATCACCCTTTTTAATCCCAGCCATTTGAGTTTAAAAGGGCTGATTTTCAATAATGCTCCAAATTCTAGTTATTTCTCCAGCTCCTTTCTAAAAACATGGCTGTAAATAGTCTAGATTAGTGGTTCTAAAACTTCAGTGTGCATCAGCGTTACCTGGGGTGTGGCAGGGGTGGGGGGCACATTAAAACCCAGACTCCTGGACCTCAGCCCCAGAAATTCTAAGCCAGTAGGTCTGGCATCTGCTGGAGTATTTACATTTCTGATCCGTTCCCAGGTGTTGTGATCCAGGGACCACATTTTGAGGGCCACTGGTCTAGATCTAGGAGATAGGCAATATCAGGGTTGGAATGTTTTGTAAAATTAGACTATTGACCCATAATCTCAATTCAGAAAAATCTAGATGATTCTGCTGGTGAAGCTTCTGAAAATTCAGCTGACAACATCCACAGCATAATAAAAACACAAGCGTCTACACATTTCTGAGTTCTGGCGCAAACAAAAGAAAACACTTCCCAAACAAATTTTCCTCAATGTATCAGCAACTGTACATTCCAGTGGCCCCTACTCACCTTTGGGGGTTTTGGGGTCAGCTTATCAGGTGATTATCTTCAAAGCAGGACAGTGTGCTTGCAGAAACATCTGCTTAATCCCTATTTTAAGAATAACTATTGACTGGCCTTTTACTATCACTATGAGCAATTTCAAAGATGTAACTGATGGGACCCAGTGCTGGTAGTTTTAGCACAATCCTAGGAGGGAAGTGGGGAAGAATGACAGGCACCTCGAAGGATGGAGTCAGGGCTTAGCACTCAGCTCTTGGCTATTGGAGAGAAGCCCATGGCAGGTTTCAGGCCCATTATCTTCCACTAACTTCCATTCACGAGCTCAATGACGCACTGCGTCGGTCTCTCCTCAGTCCCGCATACACGGAGGGAGGCTCTGGACTTCAAGGTGCATTTGGCAGAGCCCTCATGTTGCATGGAGTTGCTTGAAGAGTCTCTGAGGGAAGAGGGCAGCTGAGCAAGGGGGATGCCCGTGGCCCCTTGGTTTTGCTTCAGTACAGTGGCTTTCATGGACTGCTTTGTTCAAAGGATGGCACATGTGGCTTAACAAAAGTTTGAGGACCAGTGACCCCTAGGGTCCCTTCTATTTCTAAAATTTGGAATGTTTGATTCCTTATAAATAATCACACAAAGGGTCCTTGAAGCCCTATTTCCAGTCATTCAGCTTTGTGGCTCAATCATGGATGCATTTTGGTAAGAGTGATTGAGAATTCTGTACCCCACCCCATCCTCAGCAGTCTTAAGACGGGTAGAGGGAAGATAGAACAACATCCACCCAATACTCCTGCACCTCGGGCGCAGATTTAGCCAGGCCTCTCTGAGGGTGTGATCCCATCCCCGGGGCTGAGAATCACTCCACAAGGAACCATTGCCTTTGAAGGGAGTGGGGTGCCTCCAGGAACACTGTGATTTTCTTTCCCATCATGTGGTCCAGCTGTCAGTCAAGATGGTGGTCATGTGACCCGTGCTGGCCAATCACAGCTCTCCTGAGGGAGGGATGCAGGGATGAACTGATTCAGAGCTGGGTCACTCTGAGCACAGGTCCTTGACTCCTGCTACTTAGATTCCTGAGACTGCCCTGGTTTCCGTCTTTGCTGAGGTCTGGTTGTTTTTTTGTATTTTACAAATTACCCAGGTCTTTCTGAATCCTCCACCCTTTTCTGTTGCTGGGAAGATTCAGGCTTCCCTTTCCACCATTTCTCTTACAAAAGGCTTCACAAGCTTGTGAAATACTTCTGGGTATTTCAGAAGACCAGGCACCAGGATCTCCAAGGGGTCTGCCCGCTTCCCCTGGGGTAGGAATGCCTCGATTTGCAGGAGTGCATCAGTCTGGGTCTGATCGCCCCGGGCTGGGTAGCGCACGCCTTCTGGAAGAAGAAACGCTACAGCTGAGTTTTCATTAGACCCTCCCTCACTGTCGTCCCTGGGTTGCAGGATGTGAGGAATGGTAAGGGCCCAGAATGGTAGCCCTCTGAAGGCAGAGCTCTTTAAAGGTCAATGGCTAATTAATTAAACACATGAATGAGCTCAGAAGCTAAGTCCCATAGTTAGATTTCATATTCTTGTAGTTTGGACAGTTCAGTGTCCTGGATCTGGAAAAATGTGTCCCTTTTTGTAATTTGGTTCATTCTTCTATTTCTGATTTAAAACAAAAAACCTAAAAAACTTCAGACCATGTGTAGATTTATTGAAGGGAGCGGTTTTCCCAGAAGCTCTTTCTTCTCCCCGTGGGCAGCGGTGCTGGTGGCAGCAGGGGCCCGGTGCTAGGGCCAGGAATCAGGAGGAGCCTTGGAGAGACCAGACAGGAGAGTCCAGGGGCGAGGGTGAGGAACAACTTTGGACACTGGTGTCCTTCCCCGTTCTGTCGAGGGCTCCTTACCTGGGGATTCACCCTGGAGCAGAAACCTGGAAGAGCACTGAGGAGAAACAAGATCTTCCATTGCCGAAAATTGCTCCCACAGAGCCGTGCCATGCAGTATGGCAGGCACCAGCCGCACGTGGCTGTGGAGCACCTGCAATGTGGGGAGTTCGAATTGGGATGTGTTATGAGTGTAAAATACACAACAGTTTCAAAAACCTCATCTGAAAACAAGAATGGAAGATATCTCACTACTAACTTATTGATTACATGATGACATGATAATATTTTGGGTATACTGGGTAAAATAAAATATATTATTAAAATTAATTTCACCTGTTTCTTTTTATTTTATTTAATGTGGCTACTTCTAGAAAGTTTAAAGTTGGCCAGGCATGGTGGTTCATGCCTGTAATCCCAGCACTTTGGGAGGCCGAGGTGGTTGGATCACCTGAGGTCAGGAGTTCAAGACCAGCCTGGCCAACATGGTGAGACACGATTTCTGCTAAAAATACAAAAATTAGCTGGGCGTGGTGGTGCACGCCTGTAGTCCCAGCTATTTGGGAGGCTGAGGCAGGAGGAAATGCAAAAGGAAATGTTTTGTTTGTTTGTTTCGTTAGTTCATGTCTTTTATTAACTCATACAGTTCCTTGTCTTTTGCTTTGTTGAAGAAGTAAGTCAGACAACATTTGCCACAATAATGTCTGTCAAAGTGGCTTGCCATAAACGCTCCAGCACCACATTCATCAGAAGGGCACTCTTGATGAAGGTGGCTAATTTTACCATTCTCATCCACCTTAATATTTATAACATTATAATAATTAATAATAATATTTCAGGACAGCCAGTTTAGTCTTCTTTCTCTTGTGCTTATTCTTCTTGGGGTGGTGTTAAGACTTCTTCCTTTTCTTAGCACCACCACGAAGTGTCAACACAAGATGAAGAGTAGACTCCTTTTGAATGTGTAGTCAGACAAAGTACATCCATCCACCAGTTGCTTTTGCTAGCAAAGATCAGTCTTTGCCCATCAGGAGGAATTCCTTCCTTATCCTGGATCTTGGCCTTTACATTTTCTGTCGTATCTGAGGGTTCAACCTCGATAGTCTTCCCCATAAGGGTTTTCATGAAAATCTGCATTTTGGTGGCGGCTTCATTACAGATGGCTGATCGAAAAGGAAGGAAATGTTTTAAGATATATTCCTCAGGGTTGCACATTAACTAATTTGATCTTATACAACTCTCAAGTTCTGCAAGATAAAATCTTCAGTTCTCTTGGATAGATAAAAGTGCTTCAGAAGTTTGAGTTGGATGAGGGTTGGGCCACTCCCTTACCATCTTGCTAATGCTTCAGACCAAATTTACACAGAGAGAGATTTGTTAAATATTAACATTTATTGTGATGCAGGCCCCCAGGGTCCTTACAACCTTCTGTGTAGGCTCCATGAAGTCTCAGCTCCAGTGTCTTAGGTGCTAAGAGAACACTTTGCATGGAAAGCTCATTCAAGGCAGAGGCTACAATAGGGTCAGAATTTCAGGATCCTTCTTGTCAGCATCAGACAATCAGAAATCTTGCTACACCAGTGGTCTTTCACAAGAGCAACTGAGGAACCAAGTGCCTTTTATATTTATTTATCTATCTATTCTATCTATCTATCTATTTCAAGATGGAGTTTTACTCTTGTTGCCTAGACTGGAGTGCAATGGCGTGATCTTGGCCCACTGCAACCTCTGCCTCCCAGGTTCAAGCGATTCTCCTGCCCCAGCCTCCTGAGTAGCTGGGATTACAGGCATGTGCCACCACGCCTGGCTAATTTTGTATTTTTAGTAGAGATAGAGTTTCTCCATGTTGGTCCAGCTGGTCTCGAACTCCTGACCTCTGGTGATCCACCTGCCTCAGCCTCCCAAAGTGCTGGGATTACAAGCGTAAACCACTGCGCCTGGCCCCAAGTGCCTTTCGTAAGAGAACAGTCTCAAGACCTTGCCAGAACTGAAACCCTAGTAGCACAAGGGTGGAGAGTGTCTCCACATCTCATGGCCAGTCCACATATCGTGACTGTCATAACTCTGTTCATGCGAGCGTGGACAATGTCTCTTACATATTTTAGCCAAACCACGTGTCCGCCTTGATTAATGAGAGCCCATTGCTAATATTCATTATTTTATTAGCAAGTCACTAATAAGTCAGTAAAAATCCACTTCCCAAGGCCTCAGGTGTTGGCAGGTGTGCATGGCAGAGGTATCTTGGGAGAGTGGGGAATCCTGACGAATCCAAGTAATGCTCACCTGTAGTATCACACTGAAGATGCCGAAGTATATAAGTCACTTCTGGACATCGTAGCACAATCTTATTAAGAGCATTAATAATTCTTTCATACCTATTTGGTGTATTCAAACTAGATCAATGAGGTAAGAGCCAGTGAATTATCAGAAAGTTTCCTGAGAAAATTCAACCTTTTGTGATCAGTGTAGTTTCCAACCTTAGAGGAACAAATGCTATTCACAAACCAGTCATTCTAAAAAATGCGTTTTTGTATTAAAGATGCACTTCTCAGGGTAAATGTTAATAGTCCTTGGGAGAAAACTACTAGAATACAGATTTCAGGATTTAAGGGAAAACTCTTTCTTTCAGTCTTAGAAACCCAACTCACTGATGATGAGATATAGAACAAATACAGAGGTTACTTAAATATTAACTTTATTTGGTATGTAAATATACCTAGCGCTCCGATCTTTCTAGATCAAGGTTACTTAACCCTGGCCGTATTGACCCTTTAGGCAAGGGAATTCCTTGTGTGCAGGGTTGTGGGGGGATGCTGTCCAGTGTATTGTAGGGTATTTAGCAGCATCCCTGGCCTCTACCCACTAGTTGCCAATAGAAGGACCCTACCACTAAAGTGGTGACAACTAAAAATGTCTCTAGACACTGCCAAATGTCCCCCTGGGGACAAAATCACCCTCTGTTGAGAACTGCTGTTCTAGAACAGGTCCAATGGGCTAAGCCATTGCCTTGCTGGAATGCATAATCTCAGATCCCTCCCAGACCTACTGAATCGGAGTCTGCATTTCAGTAAGCTCCCAGGTGGTCTATGTGCTCATATACCCGGCTAGCTTTACCCCTATGCTCCATGGTGCCTGTGGCCAGGGATATGTGGCTCTCATTGCAGGAAGCTGATGAAGCCTTGCTGCATAACCTGCGCCTTCAGCTGGAGGCCCAATTTTTGCAAGACGATATCAGTGCGGCGAAGGACAGGCACAAGAAGGTAACCATGACCCCTTGAAGCCCTTCCTCTAGAAAACCCAGTTTGGGTTTGATCAGGTAAGCCCAGGGTACTGTGGCGGAAAACAGACTGCTAGAGAGTGGTATACCTTTGTGCATTTTCCCTGGAATCAAATAGGGGTGAATTGGTCACTGGACAGGGCTTAATGAGCCAGACCTGCTTTGAAGAGTGGGCCATAGTGAGTGTGGTTTGAGGGCCGTGGTGTTGCGAACCAATATCTATATTGTACAGTATAATTTACAAAGTGATTTTATATAGATCCATCTTCATTAAGCGACAGTCCATCAACTGTTTCTGCTCAGAAGATACATTAAAAAGTCTTGTTTAGGCCGGGCGCCGTGGCTCACACCTGTAATCCCAGCACTTTGGGAGGCCAACGCGGGCGGATCACAAGGTCAGGAGATCAAGACCACGGTGAAACCCCGTCTCTACTAAAAATACAAAAAATTAGCCGGGCGCGGTGGCTGGCAGCTGAGGCAGGAGAATGATGTGAACCTGGGAGGTGGAGCTTGTAGTGAGCCGAGATCACACCACTGCACTCCAGTCTGGGGGACAGAGCGAGAATCGGTCTCAAAAAAGAAAAAAAAAAAAAAAAAGTCTTGTTTTTCGCTCTGCCTCTGAACCCGTTAATTGCAGGAGCACATTATTCAGGAGCTTCCTCTCCTGCAGTGCTCAGACTCCCCCAGCCTCCAGCAGTTCCTCACAGGCCTGACTGTGGCGGGCCCTGGCATAATTGAAAGATCAGATCTTGCAGCTGTTTGACCATGGGTGAGTGGACTAACCTCTCTGAGCTGCTTTTTCATCTTCAAAATGCAAACGCAGGCTCTCCTTCCCAGCAGTGGTGTGGGTGAAGTAGTGTAGCAGACCTGTGGGTGCCTCAGGGCTTCCCTCTTCAGGGACTCTGGACTCCTCCCACTGCCATCCCTGCAGCTTTGCCTGAGGACTTTCTCCAAGCAGCTGGAGGCTGCTCCACCTGTAGTGGGCTGTTGAGGAACTCCTGTCCCCGGGAGCAGGGAGCAGCCTCAACCGGAACTGATGGGAGTTGGTGTATAAACACCCCAGCTCCCTCTCGCCTTTGTAGACCAACTCTGAGGCTTTTGTTCTGCACTGGCAGCCAGAGATCCTCACCAGGATTGAGCTCCAGGTGCTCACAGTGGTGACTCATTGGTAATAGCCCTCACTGACCACCCTCCCTGCCTCACTTTCCCACTCCATCCATCATGTTTCCTGGCATCATTGCCCAGTCAACTGTTTATACGCAGATCCCTCTCCCAGAGTCTGCTTCTGCAGAAACCCAAACTAAGACAATGTGGGAACATGGGTACAACCTGGAGCTTGGCAAGTGCTCAGTGAACCTCCAGTTCCCTTCCTACCTCAGTGTGTACCTGCATCCGTACACCAGCCCTGTCTGCTCCAATCAGGGTCCCTCCAAATTTCCATTAGGCCCAGCCATTTCCTCCTCCCCACCCACCTCCTTGCTTCTGCTCTGCTTGATGGAATCCTTGGAACAGTGCCTGGGGCGGTTTTGAAGCAGCTCAAAGAATTCTTCCAGGCCATTTAGGATGATATTGATGATGATGATGGTGTGATGATAGCTCACACCGTGAGGCTCCCCTGCAGTATCTCACCGGATCCCAAGGGCAGCCTTGTGAAATAGTGCTCAGGTCAGGCTCCCTATAAGCAGAGCTCTAGGTAGTGATTTTTTGTCGCTGATGTCTTGGTGGAGGGCTCTGAGGAGAAGGGGAGGAAAGGGGCAAGACAGGGCAGGGAGCACAGCAAGGACGTGTCCTCAACTGGAGTCCAGCTGTGGCGTTCTCACGATCCCACGGGAAGCTCTGTGAATTACACCACAGCCGGGTCCCTCAAGGAGTTGAGAGAATTGGTCTTTTGTACTCCCGTGCCATCAGTCATTGGCCTGGGTTGGGGATAAGGCGGAGCCTGGTGGCTTCCTAGACAAGATGACCATTTGTTGACCAAGGGCTGCTTCCTGCAGAGGGCTGTGTCATTTGTTGTTACTCACAGAGCTTGGGATAGGGGCACTTGGGATAGAGCTTGGGATAGGTAAAGGGGATCAGGCATCCCTACATATAGTTATCCCTGTTTTATAGAAGAACTTGCATTTTAGGAGGTTTAAATAGCTTGCCTGAGGTCACACATAGCCAGTAAGTCTTTTAGTCCAGGCCTGAGTGACCAAAGCCCATTCTTTGAAACACTGCTGGTGTTGGAAAGGGTCCTTTGTGCCCTCCACGGCGCCTTTTAACTTATTTATTTTTGACATGGGGTCTCATTCTATCACTCAGGCTGGAGTACAGTGGGGTGATCACAGCTTGCTGCAGCCTCCACCCACCCCCAGGTTCAAGTGATCCTCCTACCTCAGCCTCCTAAGTAGCTGGGACCACAGGTGCACACCACAACACATAGCTAATTTTAAAATTTTTTGTAGAAATGAGGTCCCACTATGTTGCCTAGGCTGGTATCCAACTCCTGGGCTCAAGCAATCCACCTGCCTTGGCCTCCCAAAGTGCTGGGATTACAGGTGTGAGCCACCATGTCTGGTGAGGGCTGGTTTTCTCCTCTGTTTTTTGTGCCTCTGCCACCCAGGGCTTTGTGAAGACCAATGCACCAATGTAGCTGAAGAGAAATGGTGAAATAAAGCAAGCCTTAGTTTATTCATCTGCCCCATTGTTCTTGTGAAGATTAAAGGAGACTGAGGGGCCAGGAATGAGCATGGTGCACATGTGGGCAGGCCCACCGATGGCAGCAAATGCATCAGTCTCTTCTTCCTCCTGAACCTGGTCATGGTCTGTCCCGTATGTGATGATGCAGCATGTGGAAGTGTCCATTCCTGTGCTCATCTAGTACTAGAAGGAAAAACCAGCACAGCTCAACTTATAACGAGAATGTTTTCCCTCCCCTAACAGAATCTTCTGGAAGTTCAAACCTATATCAGCATCCTGCAGCAGATCATCCACACCACTCCTCCAGCATCCATTGTGACGAGTGGGATGAGGGAGGTAAGAATTGGAGCAGGAAAAGGCAAACCAGCCCTGGCGGGAAGCTGTATCTGCAGGCTCCCAGGGAAAGGCTCACAGGTTGGACTGTGAGGGCGACCACCAGGGTCTACTCCCCACTCTTGCCTTGTATCCTCATCTAAAGTTTGTTCTTCTGATATTTTTCTTGTACTGTAAATGCCAGTATTTAGACACATGAGGATGTAAACTGCGTCCTTGACCATTTTCTTCGGTATTTTCTCTTGAGAATTATGAGCTGTCCTCCCTTCATACTTTATAAGAAATGACCAAGCTGCTTTCCAAAGCGATGTGCCATTGTTGCATCTCCACCCACAATGTGTGAGGGTTTCTGTGGCTCCCTGTCTTTGTCAGCACTTGGTATGTCAGCTTTTTAGTGTGTCTTTGCTCTTCTAATGGTGGTGGTTTTAATTTGCATCCCCTGATGACTAAGGAAGCTGAGCATCCTTTTGTGCACTCATCTGCCATCCGGATAGCTTCTTTGTGGAAGTATCTGCTGAAGCCTCTTGCCCGTTTAAAAAATTGGTTTGTTTCCTTATTCTCCCTATCGATCTGTTAATGAATTTAAAATACAGAGAATCTCAGATAATTAGTGAATATATTTTCAAGACAGAGCTCTGCTAATGATTATGTGAGCCTGTGGCATGGAAACTAGTGGGAAAGGATAGAGATTGTTGAAGCCGATTTGTAAAAACTAAAGATTTGGATATGAAAATTTATTTCCGATATTATGTTCCAAATTCCTTCTTCATTTAGCTCTCTAGCTGCTCAACAGGATAGTAGTTTTTTTTCCTAATATAGTTTATGGAATTTTGTGATGCATAGCATGATATATATATAAATAGACTGGTGCCAAGTGAGGTGGCTCGTGCCTGTAATCCCAACTATGCAGGAGGCTGAGGTGGGAGGATCACTTGAGGCTAGGAGTTCAAGAGCAGCCTGGACAACATAGCAAGACCCCATCTCCAAACAAATAAACAAACAAGAAACAAAAAAACCTCAAAACACTGGAAATGATGCAAATTAAAATAAAAATGTTACAGTGTCCCTTCTCCAGAGGTTGTGGTAGGCTAGTACAGGGTTTGGTGGATTGGGCAAGAGATAAGGTTCTGGGTCTTTTTGCAAGGATGACCTAGGATGGTGGCTGTCAACCTTGGTGACACTTGCAATTGCCTAGATGTGTGCTCAGACCATGCTCTGAGTCAATGAATGGGCTGCTCAGGAGCTGGGGCCTGCCCAGGAGCAGCATGCAGACAAGCTGCTGCAGAACCCATGGGCTGGGGTCCCCAGCTGCCTGAACTTTTTCATTTTAATTATTTTATACAAAGCTAAAGAAATCCCCAAATTTGCTTTAGAAGACACTTTTGAACCCTGCAAAGTATCATCTAAGAGACAGGAAAGTTACCTTTTTTGGCATTCATGAGGATAGTCTTGTCCGAATTGCCCACCAATTACTGTTTCAGGATCCTGTTCTCCTTAGTGGATGTAACCGAGGTTGCTACTAAGGCCTTAAAAAGCTTTTCCAGAAGTCTTAATTTTCTTTGCCAAAGACGGTCCCTTTCCAGAGATGTTATTTTTATTTTTTCAAACCCACTTTTGTCCTCTAACTCAAAGGTGTTTTACATCCGAGCATACCTTTTGAATTGTATTGTCTATTCCCTTGTAATAAGACCCTTCTAAGTTGTAAGTACACAGACACTGGACTGACTTTGATGTCATCGATCAGCATCACCTGGGCTTGTGAGATGTGCAGAGTGTCCAGCCCAGCCTCAGACCCACTGAGGCAGAATCTGCATCTTAGCCAGATCCTCAGGGACTCATGGGCATGCTCAGGATGGAGAAGCACCAACTGAGAAAGCATCACATCTTTATGAGTCTTAGTTTAGCAATTCTACAGTCAAAGTAGAGAGTCACTTTCCTGTATGTCTGTGTCACTGCTGCAGCACTTTGTAAGGTGTTTGAAGCAGAGGCTGCCTTCCATGCATGGGCTTGGACACAGAAACCCTCAGTGTAGACTTGGTGTTTGATTTTGCGTGGCTTCGAGTCAATGTGCTCTGTATCAGAATGTATGGCTCTTGAGCAGTCAGGCCGTTGTGAAACAATTTGATTATTTTTGAATAAATGTGGAAAGGCAGGTCAGGAGAGAGGCACCTGCTTGGCAGAGTGTGAAGAGGCTGGAGGATTTCCTTCTAGCCATTCCCTGGAGCGTCACTTCTCTCTCACCCATTGGGGCTGATGGCTCCTGCTTTGTGCTACGCTGACATCCGAGCACAGCATGTGGCTCGCAGCTCCAACCAACCTTCATTTTCTTAGAGAGTGTGCATTCCAGGTTTTCCTTTTCACAGAAGGGAAAACAGAGGCTTTGAGAGTCGAATGCCTTTTCTAGAGTCTCTTAGTAGGTTCACGGCACAGCCAGGTCTAAGCTCTGGTCTTCTGGTACTTGGTCCCGGCGTTTCACACTCCCAAGGAGGTGCAGACTTTGAAGACAAAGCAAAAGCCATTGACGGCTGCGCTGTCGGCCTGGCTCAGTCTCCTCACACTACTATAACAGGACACTATAGACGGGAGGGCCGACAGGCAGACATTTATTTCTCACTGTCCTGGGTGCTGGAAATCCGAGATCAAGGTGCCAGCAGAATTGGTGTCTGGAGAGGGCTCTCTTTCTGGCTTGAAGATGGCTGCCTTCTTGCTTTGTCTCATGTGACAGACAGACGGGGGGCGGGGGTGGGGGCTCTGGTGTCTCTTCTTGTTCTTACAAAGACCCTAATCACATCATGGGGCGCCTCCATCCTCATGACCTCATCTAACCCTAACACCTTCCAAAGGTCCCACCTCCTGAAACCTTCATCTTGGGAGTTAGGACTTCAACACAGAATTCAGGGGGACACGGATATTCCATCCATACCAGGGCTCCACACCTTCTCTGCCCTTTTCCTCTCTGCATGTCCTGTGAATCTGACTCTGGCCTTCTCTGTGCAGGAGAAGCTCCTGACGGAGCGGGAGGTGGCCGCCCTGCGGAGTCAGCTGGAGGAGGGCCGGGAGGTGCTCGCCCACCTGCAGGCGCAGAGAGTGGAGCTGCAGGCCCAGGTACGCTCGAGTCTGTCGCATGCGCACTGGGGCTTCCCACATGTTTTATGGAGGCGTTACACGCAGCACACGCATGCAGCTTGAGGAGCTGTCACATGCTGAACATATCCTACGTTCCTGGCAGAAACGGGGTTTTCGGAGTGGGTGACCAAGCTGCCCTGGACTGAGGAGTTTTCCAGGACAGGGGAGAGTCCTGAGCCAGTGAACACAGGCGTCACGCTCATTCCTGGCCCCTCAGAGGTGCCCCTTGGGACTCCTTTAAGTCATGCCCTCCCCTTCGAGGCTTAGGCTGCCCCAGTGTCTACATCATGCATTCATTTCGCCCAGGTCAAGCTTTGTAAGAATAAGAAGAAACGGACGCAGCAGGGATTTTTATCCTCCACTTGTTCAAATCTGTACTTCTGTTTTTCTTCTCATGGTAACAGTTCTCCTTCGGAATTTGATTACAACCTGGAAAGAGTGGTTGTATCAGTGTTTGCTTCTAGTTAGAAAGGTGTTGGTGGAAAGCTCACATTTTTACCCCCACCCCTTTTGGGTGAAGCTTAATTTGAAAACAAAATAGAAAAGCCCCATGCTGTCCTGTGGCCTGTGCCTTCTTGGCTACTTCCTGGCTCATCTTCCTTGGTTCCTTCCAGTTCTCTCTCTTTCTCGTTACCCTACAGCAGGGCATTCCGTGGGAACAGTTGGGTTAAAATACTGCACCTTTGTATGGCTTTCTAACCACGTTTCCCAAACCAAAAAGTAAGTTGACATTTGGTTTAACAAGCACACATGGGGACAAGAGAGCAAAACGTGTAAAAATCGGATGCTTCAGAAAGCCTGGACCATTTGAACGTTATGTGTTACTCTGTCTGTGCCCTGCCAGGGCCCACAAAATGGGAAAAAATGTGAAGCCACAACTAGATATTGTGCTTTTTATTGATTTCCAGTGCCCCCATGTCTGCTCAGGATTTCATTTTGGGACCTTGGAGTTCACCTCCTAATTCCCATCCCAGCACGCACCACACAAAACTCACAGTGCAGCAGCTCTTAGGGGCTGCTGGAAAGCAAACCCGGGTCTGTGGTGGTCCCCTGAGCTGACGATCGCAGCAGAAGAAACCAAGTAAGGCCCTTAAAACTCTTCCTTCTTGCAAGAGAAACCCTGGCTCAGGGACCATGTGCATCATCCTGGTGACTGGGGCATGTGTGGTTTCTTCTGAGGCTCTGACAGGATAGAATAAGGGTTGTATGTGTTTGTGTATGTGGGGTGTGTGATATGTGTGGTATGTGTGATATATGTGGGATGCATATGTGAAGTGTGTGATGTGTGTGTGTGTCGTGTGTGTGTGCGTGCTGTGTATGTGAATAGGGATATGGATACAAGCCCAGTCATGGTCCTAGAGACCAGTGTTTTCCAAACGGCTAGTGACAACTCATTTTTGGATGTAAAATGAACTCAGTAGAATTGATTGGCATGTAAAAGGAAGTCAACAAAATGCTAGACTAAAATATAGTAAGAAAAACAGAGTGTACAGCAAGCAAAAGGGAGGATTTGTTTTGTGAAGCCCTCGTTTTATCTCTACATCCATATGGATATGTTGAAATACACACACACACATCTATCTGATGTGTATGGCTTGCAATGAGAAATGCGGTTTTTCCTGGGGTGGTGGTGGTAAAGTTGAAGACCACTGCCCTAGAGATGCTGAGAAAGATGAAGGACCCCAACGTAGTTGGCAAATTCCAGTTCCAGGACAAAAACAGTTTTCCTCTATGTACATGTACGTATTTGTTGAGTATCAAAATAAGAAATTTCACAACAGATTAACCTGGTTTCTGAGAACGTGAAATGAAACCGCTGGTTGGCCACCTGTTTCTGTCCTTAGTGGCTGCAGGAGGACTTGCTGGCTTTTCTCTGCTGCCCTCGTCTCTAAAGTAGGGTCTCAAGCGTCTCTTCTGTGCTGCCTCCTCCACTGCCACCCTTGGCAGTCTGATGGAGACGTCTTCTCAGAAAAACGATGGTAAAGGCATAAAATAAAGTACAGATAATTTAAAGGAAACCAGGCTGGGTGTGGTGGCCCATGCCTGTAATGCCAGCACTTTGGGAAGCCAAGGTGAGTGGATTGATTGAGTCCAGGAATTTGAGACCAGCCTGGGCCACATGATGAAACCCCATCTCTACAAAAAATACAAAAATTAGCTGGGCGTGGTGGTGCATGCCTGTGGTTCCAGCTACTGAGGAGGCTGAGGTGGGAGAATTGCCTGAGCCTGGGGAGGTTGACGCTGCAGTGAGCTGAGATTAAGCCACTGCACTCCAGCCTGGGTAACAGAGTGAGACTCCGTCTCAAAAAAAAAAAAAAGAAAAGAAACTAATTATATTAAAACAGTTATCAAAATATTACTGAATCATTTTGTATAAAATGACAGATGTGCTTATGCTCAGTAACAAGCTGTAGCATAGGGCTGATGAAACAGGGCTGTGTCCATTTTCTGTTGCTGTCTTGATGAGTCACCACTAACAGGGGCTTGGAACAGCACCTGTGTCATCGCAGTTGTGTAGGTGGGAAGTCTGGGCGGGTCCTATCGGTTTCTCTGCTCTGGGTCTCAAAACGTAGAAAGAAGGATGTTGGCCAGCCTGGGCCCTTGTCCGGAGGCTCTTGGGGGGAGAATTTGCTTCCAGTCTCATTCAAGTTCTTGGCAGGAGTGAGGACCCTCCTTCTTTTCTGGCTGCTGGCCAGGAGTGGGTGTCAGGGCTGCCCATGCTCCTTGGCTTCAGGCCCCTCCATGTTCAAAGCCGGCAGCGAACTCTGAGCCCTCTTCCTGCGTCTCATCTAATTGAGTTGGACTTATGCGTTTCTCTGACTTCTGTTTTTAGGGCTCCTGTGATTGGGGATAATTTTGAATAAACTCCTTTCCTTAAAATAGGGTAACTGATTAAGAACCTTAATTATATCTGCAAAGTCCCTTTTTGCCATGTAACATATTCAAGGGTGTAGCACCAAGGGGAAACGGTCATGGGGGCCAAAATTCTCCCTCCTTAGCTCTGATGAAAACCCAGACGTGGCTGGGCGCGCCTGGGAGCGCCTGACTCAGTGGGTCTGGGGTGTTGCTCGGGAGGCTGCATGTTCAGGTGTTCCGGGGATGGTGCTGCTGCCGGTCCAGGAGCCACACTGAGAACCACAGGGTAGGGGCGGGTCCCAGGGAGGGGGTGAATGTTCCACCCCATCCCCCTGTGTCCCAGGCTTGGGCCTCATTTCAAATGTTTGTGGCTGGGTTTTTGCTGGTTTTAAAGGTTTTAGTGGCTTCCTAATGTAGCAGCTAAGCTAGAGCTGAAGGAAGATGTTGACCGCACACCTCTCTCTGGGCAGGGCCCGCACTGTGGCGGGAACTCGGTGGAGGGCGGGCCGAGGGAGAGCGTCTGGTAGCCCCAGGGCCTGGCAGCGGGTTCGCCTATGGTTAGGGCGTTCGAAGCTTCCCGAACTCTCCACAGCAGGGGTCCTCAGGGTGAGGTCCCCGTCCCAGCAGCAGCGGCACCACCTGGGAACTTGTCAGAAATGCAAATTCACAGGCACCCCAGACCATTGACCCAGGAGCTCTGGGGCAGGCCGGTGCGCCTTGTTTTCACAAGCCCTCCGCTTGGCTCTGCGGGCTCGAGGATGGGAGAACAGTGCCTGGGCTTGGAGCTGGAAGCCTCTCCTTCAAATAAGTGCACATATACCCCTAAGAGTCCTGGAGGAAGCCCTTCGGACAGGTGGAGAGGAAAGGACAGGTAATTCTAGTTCCCTAAATTGCATGGACTGAGAGTTTCTGTGACAGGGAAGTAAAGAAAGTCACTTTTTAAAATTGCAAAGTGGGAGCCGCCCATGTCTCATTTCTTATTAAAGTTACTTAGCACCATCTAGTGGTTTAGTTTGTGTAAGACAGTGTGTAATGCGTTTCCTTTAAAAAAAAAAAAAAAAAGAAGACCTTGCACCCACAGTTGTCTGGGGTCCCAAGGACTGAGGTGGGAGCTCGCTCCTCCAGATGGGGCTCTCGTCAGGCTCCTGCCTGTGTCCTGCCCTCGGCAGCTCGCAGCCCAGTGGGGAGACAGATATAAACCGGGCAATCTAACGGTCCAGGCAGAAATAGCAGTCACCTGGCTCCAGATAAAGTTCAGGTTGCCACATGGCTCCACCCTTGGAGGAACCCTGGGTCAACCTCTCTTCTCTTGGTCTCCTGACTCCCCCTGCAGTTTCTGGGACCTGCCCCTTTGCTCATTCCTTCTCTCCTTTCTGGAAGTCCCTTTCCTTCCTCTGTTCTCCTAGGACCGGTCCTGCCTCCTCCTGGAAGCCTCTTTCTCCCTCCGAGATGCCCTGGGCGTCCCTCTCCTGCTGGCCTGTGGCCTTCTAGAGGAGGGTCCGTGTCTCACTCTCTTTGGCCAGGTTGGTGCTGGGTGGCAGTGGATGCCGTGCCACGGTGGCTGTCATCACAGGCATCTCCATTCCTGTTGAGCTTCTGAGAGGGGCTCAATAGGTTTTCCTGAACACATTTCCTTCTGATGAAAGGTTTAAATTATGGAGCTATAAAAACCACATTGATATAGACAGCAGTACAGTTTTATAAACCAAGTCATCACTTCACTGGACTCAGCAGAATCCTGTAGAGCATCTGCGACCAGTGCAGGGTTGAAGGGCTCTGGGCCTCATGGTCACGTGGGGGATGGTGGCTGTGGGGGTGCCTAGGGCAGGAGCTCCTCCCACAGTGCTGCAGCAGAGAATCTCCAGCCTTTAAAACATGCAACCTTCCTCAAACAAACACAAATGCACACCCAAGAAAACACCTCATCCATCCACCCCCTACCATTACCACAAAAATAACAGTCACCACTTCATGAGATATAAAAAGATTGCACTCCACTTGTAGGGTAAAAAGATCATAGGTGACTTTCCTGGTCTCTCATTTCCCAGTTTGTGATGCTTTGTGATTCTATTTACAGTTCAAAACTTTGCTAAGTGAAAACCTGCAAGGAGAGGTCTCTGCATGGCTCACACCGACTTTCCCATGTCTTCAGAGAGAACAGGCTGGTGCTGGCCTGTTGCTGTGTGGGAATGGGGAGTTTGCAGAGACCCTGGAGTGTGTGTGTGTGTGCATACGTGTGCGTGTGTGTGTGCTTGCACATTGCTTGCCTGCAGCAGGGAGGAGGCTGAGGTGCGGGGTAGGGATGGCCTGGTTCTGGGAGGTGTTTCAGATGTTGTACAGGTAGATTCGAATCCTGCTGTGGTATTTATGGGCAAGTCACTGTGCCAGCGTGCCTCAGTTTCCTCATCTGTAAAGTGGAAATAATGACAGCCTCTCCCTGATAAGGTTGTTGTGAGGTTGGTGAGTTGGCCCAGCTTAGGACTTACCAGCACGAGCCACTACCCCAGCTCTGGGCTGGGGAACCCACCCCCAAAGGGGATGGCCGCCCCAGAGCTCCTGGGTCAGTCGTCTGGGGTACATTCTCTCCATATGTAATGTTTTCTTTTACTCTTTATTATGGAAGATTTCAAACATAGAAAAGTGACAGATAATAGGCGTTATGGCTCACACCTGTAATCCCAGTACTTTGGGAGGCCAAGGTGGGAGGCTCACTTCAGCCCAGAAGTTCAAGACCAGCCTAGGCAACATAGTTAGACCTTGTCTCTACAGATTTTTTTTTTTTTTAATTAGCTGGGCATGGTGGCATTCACCTGTGGTCTCAGCTGCTGAGGAGACAGAGATGTGGGAATCGCTTGAGCCCAGGATATCGAGGCTTCAGTGAGCCCTGATGGCAGCACTGTACTCCAGCCTGGGCAACAGAGTGAGACCCTGTCTCAAAAAATAAAAGTGAGAATAGTCTGTCTCATGAGCCCTCCTGCCCCATCCCCTAACACATGGCTCCTCTATGTTCTCTGCAGCCCCTCACACTTCCTCACCATGTAATTCCAATGCTTCTTTAAGTTTTGGGCCTCAAAGGGGTCTTTTAAATCCCCATATTCCCTGGAGGTGTTTCCTGGAGTGTGTAAACACTCTGGTGTGGGTGAGATGTGGCCGCACCAGACGTTAGTGTGTGTGACTTGTATTTGCTATCACACGTGACTGTTTGAATCCAGATTTCTTGGGAGGAACAGAAACCGGATCACACTAGCTGAAACAGGAAGGGGACTCTTGTTTAATTCAGAAGTAATTTTAGATTTTTGAAAAGTTGCAAAAACAGCACAGTAGTTTCCAATACATACCCCTCATCCAGCTTCCTCAAAACCGTGGGCCGATGATAAAAACCTGGAAATTAACAATCATCCTGTCCTATTAATAGACTGCACTAAAATCTCACCAGTTGTTCCACTCGTGTTTTTTCCTGATCTAGATCCTACTCACATTTGGGTGTCATGTCTTGTTTGTCTCCCCCAGACTGGGATGGTCCCCAGTCTTTCTCTGCCTTTCATAACCGTGATGCTTTGGAAGAACCCAGGCCAGTGGCTTTGTGGCACATCCCTCCTTTTGGGTTTCCCTGATGTTTTCTCAGGATTAGATGGAGGTTCTGCATTCTTGGCAAGACCCCCATGGAGTGACGCTGTGTTCTGAGTATTTCATCTTGTGGATGGGTCCTCATACAGGTGACATTAACTCTGATCTCTTGGTTAAGGTGCTGTCTGCCAGGTTTCTGCACTGGAAAGTACTGTTTTTTGTTTTTTCCAAAGGAGCAGGGTATAAAAGGCAGGGCATGAAATCTGAGAGGAGGTGTGCATCAGGAATTAGGAACTAGGAACTGGGAGCTGAGGCTGCTGCTGTCTGTCTCCTTTTCCTCCTCTTCCTTCTCTTGCCACGGCTGCCTAATTTCTGTTTGTCTTTGCCTTTTGGCTTCGTTTCTCTTCCTCTCCAAATAATTACCTTTCTCAACTTTGCCATGCATATGAAAGCTCGCCATTCCAGAGCGGCAGCGTCAGACCTGTTCATGTGTCCCTGTAGTCTGGAACCTGCCACCAAACTCTGCGATTTCTGAGACCCCTTTCCAGATTCCTGGGAGAGAAGGCATGTGACAGGCCAGCCTGGGTCAGGCCCACCCCTGGTCCTGTAACTCGGCACAGGAGAGTGGGGTCACTTTGTTGCTACCCTGCCTGTGGATGGGTGGGGCTGACATCAGACGCAGGGATAACGTGGACTGGACAGACATCTCCCCAAAGTGCTTAGCACGTGTACCTTTTCTTCCCTTTCTCCTCCCTCCTGATGCAATAGATCTATGGCTGAACACCTGCTTTTTTTTTTTTTTTTTTTTTTTAGACAGAGTCTTGTTCTGTCACACAGTCTGGAGTGCAGTGCAGTGGCACAATCTCAGCTCACTGCAACCTCCGCCTCCTGGGTTCAAGCGATTCTCGTACCTCAGCCTCCCGAGTAGCTGGGATTATAGGCACCGGCCACCACGCCTGGCTAATTTTTGTAGTTTTAGTAGAGATGGGGTTTCACCATGTTGACCAGGCTGGTCTTGAACTCCTGAACTCAAGTGTTCTGCCCGCCTTGGCCTCCCAAAGTGCTGGGATTACAGGTGTGAGCCACCACACCCAGCCATCTTGCCAAACACCTTTGAAAGCTACATTTTGACTTAAGGAATTTCATGATCCAAGGGCATAAAGTGTATAAAGTGAAGAACTGGGTTTTGACAGCAATGATCATCTTCCAGGGTGTCCAGTAGGTACATTTAGGTCTGGATGTAGGAAATGCCTGTCGTGGACATACCTGAGGTTGAATATAGATGCATGTCTCACCCCTCGTGACTCAAAGTGTGGCCCGTGGCCCGGCAGCATCAACATCACGTGGGCGCTGGTGAGCAAGGCAGAGTCTCCAGCTCCCCATCCCTGCTGAGCCAGGCTCTTAACACCCTCAGGCGGCTCCAGTGCACACTGAGTCCAGAAGGGCTGCGCTAGGTAGAAGCGTGGTTTTGTTGTTTTGTTTTTGAGGACCATGCATGTCAAATTCCTTCCTACTCAAGAATGAGATTGCAAAAGAGTCATGACTACCTTCGTCTCTGTTTTATAAACTTTTAACATTTTTTAAAGCTTCTTAACTCTTGTAATAACACTTAAGCACAAGAGAAAATATTGCAATCAAGAGATGTGGGAAATGTGAGCTGCAGGAGGCTGCGGCTGGGGTAATGTGGCGTCACTGTCTTACCAGAAACATCTCGTTGTAAGTAGGACTACGCGCCAAAATAATGAGAAAAAGGGTAGTATTGTAAATACATAAGCCAGTAACTTAGTTGTTTATTATCATCGTCAAGTATTATGTGTTGTACATAATTGCATGTGCTAGAAGTTTTTTATGCAACTGGCAGCCCAGTCTGTTTATGCCGGCGTCCCCACAGACATGCGAGTGAACGTGTGGCTCCATGGCCCTAGGATGGTTGCGGCTGTCACTAGGCGACAGGAATTGTCCAGCTCCATTATACTCTTATGGGACCACCATCCTATATGCAGTCCATTGTTGACTGCAGTACTGTTATGTGGCACACAACAGAGCATTTGTAGGTCTTTATGTATCATCACAAGCTCTTACACTGAATATAAAACTATCTCTTTCTATTTTCCTGCCTTAATTTTTACTTGCTCTGATTAATGTATTTCTCTAACGTTATTTTATGTGTACACAAATGCACACACACACACACCTTAGCTACCAAAACATAAATGTAACTCTGCCGATCCAAACTCGGCAGAAAATCAAAGCACCATAGTGACTGAATGAGAACAAGGAAACTTTTCTCCCACTCGGTATTTCAATAAAAGTAGCATCTTATCTATTCAGTATGCTCTTCTTTTTCCTTATTTTTTGGCTATTGGATTTATGCTAATTCATTAAAATCTGAAGAATGTACTTTATTTGAATTATTATTCCACGGATAGCAGGATTTTTGTCTTTTTTTGTTTCCTTTTAGACAGGGTCTTGTTCTGTTGCCCAGACTGGAGTGCAGTGGTGTGGTCTTGGCTCACTGCAGCCTCCACCTCCCAGGTTCAAGTGATTCTCCTGCCTCAGCCTCCCAAGTAGCTGAGATTACGGCGTGTGCCACCACACCCGGCTAATTATTGTATTTTTGGTAGAGATGGGGTTTCACTATGTTGGCCAGGCTGGTCTCAAACTCCTGACCTCAAGTGATCTGCTGGCCTCAGCCTCCCAAAGTTCTAGGATTACAGGTGTGAGCCACCTGGCCTAGGTTTCATTTTATTTTACCTACAGGTGTGAGCCACCTGGCCTAGGTTTTGTTTTATTTTCTAGGTTTGTCTTCAGATTGCCTTTGGGGTGGGCCTCCTTATGGGTTAATTGCAGAGGGTGCTGATATTAGTGCAAGAAGGGCTGGGTGCAGTGGCTCATGCCTGTAATTCCAGCACTTTGGGAGGCTGAGGCGGGAGGAGGAAGCCAGGAGTTTGAAACCAGCCTCGGCAACAAAGCGGGACCCAATCTCTACCAGAACAACAACAAAATTTAGCCCAGTGTGTTGGTGCTTGCCTATAGTCACAGCTACTCAGGAGGCTGAGGTGGAAGGATCACTTTAGCCTGGGAGGTGGAGGATGCAGTGAGCCGTGATCGCATCCCTGCATTCCAGCCTGGTGACAAAGTTAGATCCTCTATCAAAAAAAACAAAACAAAACAAAACAAAAAAACATGTGTAAGGACATAGGAGCTCAGTTTTCACATTGTTTTTTAGCTTAAGGATTCCAAAGTGATTCATTGCTAATCTCTAATGGGCAGAGAAACACACAAACAAAATAAAACGTTCACTGAGTCCGGGTTCCTTTTCCTGGTGAGGTCTGTCTCTTAGGGGAGGAGGGGGATAGATTTTCTTACAGTGTGTCCTTGCCTGCAGACAACAACTCTGGAACAAGCTATTAAAAGTGCCCATGAGTGTTACGACGATGAGATTCAGCTTTATAACGAGCAGATTGAGACATTGCGCAAGGAGATTGAGGAGACAGAGCGGGTCCTGGAGAAGTCTTCTTACGACTGCCGGCAGCTGGCGGTCGCCCAGCAAACCCTGAAGAATGAGCTGGACCGGTATCATCGCATCATCGAGATTGAAGGCAACAGGTGAGAGTCTGCCCTCCCTATCCGGGCCACTTATTCCTTCCACAACTCTTTGTTGAGTGTCTGTTGTGTGCCAGGCACAGTTCTAGAAAAGTGGGCATGTGGCAGGGAAGGAAACACAATTCCTGACCCCATGGGTGCTGGAAAACTAATAGGGGAGACGGAGGATGAAGGTACCACCTTCCTCCTCACCAGTGCTGAGGAGGAAGTTCTAGCAGGGAGGAGGGCGGTGGCGATAGGGGTGATGGGAGAATGCTTGCAATTTTCAGTAGGGGGTCAGAAAAGGCCTCACTGAGAAGCCAGCGTTTTGCTCATAGGCCTCTGGAGACATAAGTGTCCCAGCAGGTGGGATGCCCAGGAGTATTTAATGAGATGCTGCAGGTGAGCTACCTGGCACAGAGCCTGGCACTCGAGGGCACTCAGAGGTGTTGGTGGTGCTCCTGCTGCCATCCTCACAATTCTTAGCGCCTTGCTGGGTCAGTCTGTGGCTGTCACTATGTGGCTATCTGGTCTCCTCCATAATGGAGCTGTGACTCCATCCCTACTCACTTTAAGACAGCTGGGAAATTCTCTCTTTCTCTCCAGCTATGTCCATGTTCATAGCTACAGTGATTTTCCCGGAGAACAGGCTGGGAATTAATTTGTGATTCTTCACTCCAGTCTTGCTAAATTCCTGGGTTTCGATTGAATGAAAAGAGAAGCCCTCCACAGCTGAGGTCCCCACCAGGAGCAGCTCCTCCCTTCGCCCTGGGTGCTCTGTCTTGGCTGTGCGCAGACGAATGCCTGGCAGGAGAAGCAGGATTTTATTTTTCTTTCTCCAGTGCTGCTCAGTGTATCTGGCATGATTCCACATTATATTGATGTCACAGTGAACACTTTATGCACACATCTGCAAGAATAAGTCTGGAATTGGCATTTCAATGACTTTGTAAACATTTTTGTTTTGGGACAGGGCTTCACAGAAAGCTGACTGGATACCTCTTTTATTTATCTATAAGTTCTGATTTTGGTCTAATTTTAAACTGATAGAAATGTTGCAAGAATAGAACAAGGAACTCCTGAATACTCCAGATTCACCAGTTGTTTATATTTTATTTCAATTGCTTTTATCATTTTTCTCTATTTATATATGATATGTGTGTGTGTGTGTGTGTGTGTGTGTATATATACATATATCTTAAGTTGGAGATATCATACCCTGTTCGCCCAGGCTGGAGTGCAGTGGCCGGATCTCAGCTCACTGCAAGCTCCGCCTCCTGGGTTTACGCCATTCTCCTGCCTCAGCCTCCCAAGTAGCTGGGACTACAGATGCCTGCCACCATGCCTGGCTAGTTTTTTGTATTTTTCAGGAGAGACGGGGTTTCACTGTGTTATCCAGGATGGTCTTGATCTCCTGACCTCGTGATCTGCCCGTCTCGGCCTCCCAAAGTGCTGGGATTACAGGCTTGAGCCACCGCACCCGGCCTAGTTGGCCACTCTTAATTAAAAAAATCAAAAAGGCAAATCAAAAGGCAAATAAACAAAAAGGCAAAAACATCAAAAAGGCACTGTCTCATGGAGAAGTGGCATTTTTAGGTTATAAGCAATCCCTACTTTATAATTTTTTATAGGTATGTTTCACAGTTTATGACTCTTGAGCTCAAAGAAATGATTATTTCCTTTATGTCCTCATCCAGTGTGTAAATGTGTGTATGACTGTCTGTTTAAAACGGTATCTAATTTGTGAGCAATTTGGTCTAGCTTTCTTTTTTCATTTTTGCTCAACATTAGCGAGAGTCGCTCTTGCCCCTGACCATCTGTTTGGCTTGTTTTTTCTGGTTCTTTCTGACAGGCTGAGCTCTGCCTTCATTGAAACTCCCATTCCTCTGTTCACCCAGAGCCACGGAGTCTCTCTCAGCACTGGATCCGGGGGGAAAGGTAATGCTCCCCAACCCTGGGCTTCTGTTTTTTTCTGTCTTGAAAAAAATCAAGCAGCTTTCTTCCTGACTTTAACATTCATGCTTGCTTCAGATCCATCTGGAAATTAAATGCTTTTATGTGAGGGAGGACTCCTTCCCACCCTCTACCCTCTATGGCTTGCTAAGTGATTGAGCTGAGAAGTTCATAAGGAGAAAAATCGACTGAGGGGCTCGGCTACCTTGGGCCTAGCACACATGAGGCCCATGTGAGGCATTTATTTTGTATTTTCCCTAACGTGAGGCATTTATTTTGTATTTTCATATTTGTTTTATGGTTTGACAGCAATAATGTTTGCAACACAAAGCATTTAATTGGGCGAAAAGTACAACTCAATATTCACTTCTTGCTCCCTCCCCTCAGCAGTAAGTGAACACCGGATCGTATCCCACTGCCTCCCCACATTGAATTAACGGGTTTGTGCCAACGCGTGTAACATGGTGTCCAGTGCAGAGTAGCTGCTCAGTCATCGCTCATTCTCCCCTCCCTCAAACCAGGCAGAAACAGCTTGGCTGGTAAATGTGGCATCTGCCTTCAACATTTGGTCTGTGAGACCTCACCTCACATTGAAATCTCCCAGTTCTGAATAAGCCCAGCATTTGGGAAGAAAAGAGAAGGTGATAATATGGATGCTCATACATATAGGGCCTTGAAATCCTTATTTCCAGACAGCTCAGAGGGCTTTATGGAAGTGGCATTCCAGAGTCAACGTGGTTGGAAAGGGAGTGGCCTTGCAGCCGGATGCCCAGGGCCAGGTCTGCAGGTGCACAGCCCTGCCTGGGACTTGCCCTCAGAAGGGTCCCAGCTTGGCTGAATGCTCTGCTAATGCTGTTCTGAAATTCTTAATAATTTGGATTAAGGGGTCTTATGAGTTTTTCTGGCACCGGGCCCTGAGATTCTATGCAGTCCTGTAAGCACCTCCTCCTCTCATACCAGCTTCCAGCAGTTTTTCTGTGCCCTGTCCCTCTCTGCATCCCCTGCACCTGTGGCTTTGTGACCCACATCTGCTGTTGCCGGCTCACCTGGCTTGCTCTCTGTTGTGAATCAGCCGTGCTTGATATCGGTGCTTGGTCTGTCTTGCCCTGTGGGATGGAGGGGATGACTTCTGGACTAAAAAAGTTCAAAATTCACTGTGTGGGTGGAGCCGGGAAGCCTCATAAATTATACCAGGTGAGAGTTTTGTGTGTCTTCTCCAACTTTTAGTTTTTCCTTTCAGCTAGTCTGGAAGCAGGAGGGTGGACTTGGGGCAGGGGATTCCTGTCATTTCTGAATTTCATAGCATCGCTTCCTCTCTTGGCCTGAGAGGAAGGGGAGGCTGATCGTAGCTGGATGGCATTTATCTAGCTTGAGCTAAACATGGAATGAGGTAGATCCACCGTGGTCAGGTTCCATTCCCAGACCCAAGACCATCTGAGCATGTCAGAAGCCCCCAGGTAGCTCTGTCGTCTCTCTTTTGAGGAAGTCAGAGGAGAGAATAACTTTGAGGAATGGGCTTCCATGGATCCAAGTGTCTGCTGCGAGCTCGGTGGGGCTGCAGTGGGAACAGGGGCTAGGGCTCCCACTGAGTGTCAGGACAATGGCCTTGAGTGCCTTGGTAGGTTCTGCCTGATGTGGTGGTGAACTGTGGGTGTCAGAACAGGGAGCACCTTCCCTCTGAAAGCCCAAAGGCATCCAGTGACTTGTCCAGAGTCGCCCAGCTATACCTCAGCCTGGGCCATGGAGCAGCAAAGCCAAGGCCTTTCTTCCATTGCTTCTGCTCCAGATGAAGGAAGCCCCACCCTAGTACAAAAAGCATTTGTTTCCGAGAGAGTTAGCCTGTTTTCCAACCAGCATGTTTTCTTTCCCTCTCAATAACAATTATACTTGAATTTCTGCCTATGTGTTTCTCCAGATCTTACCAGGGCTCTGCAGGATATAACAGCAGCAAAACCAAGACAAAAAGGCCTCCCGAAGAATGTTCCAAGGAGAAAGGAGATTATAGCAAAAGACAAAACCAACGGAGCTCTGGAAGATGCACCATTAAAAGGTTTGGAAGACACAAAGCTGGTACAGGTGGTACTTAAAGAGGAAAGTGAATCTAAGTTTGAATCAGAAAGTAAAGAAGTAAGTCCTTTGACACAAGAAGGGGCTCCAGAGGATGTGCCAGACGGAGGGCAGATAAGCAAAAGCTTTGGGAAAGTATACAGGATGGTCAAGGAGAAAGTGAGAAGCCCCAAAGAGCCTGAGACCCCCACTGAGCTCTACGCCAAAGAGCGGCACGTGCTGGTCACAGGGGATGCCAATTACGTGGACCCTAGGTTCTGTGTCTCCTCTGTCACAGCCAAAGGTGGGGTGGCTGTTTCCATTGCGGAAGACTCTGTGCTTTATGATGGCCAGTTGGAGCCCTCTCCTGAGTCACCTAAGCCCCCTTTAGAGAATGGGCAGGTGGGTCTGCAGGAGAAAGAAGATGGACAGCCAGTTGACCAGCAGCCTACAGACAAGGAGATTGAGCCAGATGGCAAAGAGCTGGAAGTCCCTGAGGAGAAACGTGAGGGTGAGGAGCAGGACGAGGGGTCTGGGAGACCCTGTCCCATGGTCACACTCGGTGCAGAGGAACCGTCTATACCCCAGCCTCCAAAGCCTGTGGCTGATCAGGATGGAGCCGAGGGGCTTGGGACTAGGGGCAGAAGCCTACCAGAAAAAGGCCCTCCCAGGGCTTTGGCCTATAAGACAGTAGAAGTGGTGGAATCTATCGAGAAGATTTCCACAGAGAGCATTCAGACATATGAAGAAACTGCTGTGATCGTGGAGACCATGATTGGAAAGACAAAGTCAGACAAGAAGAAATCAGGAGAGAAGAGCTCTTAAAATGCCCAGGCTTAATGGGAGAAAATGTCTTTGGGGCCACTGTAGGGGTAATGCTTTGATATTTTAGAGCAAATGATGAAAGGGTAAGGGTTCCTGTTTGGATTAGACCATAGTTGACCCATCTGGCATTGCCAATGAAGCCTTCATTAAAATGTTTTCTTTGCTTGCACATCCTTTGTCTAATTAATAGGGACCTTGGGAATGTAGGTGGGTCAGCTTCATGAGGACAAGGATGCTCTGTTAAATGGCCACCACACCATCCTCATTTAGGAAAGAGACATGCTCTTCATCCTGGTTCATAAGTCTCATTAGAGACTCAGATAGCATCTGAGTCTGGACGCTGGATTTTCTGGATTTCACACAGAAACATGCTGGTTGATGACACTGACTCATCTTCATTCCACTTCAAGCACAAATGCATGCTTATGTGGATGGGTGTTTTCCTAGAGATGAAATTATTGGGCCGGGCGCGGTGGCTCAAGCCTGTAATCCCAGCACTTTGGGAGGCCGAGACGGGCGGATCACGAGGTCAGGAGATCGAGACCATCCTGGCTAACACGGTGAAACCCCGTCTCTACTAAAACTACAAAAACTAGCCGGGCGAGGTGGCGGCGCCTGTAGTCCCAGCTACTCGGGAGGCTGAGGCAGGAGAATGGCGTAAACCCAGGAGGCGGAGCTTGCAGTGAGCTGAGATCCGGCCGCTGCACTCCAGTCCGGGCGACAGAGCGAGACTCCGCCTCAAAAAAAAAAAAAAAAATTATTAAAGGTATCTCTGTTAGCGTGGATTCCCCCAGAAGCTGATCCCAAAGCAGAGAATGTGAAGTTTCATTGGAATATGAATTTAGGATGCACAAATAGGACAGTGGAGAAGGCAGGGAAGAGAAGGAAACCAATAAGGTGCACGTTACCAAATCAGCTTACACTAGGGGCCACTGAGGAGCTCTGGGAGACAGTGTAGATCACGTGCCTCAGAGTCAGCCTCCCTGAGGGGTGAGGGAGCTGGGGTATTAATACACCAGTGTGCTCTCTGGGGACCAAGAAAGCTGTCGGGCAAAGACGTCTAGGTGCTGGCATTAGGAAGTCAGGCCTGGAAACACATGGAAGTACTGAGGGTCAAGGGGTCATAGGCAGGGTACCAATGTCATCTGCCACCATATGTGTACCAAATGTACTTGGTATGAGATACTTAAAATTTTCTCACTCAGAGATTGCAATCCCAGGTCAGGTTTCAAGAAGCAAAGTCAAGTGTCACTGTGTAAGTTCCTTGTTTAGAAATGAGTTAATTAGTCCAGCAAGCATTTATTGAACATGTACTATGTGCCTGACAGTGTGCTGTGCCATTAAGGGGCGATTTTTCAGACTTATCAGTGCTCTCAATTAACATAATATAGCAGTGGCCATGTGAGTGTGCATGTTCTTGCACGTGCACACACACACACATGCACACAAGTACTTACTGTGTCACATTCTAAAACACAGAAATTACTCAAAACCGGAATCTTTACACAAATTTCTATGTTGCCCTCCAGCATCTATCTTTCTACTCACAGTCCAAAAATACGCCTATTAAAAAAATTCTCCTCCCTGTATAGCTTCTCCAAAGTACATTAAGTGAACTGAGTAAATGTGTTTAAATGGGTTGTAGTATCAGCCTACAAAAAGCATCTGGTAAGACAACTACACATTGTTAGAGGAAATTGACAGAGTCACAAATTACATTCTGTTATTTCTTGGTTACAAATAATTGAATACTAAATGGAGTCACCTTTCCTTTCTATTTAAAGCTTTAAACAATCTTGTTCCAAATTCATTTGAGGTTTGGATTTCAAGAAAGAATTAGGCTTTTGTTGTTTTTTCTAAAAGGTGAATGGGAAACCCATTCCACTGAGTTTTGAAATATTTATAACTTAAAAGCTTAAGGGAGAATGATGGAAACCATTAGCTGGAGCCCAGGATGTACTGGGCTTTGGGCCTGTGTGTCTGTTGTCCTTAGCTTTAACAGTCACTGCAGAGCCTTTCTTTTCCTCCTTGGGTCTTTTTATTTTCTGAACTATGTGTTCAGTTCATATTATTTTAAAAGGCAGGGGGTATTGCTTTGGAAAGAAAGGTCATTTTTACATTATATTCAATCAGTCAAGAAAAATGGATTGGGATCTGTTCTGTGCCAGGCATGGTCCTGGTCACTGCAAGACAACAAGGAAGAGTGGGACGTGGTCCTGCTCTCACAGACGTGATAATTCTAGTCGGGGAGGAAGGAAACGCCATGCAAGCAGGTAGCGAAGAGAAAGTCAGAGACTGTACCATGAAGGGACTCAACTAGTGTGACCTGCTAGAATGACTGGGGGTCTAGTTTGGATTGGGTGGTAAGGGAAGACCTTGTGAAGGGGTGACGTGGGACCTGAATGACAACACAGGGCATCACATACAGAGTGGAGAGTAGAGCATTTCAGGCAGAGAGAGCTGCAAGTGTAAAGGCCCTGGGGCAGGAGTGAACTTGGCCTATTCAAGGAGATGCAAAGGGGACTGCAGGGGGACAATGGAAGGAGGTGAGGTGAGGGTGGGAGGCAGGGACCAGGTAAGCACCATTTCCTGGAAGATGCACCTCAGCCTGAAGGTTGAGCCCATGCTGTGAAATGTGGGGCTGGCTGCAGTGCACACTTTGGGGCCTACTCGGGCTCTGGAGGTGCAAGGGTCCCAGGGATTTGACTCAGTTGCTCATTTTCTTGACACTCTACTGTCCCAGTCTGGTTCTGTTTTCTCCTGTAGAGCTGCAGAATGGGTTCATTTCTGGGCTTTCTCTCTCTCCAGGGTCTCTGAAACAGGCACGAAATCTTTGGTTTCATAAAGAATTTCCTGTTAGTAACGTGGAGTCAGAGCAGGCCTCCTGACAGCATCCATGTCTGCCATCTCCTCTTCCCTGAGGCAGCTTCGGGTCTGCTGGGAGCAAGACTCTCCCAGAGCTGCCTACTCCATACAGCAGCTGCGTGGTAGCCCCTGTCCCACTCATCTTCCCAGCACTTGAGTCAGGGACCCATCACTGCTGTTGTATCCGCCACCTGGGGTGTCTCGCCAGATCCCCCAACTCTCCCTGTTCCGGTTCGTGACTGCACTCAAGCTTCTCACGGCAGGCACATGTGACTCTGCCTTAGAGTTTCATGTGGCCACAGGCACATGCTTGGTCCATACACTGGGCAGATTGGTTGTCCTGGGGAGTTCATGCTCCCGGGAGCAGCCCTCCATCAAGGGTGGACAGGACCTGGAGGAGCAGGTCTCTCTCTCTCCAGCCCTTTCACTCCGCTGTTAGGGTAACTTTTAGGCATATTCTGCGTAGTCTCTTGGAGCTCCCAAGTGGGTTTGAGCCTCAGATGCATATGAAGAAATGTACTTATCAGTGCCTCCGGTATTGGCCTCCTCCTTTTCCTGTCTCACTTTCCTTCTCCTCAGTATATAGATGCTTCCTTTCACATAAATGACTTGCCCTTCACTCCTTGTCTCAGGGTTGTCTTCTGGGAGGACCCAACTTAAGACAGCAGATTAACATCTGCCACTCCCACCTCCACATCCCTCAGGCCACAGCCCTGATTTTGTATTGAGTAGCCACTCCTCCCACACTGGATACAGCCCTAATGTATCAAGATATTCTGCTTTCCTCTGGCCTCAGGGTGGGCCAATGACCCAGACCAGCCCAATCAGGTTCACCCTCAATGAAATTAGAATCGGAGTCTAGTGTAGCTCAGGCTGCAAGTGCTGGCACTTGCTCCCTGGCCGGGGTGTTCTGGCAAGGTCACCTGCCAATCCTTGCTGTGTTTCTGGGACCCCAGCCTTGCTCCAATCACTGTCTTTTTTTTTTCTGGGATGGTGTTGGCTGGTTCTTCAGGCCTAAGGGCTACACCACATGTTGTTGGCATACTGCTTACTTGTTTCCACTAGTTAGAGCTGGTTTTCTTTGCTTGTAACCCCAAAGATCCCAAAGATAACTGCTAATTAATAAGGTTTGGTATCAACAGATAAGGAGGTTTGGATTAAGTTGGGTTGCCCCCAAAGCAGACCCTGAGAAAGGTCTTGGGTGCAGGCGGTTTGTTAGGGTGGTATTGCAGGAAGGGTAGTAAGCTCCTGTCTCTTGCTTCAGATCTGCCCCTCTTTACCCAGTGGTGCTGGGGCTGGGACTCTGCAGCCAAGTCCTGCTTAGCCAGCTGCTCCCTGGGAGGTGCTGTTAGTGGGGAGCTGGGCGAAGACTGAAAGTCTTGAGGAGGGAAAAGGCACTCACTCCATTTTGTTTGCTTTCTGCTCTTGTCCACGCCACCCCAGCAATCCTTCTATGGTCTGAATGTTTATGTCCCCTGCAAATTCATATGTTGAAGCCCTTACCCCAAGGTGAAGGTATTAGGAAGTGGGACCTTTGGGAGACTAGGTCATAGGGCAGAGCCCTCATGAACCAGATTAGTGCCCTTATGAAAGAGACCCAGAGACCCCCTCATCCCTTCTAGCATGTGAGTTCGGAGTGAGGAGGTGCCATATATGAACGAGGAAGTGGGCCTTTGCCAGACACTGAATTTGTTGGCACCTTGATCTTGGATCTCCCAGCCGCCAGAACAGTGAGAAATAAATTTGTGTTGTTTATAAGGTACCCAGTCTATGACATTCTGTTACAGCAGCCCAAACGGACTGAGACAGCTTCTTCACCCTGGTAGTGGCAGTTCCTTCCTGTAGCAGCAGCTGAATCCAGTTCTGCTGTTTCCCAGCAATTGCAGGACCAGCCTCATCGCAGTCTCTGCAGAGATACCTGCACTAGCCTGCTGATGCCCCTCCTTGGTCTGGCTCCCAGCACACCCACCTCTGAGACTTTCAAGTTGTATTAATTCCAACCTCTCCCCTTAGGTGGTAGCTAGCTGCTTCTTGACGTTCTGCTGACAAGAAGTGACCCACTAGGCACTTGTATTCCATAACCAGCCCCATACCACCTGCTGGGCTTCTCCCTAAGGCCTGTAAGCGTTGGTTTTACAAGAAAATATCTGCATGGGTTTCCGTGAGAGAGTGCCAGTGGTCCCGAGGGAAACCTTGGCATGAGCCAGCTGCTGGGTGGTTTCTCTAGTCTTTTGCCCTCATGCACCTGTACCCAGGTCAGATGACCGATTTGTATATTGGGACCCCTACAGACCTCCACCTGAGTTTCCTCTGGCTTCACTCTGCCGGGTCTAACTCACCATCTTTCAGGTCCTAACATGTGTGCTTGTGCTCCACCTCCGGGCACTGTGGGTGGGTGAGGCAGGCTGGGGTACCACGGATGCTTTAGGATCCTGCCTGGGCCAGGAGGGCATCTTCATTGTGTGAGCCCCCAGCTCCCACAAATGTTAGACTTTTTGGTCCATGTGATACTTGTGTTTGCTTTTTGAATTGACTAGGTAACAATTCATTATACTAATTATATGGTGCTTTGTATTAAATTCTCTCTGTTAAAACCACTGGTGTGGTTTCTGTCTCCTGACTGGAGAAGGAGGCGGCATGAGATGGGGAATGGACGTGCCCACGCAGGGAGCATTAATGAGCTGGCCACCACTGTGGGCGGCTGGGGCTCCATCCCACTGAGGACCCTTCAAGAGAGTGGGTAGAATATCTTCAGATTGTCCCAGGCAGGAGGTGAGGAAGCTGAGCTATCCATCCACCAGCTCTCCATCCCATTTCTCCTCAGGAGAGGGTGGCCCCGGGGCACTGATGCCCTGGCAGCTCTGGCCTGCTTCACACGAGGTCTGGCACATCTCTGCAGTTACGCAGAGAGATAGAATGGCCTTTGCATGCCTGGAAACTGTCTACAGATGACCTTTAGGTGGGTTAAGGAGATAGAGGGCAGAGGTTGGCAAACCTTTTCTGTAAAGGGCCAGATTGTAGGCTGCACAGCCTCTGCTGTAACTACTCAGCTCTGTTGTGGTAGCATGAAATCAGCCACAGACAATACAACAGCAAACAAGCACAGTTGTCTCTAACAAAATTGTATTTACAAGAGCAGGCCGCGTGCTGGGTTTGGCTATAGTTTACAGACTCCCCGATACGGAGGATGCACCAACAGAGTCTGCCGCAAAATTCAGTTAACATCTCAGAATACACTTCTAACCGGGCATTGGTACCTGCCTCTTCCTTCCACCTTCATGTTGGGTAATTCCATTTAGTTCTCTCCTTGACTTGAAGCTTATATTATAAGAAAGATCTGGCCTGGCATGGTGGCTCATGCCTGTAGTCCCAGCACTTTGGGAGGCTGAGGCAGGTGGATTACCTGAGGTCAGGAGTTCGACACCAGCCTGGTCAACATGGTGAAACCCCATCTCTACTAAAAATATTTAAAAAATTAGCCAGGCATGGTTGCACACGCCTGTAATCCCAGGGGAGGCGGAGGCAGGAGAGTCGTTTGAACCTGGGAGGCGGAGGTTACAGCGAGCCGAGATCATGCCACTGCACTCCAGCCTGGGCGACAGAGCGAGACTTTGTCTCAAAAAACAAACAAAAAAACAAAAAACCCCCCAAAAATAAAAAAAAGCTTCAAGTTTGTCCTAAAATGTTTCTAACAGAGATTTGTGGTTAGGACACTGCTGGTCAATGATGTCACCCCAAAACTCACGTGGCATTTGGCACATTGATGATTGGTATCTTGATTGGTACAATACCTGACCCCATTTTCTCAGGCATGGATAAAAGCAAGCAAACAACATAAAAAGCCACGCTGACTTACGTTGTATTCAAACCAACAGAGCTTTTGAGTTGAAACTTATTTTATCAGAAGATACATTCCTGGTCAATGACTCCGCTGGGCTGGTGCCCTCGCCAGCCATACCTGTCCCTTTACCTTCATGCTTGCATCCTTGTGACCAGGAGTTTGCCTGTCACCTGTGGCCCATCAGTGGTCCTGGGACATGGTGTCAGAAAAGAAAGAGACAAAGTTTAGCTTTTTCCCTCCATCCAGCTTGAGCAGCTCATGGGATGTCCTCTCGGATGCAGAGGGACATCTCTGAGGGTTTTGTGAGGTGGCACAGCCCGTCTTGGGATGGGGAGGGCAGGTTGGCCTGAAGCCTCTTGGGTGGAAATCAGTAACAGTGACATTAGGCCTAAGGAATTGCCAGCCTCGTTTGGCTCTTCTGGCACCTGAAACTCTGTGAGCTGAGATTTCTAGTTGCCTTCCCACCCCATCCCACCCCAAACCATGCACGGGTGAGCATTAAAAATTTAGCAACACAGAATCTTCATCTTTTTAGGCCGAGTGCATTCCTCACCTGAGATCATTCTATTCCCAGGTTCACAAACCTGACTCTCAGTTCTAAGAGAAACGTGAAGCCAGGACATTGGCTTGGAGAATTTACCCCAGGTCTCAGGCTTTGATTCCAGGTCCCTTATAAATCTGAAACCAAATTCGATCAGGGTTTTTTGAAGCCAAAGAAAGGGTTCAACTAAATGCACAAGAGACTAATGAAAAAACTCAAGTACTAGCTGATTAATTTACAATGCGAAGAGAGGGTGTTGTTTTCTGTAGATCTAGTTGCTTGTATCGTTTATGCTCGTGTTAATATTCTTAGGAAGCTGAATAAGGCATGAAGAGGCTGTGGATGAGCCTGCAGTGCGACCATTGGCAAGTGGTGCTGTTTTAATGCACTCTCTCTGGGGTGGCTCTGCCAATGCATTGGCCTGTGTCCTTCAATAGACTTCAGCTCTTCAGGGACAGGAATTCTCCCTTTTGTCAGGCTTCATGTTTCCCTACCCTGAATGCTGCCAGACACTGTCTTCCAGCTTTGGTCACCCTGACTCTCGTTTAATCTAAGCTCCCATGTACTGAGTGCCCTCCATCCTCCCACACTCTTGACTGATTCTTTGGAGACAGAGAACCACCCTGCTGGCCACAACTGAACCACCTACATTAGCCTAGGAGACATTCTGTCTCTGGCATTTCACACTGCCAGAGTTTTAAGGACCCCTAACTCTCTTCCACAACCACTGTCCTTTATCTTTGCATTTTGCTTTTTAGAAATTACTACCAAATTAGACTCTTTGCATCTAAACACGTTAGCTGTGAGATCACCATTTCCCCTAAGTCAGCACTTCTTTCTCTAACTATAAAATACTATGTGTCCTGAAGGTCTTACACTGTGTGGTTTTCATATACTCACTCCAAGCAAATGTGCTGATCACATGAAAACCATGCATTAACTTATAAGTGATAGTAATGAAGATGTAGAGTAGTAACTCTATCAGAATTTTTTTGTATCATTTTTTAAACTTAATCTTTTGGAAATCAGTCTTGAAACCTAAGTGTTGAAAAGGAGTGTCTCAGAATCACAAGATCAAACCTTGGACCTTATATCCGCCAATATCTATTTTCAGTAATAGACTCTGTTTATTTATTTATTTATTTTTGGGACAGTGTCTTGCTCTGTCACCTAGGTCGGAGTGCAGCGGTGTGATCATGGCTCACTGCAGCTTCCACCTCCCAAGCTGAAGCTATCCTCCCACCTCAGCCTCCTGAGTAGCTGGTATACAGGCACATGCCACCATGCCCAGCTAATAAGATTTTAATAATTGAGTTTAAGTTTTATATCAGAGGACTGAATTATAAATTTTTTATAATGAACTTTGATAAATAGTATATTAATATTTTATGAATAATTATTAAGATCTTTTTCTAGAACAGTCTTCAGCCTCATAGGGTAAGGTACAGCCAGTTTGTAATAATGTTCATGGTACCATCCATGAAGAGTGATTGCCATGTTAAATTGGTTCTTAAGAACATGTTTTGGCCTGGTGCGGTGACTCACGCCTGTAATCCCAGCACTTTGGGAGGCCGAGGTGGGTGGATCACGAGGTCAGGAGATCGAGACCATCCTGGCTAACACGATGAAACACTTTGGGAGGCCGAGGTGGGTGGATCACGAGGTCAGGAGATCGAGACCATCCTGGCTAACACGGTGAAACCCCGTCTCTACTAAAAACACAAAAAATTACCTGGGTGTGGTGGTGGGCACCTGTAGTCCCAGCTACTCAAGAGGCTGAGGCAGGAGAGGGAGGCGGAGCTTGCAGTGAGCCGAGATGGCGCCACTGCACTCCAGCCTGGGCGACAGAGCAAGACTCCGTCTCAAAAAAAAAAAAAAAGAACATGTTTTAAGGGAATGTGAAGCACTCTCTGTGGTAGAAACTCTAAGGCTCACCAAATATTCCTTCAGTTGTCACACATTTCCTAGTTGCTTTACATTTAGCCAGGGCTATTGTCCAATACTGGCCAGTGGGCAATGGGCAGAAGTGATGCATGTGTCTTCTTCAGGCTAAACATCGAGGAGTGGATGAATGTCCTCCGTGGGTTCTCTTCTGCATGGTGATTATAGCAGCCTTGTGTTAGGATTACAAACCATAAGGTGAAGCAACCTGGATCCTGAGTCACTGCATGGAGGTCTGTGGCCTTGGGGAGTCACCTGAACCTTCAATGGAATTTGTGTGGATGATAAGTAAACCTTTGCCGTATTAAACCACTGAGATTTTGAGACTGTCTGTTACTACAGTATAACTTAGTCTAGCCTGATTAATATATTTTAGAATAGTGTTTCTAAAAGATTTTTGACCATCACCCACAACGAAAAATGTATTTTACATTGTGATCCAGTACACACACTCAGACACACACACGTGTGCACACACAAATCTGAAACAAATATTTCAGGAAACAATACTTATCCTTATTATACATGATTATTCTATTCTATTCTATTCTATCCTATGATTTTCTTCTCTCCTACTGTATTCTAACTTATTCTATTTTATTAAAAACTGACTTCCTAAATTGATTTTACAACCCACTAATGGATGTAACTAGAATTTGAAAAATACTGCTGTACATCATAATTTGTGTATGATTTATATGCTAATTATGTCTTTTATGCATACTTATTAAAGCAGGCTCTTTAGATCTCTCTTTGGCAATTTTTAAATTATCTGTCCCTAAAATGGATGAAAGTATTTTCATGTATGATATAGCACATCTGACATAATTTCTGGAAGGTAATGTTTTATTGTTGAGCCTCCTAATTTACAAGATGTCTTTTGAAATTTACTTATAAAATTTTGTCACAGGGAGCAACAATGTTAACCTAATTAATCATTATTCACTTATTTTCATTTTTTAAAATAAATGACTATAAATAACTGTCTCTTGAGTTAGGATCAGGGATATCATAAAAACATCACCAATGAGACATATTTTAGTGTTAATACTGATGCAAAAAATGAAATAGAGACCAAGTATTTATATATAGCACTATATATATTTTTATATATTGTATACTCATATCAAAACTTGCCATTTCTCTTAAGAAGCTGATATGTTGCTTTCTAATTTTATAAATTACACCACACCTGTGAAAATATGGACAACTATTTTATATTTTTGCTGCTATATAAGACATTTAATGTTTATACAGAGAGCTGCAAAATTACAGAGGTGATGCAATGGGAATCGATGAATATTTTCACCTGAATTTCCACTGGCCTTTTTCTTCAGCCAGAATCATCTTGATATTCTCTGAATATTATTTTTGAGATGAATACGGTATCTGTTTATTCAATAAATACACATACACACATTATAGGTATATGTGTATATACATTTATACAAGTGTATGTATATATACACATATATACACACATGTGTATAGTCTACATATGTATATATATTTCTGTGTGCACTTATACATACATGCACACATAATGTCCTTTGGTTTATTTTCAGACCATTAATGTGAAATGAATTTTCAATGATTTCCATTTATTTTTTCTTGAAATCTAAACTGGTTTAAAAAGATCTTTGCAACAAGTAATAAATTTCTTTTAAAAAATCATATTATTACACTTTAAAGCATGATATAGAGAAGGTCACAAGGTGTTAGAGAAGACAGAAATCCATGCCAATATGGGAGAAAAGAAAGCAAATGGGGTTTTCAGGTTTCTCTCTTAAAGTGGCCACCTTCAGGGAATTGAACCTAGTGCTCTGTGTTGCTGGCTTGAAGGAGAGGGGCTCCAGGCTAAGCTCTGTGCTCCCACAGGAAGGGAGATGGTACCTGGAGAGGCTGAAGACAAAGCATTTCTTGGGAATGGGTGTGCACTGGCACTGGGGTGGGGATGAGAAGCCAATCTCTGAGTAGGTAAACAAAGTGACCTGAGGTCTAGTCTAGTAATGTCTAGTTGGGAATAAAGTGGTGACTTTTGGGATTGATCATAACCTTTGGGTTGCGTGTTAAATAGTCTCAGGGATTGCTTAGTTGCTGAGAAGGTAACTGTGTGCTTTCCTAACAGAGGTCTTCTCTCGCCTCCTTCAGGCCTCAGGTTCCTCTGGGATGAATTGCATGGTCCTCTCTTGGCAGAAGAGGCTCCATACAACCGGAGAACTATGTGAAGATAGTGCTCGCATCTTCAAACGTGCCCCTTTAACCTCCCATGACTCTTTCAGGACAGAGGCCTTTTTCCCAACACATTAATGACATCAAACTGTGGAGGAGTATGAGATTGCTCTTCCATTATATTATTTGGAAATCAAAGCCCACGTCTATGTGTATAAAGCTGTAAAAAAAAAAAAAAATACTCCTCTTGCCTCTCACTCAGATCAGATTAAGAAACCTTGAAGTGACTTAGGAAAAGGGACATTCTTGTTTGAAAAGCTAGTAAACTACTCTTCACCAGGTGAGTTGCCAGGCTTGTCTTAATTTTTCTTCTCTTTTGGGTGTGAGGAGCCCCAGAAAATTGGTGCTGGGATGAACTCTATACAAACTGAGAAAAATGTGGGCTGCCCTAGCGGATTTTAACATAACTCAGAGCAGCAGCTGGTGAGAGCACAGCCACGCTCCGTGAGTTTTATATTCGCCATGCTGGCTAAGTAGAATGAATTATCTTGGTGTTGGTAGTAAAATAACCAGCCCTCATGCTTCCTGGATCTCTTTCCCCATGCAGTAACTAGGGCTCTCTGTGAATGGCATCTTTTGAATCACACCACCTTAATCTATACCCCTGGACAATCTCTAAATTCAAAACATCACTCCCCAAAGGATTTACAGCACCGTGTCTCCTGTGCTTTCAGAGATGTGGCACTTACCCTGGCCTCAGCTTTGATTTTCTTGTTACATAACAGCCCCTCATCTGAGACCACGGACAATCATTCTTGGAGTCACTGTATGTGGCTTTTAAAATGGGTTCTTTTCTCTTCTCAGAAATAAAAAAAAAAATTGAGGGGAAAGCTGTCCTATTTTTTTTGTTTGTTTGTTTTTTTTCAGGATATCACCCATTTGAATGACAGAAATAAAGAATTTAGAGTCACACATAGGACATGGATGTTGTTGGGAACGCTATATTTGGGGCATAGAGTAAAAAAGATTGTTTCCATTGTAATGAAAATAATCATTGACAGTGAGCGAAGCTTCGGATTAAGAAGATGGAATTCCCTGTATGGGTGATGGAATTGCTAGGTGCCTGCCTGAAACGTGGAGCGAGGACAGAGGCGGAGCCAGGGAGGGAGGGCAGCGGGGAAGGCGGATGTGCAGCCCTAGTTCTTGCTAAGGATGCTTTTCAGGCTTCTCTCCACGGCTTCGTCCAGCTCTTCCTCCAGCTCCTCTTTCTTGGACATGGCCAGCTTGGACTGGTAATCCCGCACCACCTGGTCGATGTACGGGGCGCTCTGAGTGCCATGCAGCATCAGGGTCCACTCCTTCAGCACCCCCTTCTGCGGAGCACTGCCGACAAACCCCAGCTCCAGGGTCCAGGTGCCTCGGGCGTCTTCCCCCCACGTGTGGGTGGTCATGAAAGGCCACTTGTCAAAGCCCACCTTGGAGTCGTCATCCCTCGGACGCCGGCTCAGCAAAATGGACTTGGTGCCCATAGGGGAAGTCATGTTGATGTTCAGGTCTCCTCTCCTGGTTGCGTTGACCGTGATGACAGCCTGGACATGCTCCAGGTAGCGGACAAAATTTTCCTTCCCCTCACAGGCATCGGTTGTGAGTGTCAGCATCAACTTGCCAGTGGATGGTATTTTCCTGAGGACAGAGTGAAGAAGAGATAAGATAAACAGTGGTAGGTGCACCTTACATGGGATTTTGAGGGCAGCTTCAGGTAGCAGAAACGGCAAGGGCTTTGGGGTTGATCAGACAGACCTGGGTTTAGTTCTCACACTGGCTGTGCGAGCCTGAGTAAGTTACTTGTATATATATATTTTTTTCTTTTGAGACAGGGTCTCACTGTGTTGCCCAGGCTGGAGTGCAGTGGTGTGATCTCAGCTCACTGCAACCTCTAGCTCCTGGGTTCAAGAGATTCTCATGCCTCAGCCTCCCTAGTAGCCAGGGTTACAGGCATGTGCCACCAAGCCTGGCTAATTTTTTGGTATTTTTAGTAGAGACGGAGTTTCACCCTGTTGGACAGGCTGGTCTTGAACTTCTGGCCTCAAGTGATCCAGCTGCCTTGGCCTCCCAAAGTGCTGGGATTACAGGTGTGAGCCAACACACCCAGCTGTGAGCAAGTTACTTACGCTTGGAACCTTCCGTGTGGAAGGAGAAAGTAGCAGATGCTGTGATGCCCCTCCTGAGTCTCCTAAGTCCCTTCTGAGTTTGCCTGCAGCTGAAGCTCCGTTGCACCTCCACTGCTTCCCGCCCCAGGCGCGAGAATCTCCCGGTGTTTCCGGGCTTCCTCCCACCTCCATGGAAGCCTGTGCAGCCAGTGTGCAGGGCGGCCCAAAGGTGGCAGGGATTTAACCTTTGAGGGGTAACTGTCTCCCAATGACTGCAAGGTTTTTACCCCAGCTTCTCTATTCCTCAGCGTGACAACTCAGTGTGCCTAGTGGGACTGAGCTCAGCTGCCCACGGTGGCAACTCGCTCATTCATGCACTCTTCATTGGCTTTTCTCCCCTCCCTTATTTTACATCCCCACTTCCTCACTTGTGTTACCTGGGATCATTTCTCAAAAAGCTGTGAGCACCCAAGTCTTGTCTCAGGTTGGACTTTTGGGACAACTCAGACTGAGGCAGGAACTCGTAATGCTTTTCTTTTAAAGTGCTAAGTACTTCGATAAATAGAAGCTATTGCTAATATGACTGCTATTACTACCCTTAAGAAAAGCTGAAAATGGGTAAATTAATTCCAGTGAAAGGCAGTCCAATGAGCAATCAGGAGACTTTGGGGGTCTCTTTGGCGAGAGTTGGAGCGAGGTTAAGCCTAAGTATTCTCTAGGCTGTCCTTGCAGGCAATCTCCTTTCTGGAGATGGCCTTCTTGGAGTGTGAGAAGCTCAAAGATTCTTGCACTAGAAACAAGGAGAAAAGGAAACTGCATTTGAGGATTACATGGTGTAATAGAAAGACTCCAGACTTCGGGAATAAACCCATTTGGATTAGAATTCTGCTTCTATGTTTACTGCTCATGAGAGCTTGGGCAGGTTATTTAAGTATTTGAAGTTTCACTGTCATTGGGGGTGGTTCTTATGTGGTTAAATAAGACCATGTATAAAATACCAGGCACAGGCCGGGCGCGGTGGCTCAAGCCTGTAATCCCAGCACTTTGGGAGGCCGAGACGGGCGGATCACGAGGTCAGAAGATCGAGACCATCCTGGCTAACACAGTGAAACCCCGTCTCTACTAAAAATACAGAAACTAGCCGGGCGAGGTGGCGGGCGCCTGTAGTCCCAGCTACTCCAGAGGCTGAGGCAGGAGAATGGCGTAAGCCCGGGAGGCGGAGCTTGCAGTGAGCTGAGATCCGGCCACTGCACTCCAGCCTGGGTGACAGAGCGAGACTCCGTCTCAAAAAAAAAAAAAAAAGGAAAGGAAAAAAAAAAATACCAGGCACAGGTGTCGCTCTGCCCCTAGGGAGAGCCGGCTCTACCATGGAGGAGTACCAACGCCACTGCGAGGCTGGCCTCAATGCTGAGGAAGCTCACAATATTGTCAGAGTGTGCAGATGGGGTTTTAGGTGGCGAAGATTATAATTACAACAACATCAACCCGTGGACCAATCGCAAGCGTAGTGGAATAATCCTTAACACATCTGGTTAAGCTGGGAAAAGCTTATAAATATACTGTGAACTGTGCAGTGGTCCAGAAGAGCGCATACGGCTTTCACAGCCAGCTCTTGTTTTTGGGATACCACATCTGATGGAACCTGTACTGTAAGATGGGAGAACTGGACCATGAACTATATTGTCAATGTTTTTGCCATTGCTGTTGTTCTTTAACTGACTAAAAATGTTGGGCTAAAGCCATTAACTTAAGATTTTGTCAGTGTATCCTTTCAAAAATAGTTATTTATTAGTGTGCTAAATGACAAGTGTGTAATATACTTTAAAGCTATCAACAAAAACTGAATATTATAAGCAAGCTATATTATAGTAATTGGCAGATTGTCTCGTATTTTATGCAGCATCATTTAAGTAGGAAAAATTTAATGCTAGCAAAAAATAAATGCAGAAATATGGCATGACATGAAAATACAACCTTACATTTACACCAGCTTTTCACTAGTATTTTGTGATGGGGATATACGGTGATAGGGAACTCCATTCAGATAATAAAATTCTCTTTCAGCTAGAGAAGTTAACAGGAATAAATATATGAATAAATAAGCTGCAAGGATAAATGTGGAGAAAATGATGAGAATTAGCTAACATCTTTTCGTTTTTTTAAACTTTCTTCCCCTCACTTAATTGTACATAATATTTAGTGGAAAGTAATTTTTAAAAAATCTCTATCAATTAACAGTATAGTAACAGCTATGATTAACTTGTTTACTTTATCTGAGGATTAGCAAATCGATTTTTTTTATTTCAAATTTTTGGATTTACACTTGAGGGTGAATAATTAAATCTGGTAAACTGAATTTCCTAGTTAAATAAAATTAGTTGCAGTATATGATGAACAGTATGTGACTCAAACAGCTGCCTTACAATTCATGCCATGTGGAACAAACATTTATCAGATGCCTATTGTGGGCATATGTCTGTGCTAAGCACTATAGTTATCAATGTGCTGTGCAAATACTAAGTTCTGTTTAGCAGTTGTTCAGTTGGAAGACAAGTATTAATACTTGGGGAAGGAAAAAAAATAGTTGTTTTACAAGGGAGGAAAAAGGTGAATCTGGTTACACGTATAGAAGTAAGCAAAATGAAAAGCACTTATTGCTTTCTGACAGAATGATAGATGTAATTTTAAGAGTTGCTCCTAGCAAGTTAAAAGTGCATATAAAATATGCAACTCTTAGTTAAAGGCCTTGTTATCAGTCTTATCTATACAAGTAGTAAATTTTGTCATTGCTTCAATTACAACCATCTGTAAATAATTTTGAAGACTTATCATGTGGGGTTCAAATTGAGTGGAATAAAGTATAGATTAAAAGTACACAATCATTAGCAGGTTATCTCAGGGTTTATGAAATGTAATTAAATATATTAAGAAAATAGATGAAAAATTAGGGTACACAGCTGGCCACCAAATGCGAAGTCAATCTGCTACTTAACCCTGCAAACAAAATCAGTTTTTCACATTACCACTAACACTAATAAGTGTAGAAAGTGGAACCACAACTCATTGAATTTTGGAGAGGAATAAACTTAGTGTTAATATTGATGATATTAAGGCAATATTCTTGTAGGAATACTATCTGCATGTTTGATATTTTGCCAAATAATAATAATTATTAAATGTTTAATAATTAAATTAGCAAAATAAAGGAGTTTAATGCAGTGATCTTTGTTTTTGGCACATCAGAACTTCTCAGTCATTATTCATGTTTCTTTATGCTACTGGCTTTTGTGCCCTTGAAGATTATAACAGTGACCAACATATATATGCAGATTTGTTTTTTATTATTGTTGTTTAAGCCTGATTTAAGAAAAAAAAAATTCATACCTCGTGAACTAGCTATCTGCTCTGTTTCTAGCTAAAATATAATAAATATTATTTTCCTGTGCTGAAAAATAAATAAATAAATAAATAAATAAATAAAATACCAGGCACAATGCCTGGCACATGGTACTGGCCCATTGTCTATGCAAATATCCTTCCTCAACATGGCTTTTATTTTGGAGTGTAAGATGGTGGATATTTTTAAACACACATCTTGTAAAGCACATTTACAAAAAGACAGTGGTTGCATGCCCAGCTCGGAGTCAAGCCTTGGTTCTGCGTTGCCCTAGGAACTAAGGCCATGAGCCTGGGAGGGCTTGCTAAAACATACAGTGCAGTTCATTAATACTCTCCGGAGGAACTTTACAAGTATATACTTAAACGGTTTCATGGAGCACTGCTGTGTTCTCCTCTCCCACCCCTGGATGCTGATGCTGAATGATGTATGGAGTGTCCATCAGCTATGGGGATCTAGTGATGGTGGGGGTGGTCTTTCTGTCCCCAGGATCTGGGGAAATCCATCCATTTGGTGGAAAGCAGGCATTAAGCCAACTTTGGAGGTCGGGATAATGAGGGCCATAACCTGGATTTCTCAAAGACGGTGCTATTTATTCAGAACAAGATCAGAAACAGAGCAGGTAAGTGATAAATGACTAAAGATTGTTTGGGCTCCAGCCCAGCAGTGGACAGCTGTATAGGGTAGCGCGAAGAGTCTCAGACTATGAGTCCAGTTGTGAGCAAGTATTTACATGATCTGAGCTATTAATTCCTGCCCTGAACAGTTGCTAGCAAGATAAATTATCATACATATACATTATATGTGTACATATATATAATGTGTCTATACATACATACTTATATACATAGTATATTTACAAATGTCTAGACCACCACTAGCCACAATGATGGAAATGTTGTATATATATAATCTCTAGCATGGTAGCCACTGGCTACATGTGGCTAGTGAGCAATTGAAACATAGATCATGTGAATGAAGAAATGAATGTTCAATTTATTTTATTCAATTTTAATTAATCTAATATGTTATATAACCACGTGTGGCTGGTTGCTTCTGTACTGGATAGTGTGGGTCTAAATTGTTTATGTATGTTGAATTTGAATCTGATAAGAACAACAACAAGAGGCAGAGTCTCTTGGGCTTCTGTTTCAAGGGCCTTCAGTTTTTGCCTGGCTCACAGGCTCTGCTTTCAGGCAACCCAACCTAAAACCGGTGTTATTTGTCTCTAGAGAAGAGCAATTGGAAACTGATTACCCCATCCCTCTGCACAGTGTCTGAGGCCTATTGACTATATTCATGTCATTGCTGGTGATACAGAATATGGGCCTTATTCCATCTTGTGGGCTCAGTCACTCTCACTTCTTTTGCTTTCTTTAAAAAGCCCTTAAGAAGTTATTGTAAAGATAGATCTGGGCTGGGGACCACTTTGACATTAAGGGCATGGTAGAGGAGCCTGGAATTTGAGTCCCAAGAAGGAACCTCATTGGCAGGACAAGAAGGGCTGGTGTGTTCCTGTCTGTGTGAGTCTTCCATGGCAGCTGTTGTATCTGTTTCTCCCAGGAGCCCCATGGTCGTGGGGAAGGCCTCAGCGACTACGACCAAGGGAGGGAAAATGACAGCGAGGCTGAGAAGGGGAAACTAGAACACAGGCCATTGACTGCCCAGGCTAAAAGTCTTACTTTAGAGTGAGTGTTGTGCATTTGTGAGAGAGGGTGCAAGGGAGAGATGGAAGAAGACTGAAAGAAATATTCCATGCACCTTGGAAAGCCGAAAGACAGGTGGGAGTAGGGACAAACACACAAACTTGTGTTAAGAATCACACATTTTCCTAGAAGCCTTGGACACTGGGGTGCGCCTGGTGGTCAGAGGCCATGCTGGCTTTGGAGCATCAACACCACCACACAGTTGTCCTGCTTGGGGGCAGGAGCATTGGTTTTAAGTATTCTTATTTCAGCCGCGTTTCCATAGCCCCTGAGGGTGATTCTTCAGAGACACAGGCAGAAGACCACAGTTAGCAGCCAATGCCCACAGCAGCTGGGGTGGTGCACAGCCCAGGGAAGAGGATCCGAACCAGGCACTGTCACCGTCTACTGAAGCCCCCTTAGCCACGGTGTGGTTGAAGGTCATCTCAGTTTTAGTCCAATCTATATTTCTCTCCTTCCATCATAAGAGATCATCCCAGCACTAGAACAACTCTTTTCACCTTGGCTGGGAGTCTGGCTTTCTTTTAACCACCATGGAGAGACTGCCAGCTAGAAAAACTGCCCGATCCTGCCCTGCCATGTGAACTGCTTCCTGCATAAGAGCTGGGTCCCCTGAGAGAAGAGACATGTGGCTGGACTCTTCTGAGAATGTTAAGTTACTATGAAATTAAATTAAAAGCATGCTGTGAGTTCCAAAGGCAGCGAACTTGGTAGAGAAAGAACACCATTCTCCCCTCACAGGTAAGGTTTTTGGCTGGCATCATGGCATTGGGAGAGCCTAGGAACAGTATTTTCCAGATGTTTCTTGTTTCTCTCTTTTTTTTGCTCACTTGTATTTTCTGATTTTCTTAGAGTGACCATGTATTGCTTTTATAAGAAAAGGAATACAACATTCTTACTTTAAAGCAAAAAGGAGATACACGCTCAGGAACTAACTGTCGATTTATAAGAAGTTTAAATAGGAGGAGGTTGGTGGTGGAAAAAAAGAGGCTCTGCAGAAATATTTTAAATAGTCATAGGGTGTTAGTTTCCAGGCCATGATCTGGAGCTCATTTGCTGCAGAAAATGAAGCATGCTTTCTGGAGGTTTAAGAGTTCTTAGGTCGGGTGTGGTGGCTCATGCCTGTAATCCCAGCAGCTGTTTGGGAGGCCAAGGCGGGTGGATCACGAGGTCAGGAGTTCAAGACCAGCCTGACCAACATGGAGAAACCCCGTCTCTACTAAAAATACAAAAATTAGCCAGGCATGGTGGTGTGTACCTGTAATCCCAGCTACTCGGGAGGCTGAGGCAGGAGAATTGCTTCAACCTGGGCAGTGGAGGTTGCAGTGAGCCAAGATTGTGCCACTGCACTCCAGCCTGTGTGACAGAGTAAGACTCTGTCTCAAAAAAAAAAAAAAAAAAAGTTATAAAGCTGTGATTGTTTTGATAGAATAATCACAATAGTAACAATGACAACCACTCTTTCTCAAGTGCCTAAAATGCCTGCTTTTGTGGCAGTCACATGAGGACACTCAGCAGGTAGCCACGATGAGGTTTTCTCCTCTCCGTGTGGCAGAGTCAGGTGGGCATGAGCTCATGCAGGAAGACTCTGCAGCTCGGGAGTGCTGGTCCACAGTCCCCCAGGTGGCACAGGGCCGAGCACACACTGACCTCTCACTCTCATGCTGCTTCCAGCATTGATACCAGGTTTTAACATTTATTTCAAAATTCACTTAAACTTCAGAGCCGGATCACATATTTTGGCACAGCCTTAAAGGAGCTCAGTGAATAGTCCCCTCAGGGTGCCCAGAGGGGCTGGGGGCAGACTGTGCTGGACAGGTCACTCCGGGCTGGCTGATGGGGCTGGCCTGGGCTGGCTCCACTCATTGCACACACAGCTGGTGCAGCTGGTCACAGCCAGGTGTATTTTCCCCTTTGATTGTAACTGAGCATCCTTCACTGACTCTCTTGATAAAGCCTCTTTAGAAAATTGCTTTTCAAATTGACTCCTTCTCCGGGAAGATTAATGCCGAGGAAACCCACAAACCTGACAATCACCACTCACTGCACCTTGGAAGCTGTTTCTGTGCAGCCCTGCACATTATGGAGAGTGGCGATTGCCACGGCTGTTGATTCCTCGATCCTACTGCCCCACGAGTGTGCTTCGTGGTCATAAGGGCCTCCTCTGCCAAGTGGCACAGCCAGCCCCGGGGCTGCCCTCCAAATCTCCCTGTGTAGCCTCTGTGTTCTTCAACAAGTATATTTGCCCTAGACCTAACTCATCTGCATCTGAGAACAAGTTCCAGTGTGGGGGTGGACGAGTGACCGGAGGGCACTGAGAGGAGGCAGAGCCCTTCCGACCAAGGCAGAGCCTCCTTGCCATGTTTGCCTGGCTGGCCCGCCGGTCCTATTGCCACCAGTCGACATTTCTCTTGTGTCTAGCTGATGCTGGCTGAATATTTTCATTCCCTCATTCATTTAAAAAATATTTATCACCTGTCTACTAAATGCCTGGCACCATTCTAGGCACTAGGGGTACACCAGTGAATACGACAGGCAAGGGCCCAGTCCTTTGGGAGGGCCCAGCTGAGTTAATGCTGAAATAGCTCTCCCGTTTCTCTTCATTGAAAACACTGCATTGATCTTGCATAAAGTTCCTGGCTAGTTGTGAGATGTTGGGATGATCACATCTCCGGACCTCAGATTCCTTAGAGGGACTTGGACAACATTATTTCCAGTGTTCCCTCTGGCCTTAAATTCCACATGTATGCAGATTATGATGGAATGCTAAGCATATTCAGAAACTGGGAGATAAATTGCCGTTCATCTCAGCATACATCCTCATTCCTCTCTCTCCTCTCCCGCGGTGCTCCCCTCCTGCCCTCTCTCATAATCACATGGTGCTTGACGATCATTAGAGGTCTGTCCTGCTTGTCCAGTGCAATCTCAGAAAATAAAGCCTGGTATCGACGTGTACCTTGACTAAGAGGGCCTCAGTATATTCCAAGCTAACTCTTCCCCTAAATGTTGCAATGGCGCCGACTTTTTGTTAATTGTAAATATTGCTTATGTGCAACTAAATGTAGATATTGTGCCAGTTGCGCTGCCTGTGGGGGACAGTCCAGCCCCTACCCGCTACTTGCAGAGTGTCTGTAAAGGCACAGACATTGTAAGTCTTTTTCCTTTTGCAATAAGGGAAGGAGATTCCAGGCCCCAGGACCTTGTGGAATGGATAAGGACATAGGAGTTAAGGCCATTTGCTTTATTTTCTGATCCTGTTTTCTCACCTAAATTAAGACTAGGAATGCTAACCTCCTGGGATTAAATGAGATAGTGGAAGTAAAGGGCTAGCAGTGACTGTCCGAGAGAAGTCCTTAGCAGCAGTTCTTACTATCACCCTCGCGAGGCTGCCTTTAGGCTTCTGGGATGCTGCAATTGGATGTCGTGCTGGGGGAAGGCATGAGGCTATAAAATGGACCAGCCAGCCTTTCTTGCAATCTCATCTTCTTGACACCCCTTCATAGAGTTTATGTTATTAAATCTCCACTTCCCATTGAGTTTGCACAATTCAGCATCCCTCCTGCTAAGATGTAACTACCAGATGTGCCTTAGACCTGGCTGCCCGTAGCCAGGTGCGGTAGCTCATGCCTGTAATCTCAGCACTTTGGGAGGCCAAGGTGGGTGGATCATGAGGTCAGGAGTTCAAGACCAGCCTGGCCAAGATGGTGAAACTCCGTCTCTACTAAAAATACAAAAAAATTAGCTGAGTGTGGTGGCACGCACCTGTAATCTCAGCTACTCCAGAGGCTGAGGCAGAGAATTGCTTAAAAACCTGGAGGGGTGGAGGTTGCAGTGAGCCGAGATCCTGCCACTACATTCCAGCCTGGGTGACAGAGTGAGACTCCGTCTTCAAAAAAAAAAGACCTAGCTGTCCGAGATGGTAGCCATTAGCCACATGTTGCTATTTAAATTTAAATTAATTAGAATGAAATGGGATGAAAACTTTAGTTTCTTAATCACAGTCACCCCCTTTCTAGCACTCAGTAGCCACAAGCTATTGTACTGGACAGTGCAGAACATTTTCACCACTGCAGAAAGTCGCTGCGCTTCCAAACTTCTCAATAAATTATTCAGAGCTCTAACAAGGGAAACAGTTGTCAAAGCCCATTTCATGTTGACTTTGGGTAAAGTTAGTTATGATGAGTAGGGTTTAGCCTTAGATCCCTCATTTGGACAGTGGTTTCCAGTCTCGTCTCTTTGTTCATTCCCAAAAGACATTGCAGACCTTGGCATTGTAGACCAGTGACAGGGCCTCTGGAATGCCAGTGATGGGGTTTGGGAGATGGGATCACCCACTAGGTGGGTATTTCAGAATCCCCAGGGGAATGTTTGCTGGAGCTCCCTCCCCCACCCGAGCCTCACCGTCTCCAGGGGGAGTCACTGAGATACCTGACAGCCCACCGTGAGGGGTCAAAGTGACTGGGCTCAGATCCCGATTTGGCTGCTTAGTAACTGGATGACATTTGGCACGCCCTTGACCTTTCCCAGCCTCCTCTCATCAGTAATGGCCCTGTGAGCTCACAGCAGGGCTGCTCTCACAGACTGCCTGACGCAGGGCCTGTGTGCACAGTTGCTGATTAAGGTCAAGGTTATGTAGTGAAAAGAGCCTGGGGTTTGGATTTAGATGGGCTTTACTTCAAGTCCTGCTCTGCCCTTTGTGACTCTGAGCACATTTTGTATTTTTTATTCCTTTCTGGATCTCAGCTTCCTTGTGTATAAAAAGTAATAATGACAGGACATGCCTCCTGGGCTTACAAGGATTAAATGCAGTAATGTAAATGGACCTAGCCATATACCACATCTTGCCGAGAGGAGGGATGCGGGAGTGAATAGAAATGATGGGTGGACACAGCAGCTTTGGAAAATGGTGAGGAACTGTGCAGAGTAGCTATTTTTATTATAGGACATTTATAACATCAGTTGGGACTTGCGCAGCTCTGTGTTTTTAGATTATTATAGGGCTTGGGCTGAAGCTTTATTTTTTCCATGTGGTGCTGATTAGAGTGAGACCTTCTAAAATCATGGACTGTTTCATGGAAAAAAATACTCAGCTTGGCAGTAATCCACTTGGTGCCACTTTCTAGGGGCTCAGTGAGTAAACAATGAGGATGCTCACTCATGGGAAGATGCTTGCCCATGGGAAGACGCTGGCCCGTGGGAGGATGCTGACCTATGGTGGGCTGCCCGTCTACAGCAGGACGCTGGCCTGTGGGAGGATGTTGATCTATGGTGGGCTGCTCCTCTATGGCAGGACGCTGGCCCACGGGAGGATGGGCATCCCAGGGCACATGCTTGTCCATTGGAGGATATTTTAGGCTGAGAGGATACATGATTTGGAATTTGCATAAAAATCAGACAATTATTTCACCAAAAATTCTAGGAGATTGCTATCATTTTTTATTCTACAGATGTGAGCTAGGAGTGTTCACATCTAGTGATGGATGAGAAGGAGAGGCAACGTTACATTTATTAAGCGCCTACTGTGTGCCTGCTGTAGACTTGTGTGTTACTAAAGTCTCCCAGCAGCCTGAGGAGGAAAGACATTAGCTCCATTTTACTTGTGAGGAGAGAGAAAAAAAATCTCTTATTTTGGGGCCCATTGGGATAGAATTCAGGGGTCTAATAATTTCAATGGAAAAAAAAACCCACATCTTAATTTCCCTAGCTTATAACAGAAATTTTTCTTCTGTTTCGGTTATGAATGCAGGCCACAAAGCAGAGTGGCATCGGACTTTGTCATCAAAGAGCTGGCAGATTTTCATGTCCCACCATAGCAACTGCATGGATCTTGTAGCAGCAGTTAGTCATCACTGCTGCTCTGAAATTGTTGTGGCCATTAGACTTGCCACTAGAGCTTTTTACTTAATGTGCTGACAAGGGGACATATATTTCAGCATGAATTTGTTTTCTAAAACATTTTTGTAATTGGTTTCAACATAATTGGTTTCCTTTGCAATCCCGTATATTTTATCTAATGAATTTGCAAAACATTAGACTGAGATGGAGCCCATAGACATCACCATGCTGTCAAAGGGAGACAGGGCACAAAGGTTGAGAATTGCTAAAGCAGAGGGTCAGAAAGGTCAAAAGTATTGTCTAAGTTGGTGAAGTCAAGATCGGAATTCAGGTCTGAGTAACTGAGTAGAAGAGATATAGGGAGTCTAGGACCAATGAAGAGTGGCTAGAAGGATAAAGTCTGAGAGGGGTTGGACTCTGGCTAAGCTGCATGAAGCTCAGAAATACGGCCCTGGCAGGGAATGAATTTTACCACCATTTAAATGACGTAAGCCATGGAGGTGTATTCTCAAGATAGAATGAGAATGAATGAGCTATGACTACACACAGTGACCCGGATGAATCTCACAAGCTTCACGCTGAGAAAAAGAAACTGGACACAGTCCAGTCCGAGAACTGGTGAAACGCATCTACAGAGAAAGGAATAAAAACAAAGGGTGTCTGTGGAGTGTGTGGACGAACTGGAAGTGGGCATGAAGAATCTTCCTGGGTTGATGGAATGCCTCATCTCTTGATTCAGTGGTAGTTACCAGGGTGTATACATTTATCAACACTCAAATGACACACTTAAGTTCTGTGTATTTCATGATATGTAAATAATACCTCAGTGATAATAATACAAATTAGTATCTCCATTTTACTAGTGCATCAAGGAGGACAGAGAGAAATTAAGAAGTATCCTTACTGACCAATCCCCTTGCCAAGGTGGGGCAGTTGGAAGGGAAGTGGGTGCAGTTGACCAACGCTGTGGTTTCTGTGTGGGGAGCCCCTCACACAAATCCCTCCAAGTGGCAATCCATCTCACTCATAGGAAAGTCAAGTCCTTAGATTGTCCCACAAGTAGAATGTTAAAAAAATTGTGTTATAACCATACACTGGAACACTCTTCAGCAAAGAGAAAAAGTTATAAGTACACATTAAACATGATTGGATCTCATGAACATAACTCCAAGCAAAATAATCTAGTTTGTAAAATAGGACATAGTGTATGAGTCTAGTAAGTATGGAACAGGCAAATAAGCTATGGAGTTAGAAGTAAGAATATGGGTACGCTGGCGTGGGGATGATAATGGCAGTGGTCACGGGGGCAGGCCTTTGGGGATGCTAGTCATGTTCTCCTTATTGAGCTGGGTGATGCTTATAGTGGTTGATTTGTGCCCTTAGAAATAATTACATACACCGCTGAAACACTTAAGACTCAAAACCAAAAGCAAGGGTTCTGTGTTCTATGTAAATGGTGCCCTCTGGATTTGTGCAAACCTGCAGCTGTGCTTGGAAGCTGGTTGTCCCTGAGTCAAATCCAAGCTGAGAACTGTGGCTCACACCTGTAATCCCTACTTTGGGAGGCCAAGGCAGAAGGATCACTTGAGCCCAGGAGTTTGAGACCATCTTGGACAACATAGTGAGCCTTTGTCTCTACAAAAAATAAAAAAAATTAGCCGGGTGTGGTGGTGCATGCCTGTGGTCCTAACTACTTGGAAGTCTGAGGCAGGAGGATTATTGAGACCAGGAGTTCAAGGCTGCAGTGAGCTATGATCATGCCACTGCATTCCAGCCTGGATGACAAAGTGAGACCTTGTCTCAAAAAAACAAACAAAAAATTCAGTTGCCCCAACATGAAGAGGGAATGTGACATTATGCCAATGCCATGGAACCATCTCAGGGGCACTTTCCACATGCAGCAGATGGACCACTACCCCCACTTACTCAGGGTCCTGCAAGGAGCCTCCCACACAGTGGAATCTCTCGGGCACGGTTTTCCAGTCTTTAGCCATTTTCACCATGGCGCCTGCATCAAGGACCCCGTAGCCAAAGAGGTGATTAAATTCCAGGCCGACCCCGTTGCGCCGCCACTGATGAACCTCGTCGTGAAGCTGGTTCCGTTTGGAGGTGAGCACAGTCAGATGCTGCATGTCCCGCCAGGTCAGACCCAGGCTGGATACAGGAAGCAGAGAGCAAGAGGGCAAGGGCAAGAGGCAGGGTGAGAGAGGGAGAGAAGCACAATGATTAACAGAAATATCACCCAGGACACAGACCTTTCGTAAGATTTTGGACTCTCTGTGAACTCTCAAATTCAAGGGAGGGTGTCCATGCACTATTCAGAACCATTATATGTGTCAATTAAAGAAATCTTGCTTTTCTTACATAAATAAATTGATTTCAAAAGTCTATTCTAACACACACACTGGAATGACAAAAATGAAAAAGACTGACAATGTTAAGTGTTGAAGAAGATGTGGAGCAACTGGAACACATGTACTTTATTGATGAGTGTGCAAGCTATTCCAACCAAACTGGAAAATTGTTTGGCTGTATCTTCTAAAGTTAAGCTTAAGCTATGGCCTGAAAATTCTATTCCTAGGCATATACCTGACCAAATGTGTACATATTAACCAGACCTGTGTACTAGAATGCTCCTAGCCCCAAACCATGAAAACCCCACATGCCATCCAAAAAATAATGAGTAAACTAATTGAGGTGTAACTTACAGAATGTGGGGCACTATAAGGCAATGAGAATGCATGAACTCCAGGTACTCTGAATAATATGGAAAAATCTCACAAATACCATGTTGGCCGAAAGAAGCCAGGCAGAAGAGAGAACATAAAGTATGATTCCATTATTAGTCATTAGTCATTAGAATGACTAATCTATGCTGTTGGAGGTCATTATTAGTAGTCAGTCTTGTGGGGCAGTGACTGGAAGGGGATACAGGGAGCTTTTGGGTGCTGGTCATGCTGTTTCTTCATCTGGGAACTGGTACCTGGGTGTGTTCCATTTTTGAAAATGAGGGTACAGTTCTTCAAGGGTAGAGAAATTACATTCAGCATATTTATATCCTTAGTGTCCAGGATGGTCCTTGGCACATTGTTTGTTCAGTGAATAAACTAGTCTTCTTGTAAATGTTATTGTTTTTGGAAATTAGTGTCTGTTACTACTCATTGTCTATATTTTTCAAATTGCAAATCATGATTTGTTTTTGGGCCAGGTTATCACACAGGTTGTCTATCTGGACTGTACATGAAAATTTTCTTCTAGGGACATTGAAAGTCTCACTGCTAGGGCATCATCCCAGACCAAGTAAATCAGACTCTCTGGGAGTGAGACCCAGGCATTGGAAATTGTTAAAACTTCTCAGACCATTCCAACAGACAGCCAATGTTGAGAACCAGTGATTTAGTGGTTGGTGTTATCATTTTAAAAAATGAATGGAGCAGAATAAAAAAGGATAGAAGTGTGCACTGCACATAACACAGGAAGTTATTTTTTCATGAAATAGTTGGAGGGTAGGTGTGTGTGTATGCTGACTTGCAGTGCAAAGTTTATTATTCACTGAGGGTTGTGGTCAAAAAGTTGGCAAAACATTGCACTACAGTTCTCTTCAGAAGTCAAACAATTCAAAGGACTGGGAGCAACATAACTTATTTGATACAATTTCAACATATGCAAAGTTCATTGGTTGGAAGATCTGAATCAGAATCGAGTTCAAATGATCCATGTGCTCTTGAATGCAGTCCTTCCTCTATTAAGAAGCAAGTTCCACACTTGGACACAGGCCGGGGAACATCACACACTGGGGCCTGTTATGGGGTTGGGGGAGGGGGAGGGATAGCATTAGGAGAAATACTTCATGTAAATGACGAGTTAATGGGCGCAGCAAACCAATATGGTACATGTATACCTATGTAACAAACCTGCACATTGTGCACATGTACCCGAGAACTTAAAGTACAATAAAAAAAAGAAAAGAAAAAAAAAAGAAGCAAGTTGCAAGGAAGGTCAATGCTTATTTGAGGAGATTCAGAACATGTCTTGGACACATGGTCCCTCAGGACCTGAGAAAATGGTGTAAAAGTTCCTTAAGTTGATTATGGCTAAAAACTTGAGTGCTTTGCTGGAAGGGGATTCTGAGTTTATTAATCTCAGAAGTGTTGACAAATGAGGATCTAAATGACCCGAGGGCTGACTAGCAGGTTTCTTCTTTCTCATCTTTGCCATGAAAATGCGCTGTTCTTCTGATGCCTGGAGAAAGGCTCCCTTAAATGTTTCTCTGCAGATTTATTCTCATGGGCTGCATTTTAGAAAGAAAGAGAGAGAGAGTGACAGAGAAATAATGTTTCGGAACAGAGAACTTTTCACTTTTGAGATAAATCAGAGCATAATCCACTCTCCAGTGTAATTGAGTCTGTGACACTGTTTGACCTGCTATTTGCATATGTCTGAAGTGTAAAACCAGGTTCCTTCTAGTATCCCTTCTGGACAATTTAGGAATTGACAGAATACAGTATTCTGTAAAATAGCTATTTCATCAACTTGCTTTAAGTTTTAATTGTACCATAGCAGCCCAAGAATTACAGGAGATAGTTATTAATTAAAAAATAAATTTATGGAGTATCTGCAATATACAGGTCACTGTTTTGGAGACTGTAGGACAAGAAATGTGACATGTTATTCCCTGTTCTCAAATGTCTTATATAATAGTTGGGAAAATAAGATGCAGATACATGAGAAGGTACTGTGCAATGAAGTGATTTTATGGATGTCTGTTGAGTGTCTACCACATTCAGGCATCATGCTAACTCTGGACACGTCGGATGAACATCCCTGTCTCCAAAAGCTGATAGCCTCGAGGGACAGAGGGACAACTCAGTATTGAAAATGTGAGGGCTGTCACGATAGGGGGAGCTCAGGATGCTGAGGGAGCCATCAGTGGAGCCCCTGTGTTATCCTAGTCAGGAGTCCTCACTGTGATCCTCAATCCCCCTGTGTCAGGACCATTAGTGACAGAAGTGAATTTCCAATTCTCTTGAATCAGCATCTTGGAGGTCGTGGGACTGAGAATTTACTTTTAACCCAAATGATTCTTCTGTACAGTGATGTTTGAGAACATTGGTTGTCTGGGACAGTGGTTCTCAACCTTGTCTGCACATTGGAATCATCTAGGGATGGTAAAAAAAAATGATGTCCAGGCTCAGAGGTTTTGATTCCATGGATTCCTCCAAACATTTAGTATTTTCAATATGCAACAAACCTCGTTCAGGGGAGAGCTTCCTAACTTCCTGGAGAGCACCGGTGGGGGCGGGGGTGCTGGTGAAAAATACAGCTTTTCAGGGGTTCCCCTGGAGATTCTGAGTCTATAGCTCTGCAGTGGTCTTAGGGTATCTGTGTTTTTAACAAGCACTCCGGGATTCTGATCATCAGGAAATTTGAGAAACTGGGGTCCAGGGTTCAGCAAGGATCTCTTAGGAAGTGGCTGACTAGGAGACTGACTTTTTGTTTAATGTTTAATTTTTACTTTCTGTGGATACACAGTAGGTGTCTATGTTTACAGGGCACATGAGATGTTTGGATACAGGCATGCAATGCATAATCATCACATCAGGGTAAATGGGGTATCCATCACCTCAAGCATTTATCCTTTGTAGGAACCTGACTTCTAACAGGAAGGATTGTTTTTCTCGTGTGCAAGGCTGTTCCCTCACCATTCTCTTTCAGAGCACAGTACTTCTATTTACAGCATCAAGCTCCCCTGAACCCAATTCACATTTTCCTCCTCATGATCAACGCAGCAAAGGGAATTTAAAGTCAGCCCATGCATCTTTAGAGAAATTGAAAATGGAAATGTTTTAAAGATGATGCTGTAGTCTTAAGGTTGGAGGAATCACTTCTACTAACATCTGGTAAATTCTAAAAGACAACAGGAGAATTCTAATCTCTTTACTTGTTGGATCTGATCTTTATCTGAACAATGTAAACTGTGTGACCTGAAGCAAGTTGTTTCACTTCTCTGGGTCTCGTTCTCTTCATCCATAAGAGATGTTTGGAGTCATAAAAGATCCATTTATTTTCTTTCATTTTAAAAATTCTGAGTCTATCCTCTAAATTTTGGTAGGATTAAAAAATAATTTCAAAGGTTGGATTATTTCCAGTCTGAGAAAAATAATGCATTTATGAGTCAAGTTGGCATTTTCTCCATAGCCTTTGTTTGCTCACCTCCTATGAACGTGAGAGAAAATTCAGTTTTCATGACTCCCTGGTGTAGTGGTGGTGTGGAAAATCTCATCTTAAAGGAAGTGAAACCTGATTTTGTGCATCACGTTTGAGGAAGAGCTAACTCATTCACTGCAGCCCATTGCCATGGCAGAATAAGTGGTGAGTCCCACAGGCAAGACAGTGGTAGGGCCTTTTCTGTGTTCCATAGAGGGCCCAGTGGAACACAGGCATCCTAAAGCTTAAAGCCAACTGTGTGAACTTGGATAAGTTACTTTAACAATTCGAGCTCTAGCCTTGACATCTTTAAAATGGGCATAAGGTCTTACAGGTTTGTTGCAGGATGTAAATGTAAATTATGTATATAAAGTACCTAGCACAGTGGTGGACACTGAATAAAAAGACTTCATTATTATTAATAATAACATATATCGCATATAGCAGAAGTTAAAGCAAGTTAGGTTACTATTTCCTAAGTATTGACCACAATATTTAAAAGTATGTAAATGAATGTTCTTTAGCTTTAAGGCATATTCAACCTTAAAAATCACCAGACATCCAATTAAAATATAAACTTTCCTAAAAAAAAATATTTCAGAAGCAGAGCTAAAATATTCCAGGAAGTCATTTGAACCTTACTGATGATCTAACTTGCTACATTTTGTAGATAAGACAATAGAGATCCAGAGAAGATGAGTGATTGTACACTTAGATGTCAGAAGACATTAGCAGTTGTCTTTCCCTCCGTATCTATCTTTTCTCCTTCCTTATTAAGAAAACTTCAATTTTATTCAGAACAGCAATGAATTCAGCTATAAAACTACATTTCCCAGCCTCCCTTGAAGTGTGGGGGTGGTCATGTGACTGCTGTAGCCAGTGAGAAATAAGCAAAAGCCACTGGGTGGGGCTCCTTGGAAAAGCCCTTCAACATGGCTGACTCAGCTGGTTTCTTTCTTTTCTCTTTTCTTTTTTCTTTTCTTTTTCTTTTCTTTTCTCTCTTTCTTTTTCTTTCGTTCTTTCTTTCTTTCATCTCTTTTTTTCCTTTTCTCTTTCTTTCTCTCTCTTCTCTCTCTCCCTTTCTTTTATATGTTTTTTATTTTTTTTTGTCCTTGGTGCTTCTCCTTTTCCTACCTGAAATGCAAACATGATGGCTGGAGTTCCAGCACATCTAGAGAACATGAAAGTGGCAGAGCAAAGGAGCAGAAAGCTAGAAAGAGCTGGATTCCTTGATTCACAATGGTACCCCAGTACCCTAAACCAGCCCTGAGTTCCTTATCTTTGTATTTTCTTTCACATGACAGAAAAATAAACCCTTGTCTCTGTTATTATTTGGATTTGCTGTTTCATGCAGAAATATTAAGTCTTGACTGAATAGCAACACCTAATCAGAGGCAGAAGCCAGCTACCCACACTCTGCACCCAGAGTCACAGATTCACAGGGCTATTGCCTTATTGGTCATCCTCACACCCTAGTCTACAGATCAGCGACAGGCTGGCAGCTTAAGTATTCCTGGGGAACAGGCATTGAAAAGTCAGGTTCCTGGGCCACCCATTCCTAGGGATTTGTATTCAGTGAGGCTTGGGTGGGACTTGGGAATGTATTTTTTAAAAAGCTTTCCCCAGTATGCTCCATTTCACTAGCTATGAGGGAAATGCAAATTAAAACTACAATGTGACTCCACTGCACATCCATAAGAATGCTAAAATGTAGAAGACTAATAATACCACATTTTGGCAAGGATGTGGAGCAACTGTAATTCTCATATACTGCTCAAGGTAGGGTCAGTGGGTACACCCAATTCAGGAAACTATTCGGCGGTATCTGCTAGAATTGCACATATGTATATTAATGACTCAACGTTTTGACTTCCTAGTAGACACTCAACAGAAAAGCATCTGTATGTTCACCAAAAGACATATACAAGAATGTTCCTAACAATATCACAGTAGCCCCAAATGGAAACAATCCAAATATTCATTTATACAATGGAGTGATATTCAACAATGAGAATGAACGACCACTACATACAGCAACATCTCTTGCTCTGCTGAGCAACAGGGCACATAGTCTGTTTCTTGATTTGGGTGCTGGCTACGTGGGTCTGTTCATTTTGTTAAAATGTCATGGAGCCACACCTAATGAATTTCTTTGTATATACTACACTAACTAAAGAGTTTACATTAAAAATCCATCCCCTGGAAAGTCACTTTTGGAATCATTGTTGCAGTCCAGCATGTGGACCACTTTATTCCAGGTGATTTTCTTGAGTCAAAAATTCATCTCCTTATGACATCTACCCCTCGAGCCTAGCTCACCTTCTAGAACCACAGAGAAAGCACCAGGTCATATGAGAGAAACCTAAATATTGAAAGGTGGCAGTCATCCCTCACTAAAATTCTTTGAAATTTCTCTGATACGGGTGATACTGGGAGATGGGAGCAATATTTCCTGTGACTCAAGTAGGCATTTTCAAGCATTGGGCAGAAAAGTATATTATGATATTAAACTACAAAGTGACAACTGGTTGGGAGAGAGAGATGGTTTTCTTTTTCTCCCCTGCAGTCATGATGGGGGAAGTGTTATTCTTTCTCTTTCAAGGTCCTGATGGACATGTATTTAGATAATTCGTTGTTATGCATGAGGACTTCCTGTAACCTTATCTCAAGATGAGAGAGAGATGAGCTTTGGGACTGCTCTGTGGAGGCCCTTTTCCTTATCCCTCTGGGCTGTCGCTTGAGGTATCTCATCCTGACCAATGGTTTTCACTTTTGGCTACTGGAGCCGCTTTGCCTAAAGCTAGAGATGCCTTGGAGTTTACTTCTCCAAGGTAGCTCTTAGCTGATGACTGACTCATATAAGAATATGACAGTCCAGCTTCCTTGCCTGGAGGTAGAACAAACTCTGAGGCCTAATTTACACTTGGGATTAGACTGAGGCCAGAACTTTTGAAGTTGAACCTTTGCTTGGATTTTTCCCCATCCTAACTTCCTTCCCCTACTCCCTTACTGTCTTTCCTGGGATCCCTTCCTTAATAAATCACTTGCACCAAAATCTCATCTCAGGGTCTGCTTCCAACCACAGAAAGTTGGTATTTTGAAGAATTTTAGGACCGGCTCCAGTGATGGACTTACCCACAAGCTGCCAGGTGTTATATTTTTTTCCTCTTTATGCCAGCAGAGAACATTAAGTTCATGATCATTGCTTCAAAACAAAGCATGCCTAAATGGTGACTACATTCTTTTCTGTAGGATATCTAGACGTATGTGCTGAAAGAATGGTGACTAATCAAGGCAGAACCATGAATCTCTAGGAGTCCAGCAGCCACATCCCTCCACTCTGATTTATTTAGGTGTTCCATTTGTATGCCTATGGATCTAGGCGTAGGCATAGGATTTTGTTTGTCAAAAATCCCAGAAGACTGTGAGTCAAGTCCTGACCTCTGAGGTTGAAAGGGCAACCAGAAACCCTTCTTGCTTTTGGAGCACTCCTGCTCCCTGGCCCTGTGCAGCTCAGCTACAGGCAGCAGGCTCTGCTAATTGTCTCCTTGCAGATGAAGTGAGCAAGGCCAACTCAGGCTCCAGGGCCCACTGAGGCCCTGAGATGAACAGTTTTACCTTCAGGAAATGTACATTAGATGTGAGTAAATTTTGGCTTCTGTGCTTGATAGGGCAGAGGTCTCTGTGCCTAATAGTTGAGCTTTGACCAGTGTCTTGGCATCACAAATTTTCTACCTGACTTTTGTTAGAAGAATCAAAGTTTAGACTTGTCCAAAGAGAGGAGTCACTCTCAATTTGGGGTCTTATCTGCAAAGGGAGGATAATTATGCCTTTTCTTGTGAAGGTAGAGGGTTGAACTAGGTACTCTTTTGAAGCCCCTTTCTATTCTAGGAACCAACTCCTGCCTCCTTTGCAAATCAAAAAATGCACTGCATCTGTGGAGCGAGACAAGCAGTCCTGCCTAAAGATTGATGCTGGGAGCTCCGGTTGCCTAGCAACTCTACTCTCCTTCCCCAGGAGCCTGAATCTAACTTCTCAGAAGTTGCTGGGAACTGCATTCTCTGACAATTCCCTACACAGCCAGCACTTACACTCACACTACGTGTGTGGTGTCTGAAGCCCGTGTGTTCCTTCTGTGAACATTAGGCCAGCCTCAGGTATCACTAAAAAGATGCAGAGTAGTAGGTGGGCAGGTACCTCCACTGCTACTCAGATCCCAGGTGTATCCAGCAATAGCAATATCTGGCCTCTCCATAGGATGGTAAGGACATAGGAGATGGTCTCCTCTTACCTTTAGCTTGGAAAGTTTCCCAGGAAAGCCCATATCTTGGTCTACACTGCGTGAATTTGCGTATCTTGTTTCAGTGTTAAAAAGTGAATCTACCTCACCAATTAACAAATCTTGAGTGGGACCACCTTGTTTGCCACATGTTCTGAAACACCAGCTTGGCAATTTGATTTTTCTTCAAGTAGCTGATTGTGAATATCACTGGAGTAGAAGAACCCAGGGATGCAGGGAGGACAGAAGGGCAAATCTGGTGAAGAAAGAAATATCTCTGTGCCCTCACTGGGTATCTGAGTAAGTTGCTGATATGTGCTGCTGGGTGTTGTGTGTTCCCGGGAATGTGGTTTTATGGTGTGTGTGTGTGTGTGTATGTGTGTGTGTGTATATGCACACACACATGTGCAGGTGGGCACATGGACCCCTTAGAAATACACAGCAGAGTTCGTTGGCCCTGACTATTCATAGCCTCTCATGTCCACTTTTGCCTCCATGGACACCTGGCATGTGGGCAGAGAGGCACGTATTAGTCCACCCCACAGAGCTGGCCCTGGACCCAGAGCTATGAACATACTTAGCCTCCAGAGCCAGTGCAAACACGCCAGCTGCCTCGGGGGCAGCTGCAGATGTCCCAGAATGCCTCAGAGTGCAGTTGCCGTACAAATCTGTGGTTGCCTGGAAGGGAAGATAATGAGTATGAGTGAATAAATCACACTATTTTGAACCCCCCACAGTGTAGAGCAGGGGATTATCTACTCCTTTTATTTATTTATTTGTTGAGACAGACTCACTCTGTTGCCCAGGCTGGAGTGCAGTGGCGTGATTTCGGCTCACGGCAACCTCCGCCTCCCAGGTTCAAGCGATTCTCCTGCCTCAGTCTCCCAAATAGCTGGGATTACAGGCACGTGCCACCACGCCCGGCTAATTTTTGTATTTTCAGTAGAGATGGGGTTTCGCCATGTTGGCCAAGCTGGTCTCGAACTCCTGACCTCAGGTGGTCCACCTGCCTCGGACTTCCAAAGTACTGGGATTACAGGCATGAGCCACTGCACTCAGCCTACTCCTTTTATTTAAACTATGCTTTGTCCCAAGAAGATTAAGAGGAAACTAAGGATAAGCTTAGCATCCATATGCCTCTCTTTTGCCCTAGGTTTCATCTGAGCTTCCTAGTAGCCCCTGTAAAAGGGGACACATAGTCAGTTATAGTTACAGTGTCCACAAGATAAATGAGTTGTTCAAAGAAGCATATCTGTGGCTATTCCAGAGACTAGAGAGAGATTTATTTCCTGAAACCTAAAAGGAAACACTATGAAGTGGGAAGTGATGTCAATACCCCCACCCTAGTTTTGTTGCATCAGGACTGGCCCTTGGAAAGGCCAAAGGCCATGTCGTTAGCATTTCTTTTTCCTTCACGGGGGAAAGAGGGGCATTCCCGAAGAGGAAGAATCAACATGCTCAGCTAAAGTCTACCTGGAAGGGCAGGCTATTAAAAAATGTTTCTCTACATCTAAAATCCACAGAGAGATTCTGAGACGTGTTGAGTCAAGACAACCCAGTATGTGGGTATCACTTCCACAACTCTTATTTAGAGGGGAGACTGGTAAATAGATTTTTAAAGGACTTTCACAAAGTGAAAAACCTCATTTTCAATGTTTGTGAGAGCCATGATTTTAATGATTTTATTAAAATCATGTCTAAATGATAGGAATTCTTCCTCTGTCTGTAGGATCCTCAAGAGAACCTATTATTTTGAGGAAGAAATTACCAGGGAGGTTTAAGGGCATCTATTGAGCAAAATTATGGTACTCAGAGGAAACTCAAGGCCTTTAGCCAGCCCAAGTAGAGAAAGTCATAAATATGGGTTGAGGACGAAGTTACACCACTGAGAGGCCTTTGGGGTAGGGAGTGGAGCTTCCAGGCGTGTGAGTGAAGTGTCACCTCACCTGTCCCTGTCTGTGCTGCCCTCCTCCCTTTCTGTCCATACAGCCTATAGGATAAGAGGGGTCAAAGTCCCCTTCTGTTTGGGAGAAGCTGGCACATTCTTCATCCTCCCCAAGACCAACGGGGAATGCAAGAGGGCTCGTGGGAAGGATAGGATTTTAAGGTCTGCGTCCCTTTCAGGTAAAGGGCTTCTCCTGGCTCACACAGGGGCATGACCATCTTTCCAAGTTGGGATCCCAAGTGGGAGTATGGGATTGAAACACTGGATGGTACTAATGATTTTGTCCTGAGCTCCTGTCTTCCTCTCTCCGGAAGCCTCAGTGGAGATGGGTGCAGCCAGTCAGGATATAACTCATGCATGACTACTGAACCACCTACTAAATCCTGGTTTGGAGGTGTGAGAAAAGGCTGATCTGTGAGCAAAGTCTCCAGAGAGGAAAAGATCCAAAAAGGCTTATCATGCTTTACAGATGATATACTTCCCAGGGGCTTGGAAAATTCACCATTATATCTAGTTGCCAAGAAAGGAAGATTTTTTTTTTCTTTGCTCAGAAAAGAGTGACAGACAATCTAAATCTATGATTATTAGTCTTTTTTTTTTTCTAAAAATCATGGTTCCATTTTAAAATATGATGAAAATCACAAGTCTTTCCCTGAGAAAATAACAGATGCTTGTGCAATTTTAGGGGGTTTATGGATCCAGAAAAGTCCATCCATGAATGTTGTTTTTTAAATTACTATAAATACACAGATGGGTTCTTGTTTCAGACAGGGTTACAGTGTGATGCCTTGGTTCTTACAATGAGTTAGTTATTCTTGTAAGTGATGGAATGGGGCAACTGATTGGTAAACCAGACTTCATCATTACTTGTAAGCCAAAAATAATAAACAAGAAAATCTATGGAAAATGATGTGGAAAAGAATCCTCACCGGTCATGCTCCTGGCTTGCAGATGGGAGGTCTGTGCCTTGTTAGAAAGCAGGGCTGGGCATAGAGAAAAGGGGTCTTCCCCTCAGAGCCTTAGTTCAGGCTCCAAGAGAGGGGACAGGAGGGGAGCAAGTCAGTGTCCCAGCATCCTACCGTGATACAGAGGTGCGGTGGCCCTAAGGAAACAAGGACAGAAGGGGACGCGCTCACCACACCGGCCTCGGGGTTCCTTTTCCTCCCGTTGCTGAAGGTGGAAGCCAGGGTGGAAGAGCAGCTCTCGTCGTACAGGGCGGTCCTGCCGTCGTTGATGGCTGAGTTGATGGAGATGGTCCACATGCTGGAGGCGTAGCCGTCGCAGTTGCAGTCATCATAGCTGCCGCCATCCCCGGAGGCCCACACGTAGATGCTGCCTTTGCCGCCGCGGCCCTGGGGGGAGCAGGGGAGACGCTGCTGCTACCCTACAGCCTGGGCTGCGAGGGGGCAGGGGAGGTCTCCAGCCCAGGGATTGGGCTTCTTCAGCAGCTGAACCTACAGACTGGGTGCACTTTTTAAACTGGGTTGGACACCATATCTTTCTGGCAGGGCATCGTGGGAAACTTTTTTTTCCAGGAAGAAGTCAATCTAAAAAAGTCAACTGAATTTACCATTTAAGCTGGGGATAATAAGGTAAGAAAAGTGGGAAGAACTGCCTTAAAATTTACAAATAAACTGCTTTTTAAAAAAGCTATAAAGGTGATACATGCTCACGATGAAAAGTTTAACTGTATGGAAAGGAAAATAAAAAACTCTCTAGAGGTAATTATTATCTCATTTTTACATCTCCTTATGTATCAGACATTTTTCAGTGAAATGCAAGTATATGGGCACATATTTTTTCTTAGCTACATAAGCTATACAAAACATTTTTTTTCTTTTTCTTTTCTGAGATGGAGTCTCGCTCTTTCACCCAGGTGGGACTGCAATGGCACTATCTCAGTTCACTGCAAGCTCCGCCTCCCGGGTTCACACCATTCTCCTGCCTCAACCTCCCCAGTAGCTGGGACTACAGGCGCCCACCACCACGCCCAGCTAATTTTTTGTATTTTTAGTAGACATGAGGTTTCACTGTGTTAGCCAGGGTAGGTCTCGATCTCCTGACCTCTTGATCTACCAGCCTTGGCCTCCCAAAGTGCTGGGATTACAGGCATGAACCACCACGCCCGGCCCACAAAACATTTATAGAAGATATATACCTTTTATTTTAAATAGCTATATATCAATATATAAATTTAAATATGATATGTAGACATTATAAATATAAAGCATACATTTACTCCACAATATACAAAATTCTTACATATGTGTGTGTGTGTGCATATGTATATACTTTTTCTTTTTTATTCAGTTGGATACTAGAATCCTTTTAAACACATAATATATGACATTTTACTTGTGCAAGGGAACTCCAAATGTAGGAGGAAAGTCTAATATGATCAAGTAAAACACACAGTGAATAAAACCTTAAACACACAGTAGAATGCACAATAGTTATTGCCACATGCTCATTGGTTTAAATGACAAGCTTTGCATAAACCCCTACAGTTAGCATGGCTCTTCTCCTCAAACCATGTTCTTAGAGGTTCTTAAAAATCCTTTTCTTTTCCTTGTCTTCTGAGTATTCTCCGCTCTACCTAAACAACTCACATTTGGGCCACTTGCTTCTTGCTTCCCATTTTCTTACCCCAAGGCAACGGGGCTTCGGGCTGCTTAGTTTTCACCTGTGGGCTGGGAGGGTGGATAGGAGTGCAGCCACACGGTGTGGGAGGCAAGGGGCGGGTGCAACCTTCAGCCACTCCACAGCCTGGCCCAGGGTGGCTTGGTTACCCTCTACAGGGAGAAGACAGAAGAGACTGTCAGGGAAAGTGTCTCCCTGTGTGGTCACCAGGTGTCCATGGTCCTTATGCTTGAAGCTGATACTAAATCAGTGGTTTAAGGGTGGAGAAGCCAGAAGGAAGAGAGATGATTGGATTACCTTCAAGCACTCTCTGCCCCCTGACAATCAGATGTGACATTTTCAATTGCTTCTAACAGGACTGGGAATTAATTAGCCTGTGATTGATTTGAATCGACAAGGGAACAAATATTTATTCAACCACTAGCTGGGAACTATTCTCAGCATCTTGGTAAATCTGTGCTGGAAAACTCCAACCAAAACAAGGAAGTGCTCTCAGAAACCAGGATCGTGAGGGACATAGATCATCCCTACAGTTGGTGTGGAAGATCATACTCTCAAACAGACTCAAATTTGGGCTCAGTATCAAGAAACAGCAAAAGTGCGGCTGAGTGCAGTGGCTCATGCCTGTAATCCCAGCACTTTGGGAGGCCAAGGCAGGTGAATCACCTGAGGTCGGGAGTTTGAGACCAGCCTGGCCAACATGGTGAAACCATGTCTCTACTAAAATACAAAAATTAACTGGGCGTGTAATCCCAGCTACTCGGGAGGTGCAGTGAGCCAGGATTGCACCATTGCACTCCAACCTGGGCAACAGAGTGAGACCCCCATCTCAAAAAAAAAAAAAAAAAGCAAAGTGTAACTGATATGAGTCATAATAAATGAGTGAGTGAGGTTAACCATCTGCAGAACTTTCTCCTGAATCAGTCCACATGTAGATGTAACATCTCACATCTCACTGCTAGTGAGATGAAGCAACCTTTGCTAAAATGAAGGAAATTGATGCTAAACATTCTCTTCTTGGTGTGGGGAGTGTGGTAGATTGATTGTGACCCCAATTATTCATGATTTCCTGTATTTACGCCGTGTGCACTATGCCTTTGCAGCCCCATCCATCAAGAGGAGGGGTCTATTTCCTAGCCCTAGAATCCAAGCTGGCTTTATGTCTTGCTTTGGGCAATAGAATGTGGTGGAAAGTGATTCTGTGTCAGTTCCAAGTTTCAGTCCCAAGAACTCCTGTGTTTTCTGATCTATCCCAGAACTCCATTGCACCATGAAGATAAGCCTAGGTTAGCCTCCTGATTGATAAGAGACAAGTATTCCAGTAAAATTCACTGCCCCTGCTGCCAGCTGCCAGACACAGGAGGGAGGCCATCCTCGGTTAGTCAGTCTCTACCTCTCTCTCCTGAGGTTAGCCCAGCCTGGTCCAGATCAGCAGAACAACCCAGCTGACCTGTAGACCCAAGAGCAAAATTAAATGATTGTTATTTCAAGCTACTGAGTTTTGGGGCAGTTTGCTATGCAGCCAGCTCACTGCACAGAGTGCAACTGTCAGCCTGTTTCTGAACCGTAAACAGCAAACATTAATTTTGTTTTAAACCGTCAGATTTGCCCACAAGAATATTTCGTTTTCTAGGAATACTAAACTTTGTTTTCTTAAGCTAGATTGGACACATGAAGCAACAATAATTGTGTCCTTGCTTCTAGTGATTGGGTTTTAGCACCAAATAGTCCCTGGCTTCTGGGAAAGATGGGCCAGTGAGGAAAAATCCCTAGTTCTGGGGGTAGAAATGAGTGGGGAAGGGACCTCCATAAGAGGACCTGGTTATGGGATGGAGCTGTTGCTGGCATGCCACCCTACTTTGGTTTGAACTTATATGCCCCCCCAAATTCATATGTTAGAACCTAAGACCCAACATATATTAGAACCTAAGACTCTTAAGAGGTAGGATCTTTAGGAGGTAATTAAGTCATGAGACTTCGGTCCTCATGAATGGGATTACTGCCCTTATAAAAGGGCTCCAGGGAAGTAGCCAGGCCCCTTTTGGCCCTTCCACCATGGGAAGACCCAGCGTTCATCCCCTCTACGGGACATAGCAACAAGGCACCATCTTGGAAGCAGAGAGCGAGCCTTCGCAAGACACTGAACCGCCCAGTGCCTAGATCTTGGGCTTCTGCTTAAGGCTTGACCCATTTCTGCCTCTCAGCTTCACCTGAACAGGAGCTAGGCAGAAATCAAGACAGAACAACTATGGCTCACATCTAAACCATAACCTGTTAGAGGAAGAAGTGCAGAAAACAAAGGGTGACTATCATCGTAAGCATTTCTATAGCACTTACTGCATGCCAGGGACTTTGTTAAGTACTTTATGTATTATCCTACTCAGTCCTCACAGCCACCCTACAGGCAGCACCATTTACACTGGCCACACAAAGGATACAACACTTAGGAAGAAATTCAATAAATCTAAGAAAAAAAAAAGCTAAGGAAGTGCTAAATAAGGCTTTGAAACTCTCTGAACTCTATGGAAGGAGGGACAAAGACGAAAATCTGATCCCATGGAAAGATATTGGCCATGTTCTTGAATAGAAAGACAGGATTACAGAGATGTCAATTTTCCCTATGTTAATATATAAATGTGCCAGGCATGGTGGCTCACGCCTGTAATACCAGCACTTTGGGAGGCCGAGGTGGGCGGATCACCTGAGGTCGGGAGTTCAAGACCAGCCTGACCAACATGGAGAAAGCTCGTCTCTATTAAAAATACAAAATTAGCTAAGCGTGGTGGCGCATGCCTGTAATCCCAGCTACTTGGGAGGCTGAATTAGAATTGCTTGAACCCAGGAAGCAGAGGTTACGGTGAGCCGAGATTGCGCCATTGCACTGCAGCCTGGGCAACAAGAGTAAAACTCAGTCTCAAAAAAAAAAAAAAAAAAAAAAAATATATATATATATATATGTAACTTTATCCCAATAAATATACAATGTATCAATTGAGATTCAGCCATGCAAATATTGCCACACTTGGCAGGTCAACAGAGGGAATTTTATCCAGGGAATAGGTGTTAAAGGAAAGCCTAAAACCCAAAAGGGACATGGGAAGTCACCCATGGATTAGAGGGTGACCCTGGAGCTGGAGGACAAAGGGAGGCCATTACCCAAGAGCCAGCACTGTGGGCGGGGCTGTCTGCTGGAGGGCAGAGTCTCAGCCCTAATCCTGCAGCTCATGCTCAGTGAGAGGAATGGCCGTCAGCTGCCTGAGGCATGTAGGCCAGCCTGGTGGCTCATGCCTGTAATCCCAGTGCTCTGGGAAGTGAAGGCTTGAGGCGAGAGGAGAGCTTGAGGCCAAGAGCTTGAGACCAGCCTGGGCAAAGTAGCAAGAGCCCCACTCACCCCCTTCTGTACAAAATAAAAAATTAGCTTGGCATGGCAGGGCACGCCTGTAGTTCTAGCTACTCGGGAGCCCGGGAGTTTGAGGAGTTGGAGTCTGTACTGAGCTATAATCACACCACTGCACTCCAGCCTAGATGACAGGAAAAAAAAAAAAAAAAAAAGGCAAGTGCATTTAGGTGAAATTAAATGAGTGGTGCAACTCCACTTTGAATTCTGCCAGTCTTTTGAAGTTTAGTGAGATTATAGTGTTTCTCAAAAGTTTTTATCAAATGCAAACTTTTAACCTAGGCACTATGGAGTGTACTTAACCACCCTGGTTCTCAAGCAGTGTGGACTTTTGCTTCAGTGTGGAGTGATGGAGACAATTTTGGTGGTCACAACCATGTGTGTTTTACTAACATCTAATGGATAAAGGCCAGGGAGACTACTAAACTTATATGTAAAGGACAACCTCCTCACCACCGATAAAATAGTATTTGGCCCAGAATGTCCACATGCTCAGGCTGAGAAATCCTGCTGACCCAATAGTAAAGGGCAGTGAGTTGGAACTTGCTGGGCGTGGCCTTAAGTAGCCTCTCACAAGCCCGAAACTTCTGAAACGTTCAAGCAAATTTTTTATTTTGCTCACAATATAAAAATAATGTTACAAATTGCTTACCATCAGCTAAGGTGACATTCCAGCTAGAGACTGGTGCAGTGGCTTGCTGTGTCCCCAGTGCATCGCCTACATTCGAGGAGGTGGAAATTCCACTTTGAGAAACTTGTGGCTAAAGTGAGTCAGTCCCTCTACCCTAACCAATGGGTAGGGGCCCGGGTTAATGACCAGAACAGGCCCTGGTCCGGGGTTGGTATGGGTTTAGGGTGCAGACCCCTGGTGAGGCAAGCCTGGGAGAGCTTATCTTTTTGTAAACAACTATAGTAATTGTTATTTTCCAGTCATCTTGATTTCTTAATACAACATTAACATACCTTGGAAAAAGTTAGTGTATTTTTTACTATGAAAATAATATTTATTGTAGAATAATTGGAGTATAGAAGATGAAGGAAATAAAAATCATTTATAATCTTACATGAATAGATAATCACTGGTGATATTTTGTGGATTCCTGTCAGTTTTACATATAAATGCAAAGTATAAGAATGGGCTTGAAAGTGAAACTGGGATAATAAAAATAGACAGACTTTCTTGGCCTGCTTAAAATGTATTTCTCACAATTTATATAATTAACATTTTTATGTGATTAAATACTCTTCTACACCATAATTTTTTGTTAGTTTTATGAAATAGCCATTCTGCCATTTATTTACACCCTTTCCTGAATGTACATGGAATGTTGTCTCTAGTTTATAAAAAAGTACTTTATGTTTAAAATGAACATAATCTTATATATGTCTTTGTAGGTTTGTTTTCTTAGGCAGTGTTTCTTTTTTTTTTTTTTTGAGACGGAGTCTCGCTCTGTCCAGGCTGGAGTGCAGTGGCCGGATCTCAGCTCACTGCAAGCTCCGCCTCCCGGGTTCATGCCATTCTCCTGCCTCAGCCTCCCGAGTAGCTGGGACTACAGGCGCCCGCCACCTCGCCCGGCTAGTTTTTTGTATTTTTTAGTAGAGACGGGGTTTCACCGTGTTAGCCAAGATGGTCTCGATCTCCTGACCTCGTGATCCGCCCGTCTCGGCCTCCCAAAGTGCTGGGATTACAGGCTTGAGCCACCGCACCTGGCCCAGGCAGTGTTTCTAAAAGAGGAAATTTTGGGTGAAAAAAATGAATGACGATTCTTGGTTCATCTGCCGTATTATTGCTTTTGATAAAGTTTGTTAACAGTTTATATGTTTACCAGCAGTGCATGAGAATTCTATATTCAGCTCATATGGACCATAATTTAGAATTGTCATTTCTTAAAAATAGTTTTGCCAATTTGGTGGGTAAAAATAGTACCTCATTGTTTTGAGTTATATTTTTTCACTAAAGTTGAATTTATCTTTTTGTGTCTTTCCTGCTCATTTGTATTCTTGCTTTATTATTTAGCAAAGCCCCAAGTCCCAAAAGATAATATCTTTTGCCTATTTTTTTTCTTTCATAGAATTTTTTTTTTTTTTTTTTTTTTGAGGCAGAGTATAGCTCTGTCCCAGGCTGGAGTGCAATGGTGTGATCTCGGCTCATTGCAGCCTTCGCCTCCCGGCTTCAAGATATTCTCCTGCCTCAGCCTCCTGAGTAGCTGGGATTGCAGGCATGTAGCACTGTGCCCGGCCAATTTTTATTTTTAGTAGAGATGATGGAGTTTCACCATGTTGGCCAGGCTGGTCCTGAACTCCTGATCTCAAGTGATCTGCCCACCTTGGCCTCCCAAAGTGCTGGGATTACAGGCGTGAGACACCTCGCCTGGCCTCATAGTATTCTTTTTACTGGTTTGTAAGAGCTCTTCCTGTATTAAGAAACTGAGCTAGATTTTTATTATCTACCTGCATATATATTTACTCAGTTTTTTCTTTTCCTTTTATGTGTTGGATTTAGACTTGCAGACATTTTTCCATTATATTACTTTAATCTGTTATTAAAATATGAATTTTAAAATAAACACATTTTAAATTGCACATGAAACAATGTATTGATTTGTGAATATTGCCTTTCTGCCTTTCTGCACTTGTTGTTCATGAAAAATTTTATTCAAACTATTCATGAACATCTTTGGCAAATTTTATTCAAACTATTCATAAACGTCTTTGACATTTGCACATTTGTCCTCACTAGGTCAACTGGTTACCTCTTGAGCTACCTAATTCTTTTGGTGCACATTGTGGTAGTCATTGCTGCTGCTTGCTAAATATTGCAAACTGTCCATGGTCTGAGCCCATGACCAGGCCTCTTTGTGGTTGGGTGAGGTCTTATAAACCATTTTAATCCATCAGTTGTGAGTGGGAGTGATGGTAGACAGTATCCTTTCTAGTTTGGAACTTTTACTCATCAGTTCCAGACTCTGCAGAGACCCTGTGGGTTCTGTGGTAGTTCAGTGGGAGTAGGGTATCAGGTTCCCTGGAAGAGCCAAGCTAAGGACGGTGCAGTCGCCCTGGCCTCTGATTTAAATCCTCACCTCGATTCAGTGTTTGATGGCACCTGTGGTCATCTTTAATTGTTGTCTGGTTTTCGTGTAACCACCTTGGAGGTCAGAATCCTGTGTTATTCTGTTTCACTGCTCAAAGGATCCAGCCATTGTAGTGATGAATCTTTCTGATTTCAGAGGTGCTGCTGAGTTTACTTTCGCATCAACTTCTAACCCCAGGTGAATTTCTCACTGGGCCCAGGTGGGCCAACAGATAGCGCCAAAGGGTGGGTGACCAACTCTCTTGGTTTGCCCAGGATTGAGGGGTTTCCTGAGATGTGGGACTTCTCAATGTGAAAAACAGGGAAGTCCCTGGCAAAAGGAGACGGCTGTTCACAAGGATCACCCAAAACCCACCAGACTTTTCTCGTAGTTCTCTTTATCCCAGAAATGAAAGGAGGGACGGTAATGGCACCAGCTGTTTCCAAGGCCGAGCTGCAGATTCCACGCTGCAGCAGTTCTGCTCAGTTGCGACCCTCATCTGGCTGCAGAGCATAAATCTGGGCTCGCGGAGTATTTGTGAGAGCTCCTTGGCAGGAGGCATTCATCGTCTGCCAGAGGCCCTGGCACTCCCTGCAACGGTGTATGACCCACGGCTCTGATTAAATTTCAGCAGGCGCACTGTGGCCTCCTCTCGCCCATGCCTGATTAATCACTGTCTCCCCAGGCAACTCTCTGTTCCCTGCTTTCCTGGATGGTGGTTTTCTTGTAAGTGGTCCCCATCCATACATTCCAGCTGGAAGAAGACCTGTGATCTGTACTTTGCCCTTTGCAGCCCCTTAGGGAGTAAACAATCAATGCGCGGTCTCATCTGTACCTCAGATAATTTTTGTAGCCTTGTTTTTAAATATTCCTAAAATATTCCCTCCAGTAACAACTCCAAAGAGTGATTAAGAAGAAGTTGGGATGTAGTCATCAGAGCCAGCAAAAGGTGTGCCAGGGTTGCCCTGGGTGGCTGTATTTTCTTAAGTTGTGGAAAGAAGTTCATGAATCAGTTGTCACTTTCAAGACCTTCTAGTGTCACCCGAACTCCCCTTCTGGTTGTCAGAGCAAAATAAGATGCTGTGTCCTATAATGCCTGGTTTTTGTAACTCCCTCTTTGCAAGGGCTACATCCTTTTCCTGAGCAGTAAACACATCACCTTGCCAGTGCTTTATCTATCCAGAGAGTGATGACTCTACGTCTCAGGTCAGGTTTTGCTTAAGCTGCACTTTGGGAGTTGTGTGTGAGCCCATATCCCTTGGACTTTAGAGTTCCCTGCGCCTGGGAGTTTCTAAATGTCAACATATGCATCTTTTTGTCTAAGGGCTTCCAAGAGGCTGAAGGCTGCTTTGCGCATCTGTCCTCAGGCAGAAAGCACTGGGGCATTTACAACCTTTTGAGAACAAACCTCATCAATGGGTTTTATTCCAGCTCCTTTCCCATAGGGTGGGATACCTTTGGGGTGTGTTCTCAAGTTTTGGTGTGGGTTTCTGAAGTTTCCCAGTGGCATTAAGCTCCAGTTGCTGACAGTGATGACTGGCAGGATAGCATACCCTTAACTGGTCCTGTCTCTTTCCTGCCACACCTCCCATTCATCACTGGTATTCTCTTTACCTCCCCAATAAACTACTTCACCCCAAATCTTGCCTCAGGATCTGCTTCTAGGAGATCTAAAACTAAGACAGAAGTCGATTATTGAACCTTCTCACAATTCAGGCATCTCTTACCCTCTTCCCATATACAATGTGAAAAATGCTGTAACTGTAAACCCAACACATAGACTACAAAGCTAAAGATTAAAATAAGCAAAAGAAAAAAAGGATTTCCTTCTCGCCCACTCCTCACTGCTTCTCTCAGGTATTTATTAAGCAAATGTAGGAGGTGCAAACTTCAAATCCCTAAGGAACCAGGTAGGTGAGGTTTGTGTGAAGCAGGTATCAGACAACTGGGAATAGGGGATCTATGGCAAACAGTGCGTGCCCCGATAAAAGTCTCTTATCCATCTTCTCTTTGTTCTCTTCCTTTAAATCATTACTACGTTGGTCAAACAAAACATACGTACAGGATGATAAAATTGAAAGACAAACGTAAGTGCCTTGTGTAACAGGTAGTTCTCTGACTCCTTTGTTTATGTGAAGATTGCCTTTCAGAGATGGATTTTCCCTTAGAGTAGAGCAGGCAGTGGAAGTTACTGGGAGAAAACCTTCGCTAATGCACAATGCACCCTCACTTCCAAAATGCTACAATGTTGTCCAAAAAATGTCACCTTGAAACAAGGAAAGATTCATTCCCATTGCTTGGGGAAATTTATTCCCATTGCTTGGGGAAATTTATTCCCATCGCTTGGGGAAAAGTCAAATGAGAAATCATGTAGTTTTCATCATACTCACTCTGCTTTCTAAAAAATGTACATGCTGTCATCTGAAGATCAGTCATAACAATTTTTCTCTTAAGCTTCAGCGGGCTCGGCATGCTTTGCAGGACAATCACACTTAAAAGGGCCTTTTCACCTGCAGCCAGGGAGACTACAGATGGAGGAGAGAGAAATATCCTGCTTCGAGAGGCAGTGGAGCAGTGCAGAAGTCCGTGGAAAATGACAGGGGCACCCAGGGATGTGGAGCACTGCCACCATCTGTACTGTCAGTCTGGACAGAGGGCAGACATCTCCTACCTGCCTGACTCTCTTTTGGCCTCAGGTGTCAAAAAAAGTGCCTCTCAGTGAAAATCCATGTCTGCTGAGGAAAGGGGGAATCTGCCAAGTGTTCCCCTGGGCACCTGCTGTCACCTGGTCTGGGGCTTGGATGTGTAACCATTTCTCTCCAGTCACACGACGAATAATGCAATAAGGAAACAGGCTGTCTGTGCATCAAAAATTTCATCCTAAACGCTTCTTAAGGAGACCAGGCATTGAAACAGGGTAGGGACGTCACTTTCGTGCCACCCAATCCTGTTGTCAGACATTCTCTGTAAACCACATTGTGTCACTCAAATGCCGGGCTCATGTCGCTGTTTCAGGTGGGTTGAATTTCAACAGCAGACTGGCGTAACCTTGTAATAAAGCGTCTTCACTATTTCCTAAACAGTGTAGCAATGGACATTGAACTGCTGTCGCCATGATGTTCACTTCGAGGACTCTGTTTCCCATTTCATAGTTGTGTTTCTGGGATCCTTGTATTTAATGTAAAAGTGATGAATTCCTTAAGTTGTGAGATCTTTCCTTGACTTAGAAAAGTCTTCCACAGTCTTGGGGTAACTTAGGACTCTGGTTGGGAAACTTGTCATTTTGAGGAAACATCAAACCTTGGGGTTTCAGGTGTTTTTCTTCCTGTTTCTCCACTTCCCAAAGGGAACTTCCAGACTCATGAAGGCAAGGGTGACTGTTACTCGCAGGGAGAACACATAGGTATGTAAGTGCTATAATTTAAGGGAAGTCAGAAGAGTCCTCTAATGAGGGGTGTGCTGTTAAATGTTTAACAACCAGCTCTCTGAAGGGGGCATAAAAGGACTTTATTTTTAGTGTTTGTCAATTTCCATGTCTAATTTCAAGCTCCCAATTTGATGTTATTGGGAGCTTTTCAGCACAGCACTGTCCCTAGCTTGGACACATGTTTCTCTCCTAGGACTGCATCATGAGAATTTTGGCGTGCTCATTCCTTCGAGGAAGCTATGTCAGAGAAGGGAGGGAGGGAGACTTCTCAAGGTCCTGAACTAGAAGAAAAAAATTGTAATTGGATAAACTCTTGACCCTCTTGGCTGTAAAGGAGAGGGCCAGGTGACGTCAAGTGACCTTGAACAGTGACCAGGTCATTCCCACACTGCCAAACCTCTTTTTTGACCATCCATTCTAAGATTGGAAGGTGCATTAGTTTGCCAGGGCTGCTACCAAAGGACCACAACAAAAGGACCAAAGTAACAACCAAAGGAACACCAATTGGGCTTAAACAACAGAAATTTCTTGCCTAGAAGTCCTGGAGACAGGAGTGTCAGCCACCTCTGCTGACATTTCCATCTCCAGAACTTCTAGGAATAGAATCCATCTCTAGAAGTTCTGCAGACATAATAGGTTCTATTCCATTCCTAGAAGTTCTGGAGACAGAATCTATCTCATTCCTCTCCCAGCTCCTGGTGGGCTGTTGGCCATCTCTGGCTTCCCTGGGCTTGTAGATGCATCCCCAGCCCCCTCTGCCTTCATCTTCACATGCTGTTCTCCCTGTGTGCGTATCTGTGCCCAGATGTTCCTGTTCTATTTTTTTTTTTTTGTCTTTTAAATAAGGACACCAATCATATTGGATTAGGGGCCCACCCTACTCCAATATGACCTCTTCTTAATTAATTAGATCTGCAATGACCCTATTTCCAAATGAGGTCACATTCTGAGATACTGGAGATTAGGACCCCAACTTATGAATATTTGGGGACAGAATTGAGCGCACAACAGAAGAGGTGCTGATACGGTGTGGCTGTGTCCCCACCCAAATCTCATCTTGAATTCCCACATGTTGTGGGAAGGACCCAGTGGGAGGTAACTGAATCATGGGGGTGGGTCTTCCCCATGCTGTTCTCTTGATAGCGAATAAGCCTGATGAGATCTGATGGTTTTAAAAAGGGGAGTTTCCCTACATAAGCTGTCTTCTCTTGTCTGCCACCATGGAAGACATGCCTTTCACCTCCCACCATGCTTGTGAGGTCTCCCCAGCTATGTGAAACCATAAGTCCAATAAACCTCTTTCTTTTGTAAATTGCCCAGTCTTAGGTATGTCTTTCACACCAACAGTGTGAAAACGGATTAATACAGGTGCATACAGTCTTACATTTCTGTTCAGACCTTTGAAATCATTCAGTAGCTCAGAAGAAACTGCTCCATCAGATGCCTAAGAAGACTGTGAATACAGACAACTACCCTTTGATGTCCTCAGAGAAAAAACAAAGAGATTTTGTTAGAAACCTTCTGATTGGCCTCTGACCCTGCAAGTTCTGAACCTTCCCAACAGAACCACATTTCTTGGTTTTGGAGCCTCATCTTGGGGTGTTTCCCCTAATTTTGAACCAAAATTTCCCTGAAAGCATCGAGGGCAAGTGGCAGCTGGAGCACAGACTAACAGGTTGTAACAAGCAAGGATGCCAATGGGGTGGTGTCCAGTGGGAAACACCTCTAAGCATAAGCCTCCAGGAAGAGGAAGGGTGGGTTGGAGAGCGGGAGCCACGAAGCCGGGGAGAAGCAGACGGGGTGAGTGTGGCCTAGCCCCGTGACCACAGAGCCCCCCTGTGGCTCTCCACACATTCTTGGGGCTGGCATCCTACAGCCATCTTGGACCAGGATGTCTGTCCGGTCCCAGGCACTATGAGGTCTTGCGTGAATCGATCTCATTGCCCTGATCCCTCCTGATGCAGTCTTTTTTTTTTTTTTTTTTTTTTTGAGGCAGAGTAT
>NW_012112808.1:3970093-3993346 GCF_000951035.1 Colobus angolensis palliatus | reverse complement strand
AGGAGAAGGAGAAGGAGAAGGAGAAGGAGAAGGAGAAGGAGAAGGAGAAGGAGGTAGAAGAAAGAAAACCTAGTCTAAAAAACCAATCGTGGCCGGGCACAGTGGCTCAAGCCTGTAATCCCAGCACTTTGGGAGGTCGAGACGGGCGGATCACGAGGTCAGGAGATTAAGACCATCCTGGCTAACATGGTGAAACCCCGTCTCTACTAAAAAAAAATACAAAAACTAGCCGGGCGAGGTGGCTGGTGCCTGTAGTCCCAGGTACTCGGGAGACTGGGGCAGGATAATGGCATAAACCCGGGAGGAGGAGCTTGCACTGAGCTGAGATCTGGCCACTGCACTCCAGCCTGGGCGACAGAGCCAGACTGTGTCTCAAACAAACAAACAAAAAACCAATCGTAATAGGCATACGCTTAGCTCTAAGCTTCCTGGCAGCCAAAGGAAAAAGCGAAACCCAATGGGGTAAATTTCGAGGCGATATTTGTGGGAGGTGTTCCCTAGAAGCAGAGCCTGAGACAGAGATTCAGCTGCCCAGACTCATTGAGGGAGGGCTCTCAGGAGGAATCTGTGAGCAAGGGAGCGAAGTAAAATACAGAGGGGAAGGAAATCCAAAGCTATGCAGTCTTGGGTAAAGCCTGCCTTTGGCCTGGACCACAGGGGGCTCTGGAGCATAAATTACATTGAAGATTCCTCCCTGTTGGAGGCAAGCAGGCTCCTCCTGCCTTAGCCATCTGCTGTGTAGCCTCCTGCCTAAGCCACCTTAGCCAGGGTTGTGCCCTGGGTGTGGGGGGCATAACTTTCTGGGAGAGAAGATTCCACCTCTCGGGGCAATGCTTGGTGAGAGGGGCCGCTGTGAGCCATCAGCAGCCAACACTCACAGCAGCTGGGGCGGCCCCCAGGCCTGCCTGGTGAAGGGGATCTTGGTGGGCAGCAATGGCATCCACTGTAGTCATAGGTTTCAATGTGACTTTCAGCCTCTCAACCGTGGCATTTCGTGTCTGCATTAATTTCACATCTGCCCCCTGAACAGCTCATCCACTATGTTCTTAAGCCCCGGGCTAGTTCCCGAGGACGGTCTGGGCAGGAAAACACATGTTTTCTGACCTCAGGAAATGTATGGAAAAGCAGCCATCAATTGCTCACTCTTATTTTCTTCAATATTCTCTTTTTTATGCCTGCATTAAACATATAGCGTTCTGTACATTCACTTATTTTAGTGTTATCAATTTATAAGTAATGAGTTTATGCATTTTCCATAAACAGACTGTACATAATTTAAATGTGTATGTGGAACAGATGCATTCTATAATTTATTTATGATAGTGCTGGTTTCTATAGCCATTTCATCTATTTGAATTCCACCAAAATCTAAGAAGCAAATTCAAAAACATTCCTAAAATGGAATTCCAAAAGCCACACACAAAATCTCATGCACTGTCCTTTCCCTCACTTAGCACCAGACCACTTACTCCACACACAGCAGTGACCTTGAGGTGTGAGTCCCACATCCAGGCTGATTACAGAGAGTCCTCTGGGAGCACAGGGAGGGGACCACTGCTGGCCTGGCAGCGAGGACAGGCCTGAGAAGACTGTGTATGCCGAGGGGTGGGAGCTGTGCCATGCGTGGCAAGTAGATGCGTTCATCGGAACAGCTTGTGAAGACACAACAGTTTGGTAATGGATGCTCAAGTAACAAATCTATCAGCTGAGGCCCCAGGGATCGTGGAGGAGAGATGAGCCATCCCCATTGTGCCCGGCCGAAATTCCTGACCCACAGCATCCCAAGCGTAGTAAAGGAGTTATGTTCTGTGCTATGAAGTTTTGGGGTGTTGCTTAAGTGACAGTCGAGACTGGGACAAACGCTGACCCTTTGCAGGCACTTCTCAGTGCCGAGTGCTTGCATCTTTCTCATTTACACATCACAGTGACTCTGTGACCCCTCATTATCGCCGTTTTACAGGCGAGGTTAAGTCACTTCCTGATAGACTGGAGCCCAGAAACCCTCTGGTCCCTGAACCTGGGTTCGTGTCTCCTTTGGGGTGGCTCCAGCCCCAGTGTCCCAGAGAAGGGGCCCCCTTCCCCTCCCTATGCAGCATTGACCTCCATCTCATCCCTTTGGAGGCTCTGCCTGGCTTCCTTCTCCTTGGCTCTGTCCAAGCCTGGGCTAATCTCAGAGGAGCAGCTGTGAGAATGCGTGCTCAGACCTCCTGCCCCATGAGTGTCGTGGTCACAGTCCTGGCTGCTGCCCCCTGGATCTACCACCCCGTCCTGCTGAGACCCCATGTCCTGTGTGCTAGTGCCAGCCAACGACTGAGCAGGTGGTGGGGGTGCCAGTGCAGGCCCCTTTCTGCCTGTGATGGGCAGCTTTGGCGTGGGGACTGCTGTCTGAGACCCTCCCTACCCAAGTCCCTTCCCTCCCACTGTCGTTTGCAGGAGCCAGGCAGGCATCACGTCTGAGGCTCTTCTGCCTTCTCTCCTTATCCTTCACAGGCCTTCCCGTAGTCAGCTTCCTGCATGACTAAGCCCCTGCACTGTCTGACTCCTGCAGGACCTGGACTCACACACAGGGTGACAATGGTTTACCCAGTTGCCTCCACCCCCCCCACCCAATCTGTCCCACCCTGTGAGTGGCCGGGGCGTAGGGGGCCGGCCCGCTTACCTTGTTCACGCCATCAGCCATGGCCTGCAGCGTGAGCTCCCGGGGCCCATCCACTGTCTTGCCGTTGTCTGTGGGGCCCCAGCTGGCGCTGTAGATGTCGATCAGCTGCGGCATGTGGCTGATGGAGGAGGCCTCGATGATGTCCGTCATGAACGGCTGGTCCAGCATCCGGATGCCTGTGGACACGTTGAGCAGAGGATACCAGTTTGGGTTCCTCAGTTCACAGGAGACAAGGAGGTGGAGGAGGGCTCGGGCCCTGGGTGCTTGGAAGGGTTGGAGATCCCAGGTGCTCTGGGGACACTGTGCAGTCTGAGGATCAGGAAGGAGGCGCAGACGGTGCTACTGGCTCCCTTCTGCATCCCACCCATGTCTTTGCTGATGTAACGATTTAAAGACAAGTTTATTCCTCTAGCAAACTTTACTAGAATTCCTAATGGGAGAGATCACCTTTGCTGAAGCGATTCTTTGATAAGCTCGTTTCTAAGTAGAAGCTCGACCTCAGAGAACTGGGTGTTGGCTGCAGCCAAGTTTTAGGGGAGAAATAAAGCTACTACATACGATAGATAGAGGAGGCGATAGATATTTGATATTTGAGAAGAAATTCCAGCAGGCAGAGGGCAGAGGGCAGGGGGCAGAGAGAGGGGCAGGGGCAGTGCAGGAGCGGGTGGGATAAGGAAAGAGGAACTCCCATTTGCACTGTAGCTGGGAGGGACTTTGGAGAGGACAGAAAGGCTGAGATGGCCGTTCTAAACTGTATTAGTGATTCTGTGTCAGATGGCCCCCTCTCCTTTCTTCCCTATAGCATCGCTGTAAAGTTCATGTTCCTCTCTGATGCCTCATGGGAGTGATTTCTTGCAGGATGTTGGGAAGAAGCAAAGTCCTGCAGTCCAGGGTAGTGTGGGGCACACAAGCCTAAGACACAGGGGCATAGGATGAAGGTGCCTGCGCTGCCCCTGCAGAGCTGGTGCTCCTAGGCTTCCAGTCCCCCTGTGGTCATCCACAAAAGCCCTCTCTAGGGGGAACTCAGCAGCCGCCACTGGGATGGGCGTGCTGTCTCTCCATCACTACCTTCAAAACTTCGCTGATGGGGTCACATGCCTTTCTCTAGGCTTTGTCATCTGGATGGGTCAGTGGGTTCACGATTCTGTGGCAAGGAGCTTAGAGTGCTAGTGAAGCTGACCTAAGTCTTCACCCACTGCAATTATGGAATGAAGGTGTTGGGCCATGCACAGTCAAAACCTGGGCCCCAAAACTCCTTCCTTGTCCCCGGTGGCCAAAGGATGTTGTGCCTCAAGAACACTATTTCACAAGCCTCACTCCAACATGGCGAGCAGGTCAATTGAATTACAAGCCACCCAGGTTCTTGCCAGGCACCTGAAATGGACATGAAATTGCTTTCTTTCCTGAGGGTCTACTACTTTCAGGCCCCAGGAGACTCGAGGACCTCACTTTCTTCTTCAGTGCTCATAGCCCTCTTCTTGTGTACTTTTAACCTTCTATCACAACTGCTTATTTGAGTGTTTCATACACCACCAGATGGCACGGTCTTTGAGTACAGGGCATGTGTCTACTTTGTTCACTTCCGTGTCCTTCAGGATCAACATGATGCTTGGTATTTATTTTACGCTTGACAAATATTTGGTGAATAAATATCTGGCATTATTGCCTTATTTAGTTGATTTCCTCCCTGACAGAAATAACAGGTCCAGAAGAATGAATAACAGGCTCTACTCATCCATCTTCTACTATTAACCCATAAGCGTAATCATCATTTTTGCCAACAAACATCCAGTTACCAGTTAGCATTCTTTCTCCTTGGGGAAGCTTATCTAGAATAAGCCTAGTCTTTGGTTTGAACTTTCCAGATGTTAAATTTTATGGTTCATTTTATAAGGAGATAGGAAATTTAAGACTCTGTATTTTGCTTTAGGTCCACCTATATTTTTATTTATTTAAAAACTTTATTTAATGCAGGTGACCAATAAGCCACAGAATAAACTGGTCAATGCAGCTTCTTCTTGTGCAAAGTCACGCCCACTCTGTGGGTGGGAAATAAACAGAGAGAGGCTGGCATTCACTTGCTCAGATGCTCTTGAACTTGCCTAGTGCCCAGATGACCAGGAGCGAATGGCCCACCGCAACTGGAAGGTGAGAGAAATTCAACCCTGGCCAAAGCAGACCTCCACTGCCCCACAAACCAACCAATGGCAGCTCTGGATTTTGCCAGGGCTGGTGCATGGCACTTCCAGCTGTGCCCTGAACCCTCTGCCTCTTTGCAGCTCTTATCACCTTCATGGGCTCCCTCCGTGCTGCACAAGAACTTCAGAGCAGATGTGTATTAATCTTCTGACTGTTTTAACATTATAGGGTGGCCACAGGCTGAGAGCAAGTCTCTCATTCATATTCAGGGACCAGGCGCCCGACATTCTTTTAATCTTGTTAAGCTCCAGAGGAATGAGGCATGCATTAATTGAATGAGATACAGTATTAATTTTGCAAGCAACTGCACCATTAGCAGCCAAGACAGGGGCTCAGAGTGACCCTAGGGTTTTTAGGGAGGGCCTCTCCTCTGCCCCTGGATGCTCTAGGAGCTACAGAGGAATGTGGGGTGAAGACAGAGAGTAGAACAAGTGAGAGAGAGGGAGAGAATGAGAGAAGGAGGGAGAGAGGCAGAGAGATTGGGAGAGAGAGAGAGGGTAGATAGAGGGAGAGAGACAGAGAGAATGGGAGAGAGAGAGGCAGAGGGAGAACAGGTAGAGAGAAAGGGAGAGGAGAAGGACAGAGTGAGAGAGAGAGAAGGAAAGGACAGAGAAAGAGAGAGGAAAGGGAGAGTGCAGGAGAGAGAGAAGGTAGAGAGCGAGGGAAAGAGAGGAAAGAGAGAGAAGTAAGAAGGAGGAGGAGGAGGGGAGGAAGGGAGGAAGGGAGGGAGAGAGAGGAGAGGGAGAGAGGGAGGAAGGGGGAGGAGGAGGAGAGAAAGAGAGAGAGGGAAGGAGAGAGACAGAGAGAGAAAGAGAGAAATCAAAGGAGCTAGGAGTCAGTGTCTTCGCATCCCTAACAATGCTGATGTGTGTATTTGATGGGCAAGGACAGACACAGGCACACATCAAGTGTTTCTATCTGACCCCAGGCAGGCCTGCACAGCACATTAATGAGTAGAGATGACTCTGTGGGTCTCTTCCATTCATTTAGAGCCTTCCCCGTCTACCCGTGCAGTGTGCACTGTGGCTAGCCTTGGTGCCCTGGGGGCTGCATGCCCAGCGGATTCGAGCTACATCCTCTCTGTCTCTGCTCCTGTTGCACAAGTTGTGCCTGTCCCTGCCTCCAGCAAATGCTACATCTGCTCACAAACCTCGGTGCCCATCAATGCCACTTTTTGTGCTCATGAATATTTGCTCTGGAGGCTAAGGAGGAAGTTCATGCTCATCCAGGTTTTAGGTTCTGAAAACTCATATTAGTCATTGTGCTTACAGTGATTTTTACTTGTGTATGGAAAAGCTCAGATAAAATATAAGTTTATCTGCAGTGTTATGAAATTCATTGGCCAAGAATAATAATGATAATAATATACAAAAGCAATTCATAGCTGGTAGAGAAATTTCAGGGCATTTGCACCATGGGCAACTGTGTGGTTTTAAAATACTTTTCCAAATCTTCAATCAAAGGTGATCTCATTCCGAAGCCCAGTGTGTAAATCTGTATGCTTTGGTTTAAAAAGGAAGGTGAGTAGGACCAAACCCACCTGGCCTGGCCCCATCTTGGGGTTGCTCTGAGAGTCTGCAGAAACCCAGAACAGTGAGGAATTGTAGAGCCCCACCCTCAGGCTCCTCTTGTTCCTGAGCCCTGGTTACTCTCTGTCCTCTTGCATGAGTTGTTATCTTATATTTTCTTATTTGCTCCCTGTCTTTGTTTCCTCCTAGACGGTGAGCTACACGGGGCAGGGAACCTGTCTGCCAGCTTCCATCCCCTGCAACAGGAAGGTGCCCACAGTGACTACTGACCACACAAAAGGCCTGAAGGCAGGAGACAGTGTTATGACTCCTTGATACAGTATCAAGCTTTAATAGTTTCAGAAATATACGTTTGACAAATTTGCAAGAACCATCATTTGGAAGGTCATTATGTTTGTGGTACACTTGCTTGGTTTTGTGGATTTTGAATAACACATTTAATTTTAATTTTTGACTCAATCTTTTTGATTGAAGTTGTCATTTCCTTAAAAATTAAAATGAAAAAAGAAAGAAGGAATGGGGTCCTTTTTAAAAAGAGAATTACTCGAATAAAGGCATTTTCAAAATAAAACATGTGATATTTTTCTTCAAAATTTATACAATTAGGTCAGTGAAAATGGAAATGTAAATAAACTTTAGAATAATGTTTCTGAGGTTATTAAAGCTTGAAGACTGCAGGATGACTTTTGGGACATCCCGTATGTGTGGGTCTACATGTCACATAGTTTGAAACGAAGACAGGCGCGAAGAGAAATGAAGGAGAAGATCTTTGCACGGATTAAAATGGGTTAGGGGCTAACCTCTGGAACACACCAAGAATGCCTAAAAGTCAACAAGAAAAAGACCGGAGCCTTGATGGAAAAATGAGAAAAATGTATGAACAGAAGAGGAATTCAGGCAGATACAGAGATGCTCAACGCTTTTTTCTGTTCAGAGGACTCAATTTACAATCTCATCTCCCCTCTTCTTTTTTGAATTCCTGGATTAAGACTCAACCGCATTTTAACTTTGGGCTTTTTCTGGAGACAGCGTGGACGGGTGCTGGGGAAGGACCTCAGATATCACAGGGGCGCCCTCCTAACCTGTAAATGAACGAACACCTCGACTTTGAGACCAGCAACGGTCCGAGTTGGCCACCAGGTGGCGCTTTAGACCGCCTTAGCCCAGAAAACTCCCGAATGGAAAGATTCTCTGGAGGGGTTGACTCATTTTTAGCAAATAATTAAAAACCAGCCAACTTTTGGAATTGCCAGCCAGGCTGAATAAAATGTTTTCCTTAAATTTGTAAGATAAACTCTGCTGTTTTTGCAATCCATGAGTAATTCTCCAGTGCTTCCTCAAGAATTCATGTTGACGCCTCGGGGAGCCAGAGGACACTGGGTACCCTGAGGCACAGGCGTGGGACTGTTGCCTCGCAGCCTTTGCAGTTAGAACCAGCTTACGTCGTCACAGGGGAGCCAAGCTGGGGCTAAGGCAGTGGGAAAAGAAAGAAAAGAGGCTCCCTCGCTCAAAATCTTTGGGTGGCTGTTCTTGGTTTCTGGAAGCTCAAAGCGTTGCTGCGATGCCCCAGCTGTCCTCACAGAAGCCCAGTCGCGTTTTTGAGGTGTCAGGCTGCATTCAGCAGGCGAGGCAGAGGCTGCTGCACCTGCCAGGTTCTCTGGCCTGCTCCCTGGCTTTTTGGCTAGGGGCGTCCCCTGCCCAAGGAGCTCCACTCAGTTCAAGCGAGCTGGGCAGACTGGGCAGGCCCAAGAGCACTCTCAAACAATGATCGATGGGAAGTGGCAGATTAACGCCACAGCCTCCTCACTTTAGTGGGGTCAATTGTGAGGGGAAGTTCTCCACACTCTCTCGGAGAATGACCTGCAGGACGGGGCCCCTGTTGTCCAGGAGACTCACTTTGTTGGCCTCCATTCCTTTCCTGTCTTCTTCCCCCACTCCCTCACTCTGGCTTCCCGGGACCACCTCCCACATGAACTGCTTGCCCGGAAGCCTTGTCTCAGGTTTTGCTTTTAGGAAGAGCAAACTAAGACAGCGGGAGAATTAGATACATTTGATGAGCACTCAGTGCTTGATGTTTTCAGAGGGCAAATAATAAGAGAAGAGGAAAAAAGGAAAAGAAGCAGATGGAAAAAGAAGCTCCCAGGAACCTCCAGAAAGCTATGAGCTCCCCCTAACTCTTTTAACTTTTGCAGGTGGTCATTTTACTTTGTTCCAAAAACCAGTTACCTTGGGTGTTTGAATAAGAAATTCAGGTTTGAATTTTTCAGTTGCTTCTAGTTCTGTTCTGTGAGTAGAGAACCCACCTCCCTTAGATTCCATCCCAGGTCTGAGCCTGGCTTATAAAATATTAACCAAGTGATATTCTTTCCCCCGAGCTCATAATGGCTCCTGACATTTTAATGCCAGAATTTTGGATGCGCACAAAGTAAAGAGAGCTGAAACCCAGGGGCAAAGCCTCCTCTATTTACATTTTAGAAACCTCCAGATATATTCTTTTGTGACATTCAGCACCCAGTTCAGGCAAGCCTCTTAGCAAACAGTGTTGAAAAGAGGTTAATAGTGGGTTTGTATAGGTTACTTTTGCTTTATTTAGTTCCATGGAAATGGAGGTGTCAGCAGAAAGTAGGTTTATGGTTCCATTAAATTGCCAGGAGAAGAAAACATCAGGACAGTTGTAAACAAAAAAAAAAAAAAAAAAAAGAAAAAAGAAAAATAAGGCTGGGTGACTCAGCCTGAATAAATTAAGAACCAATTTGATGCAAAACTTGGAACAAGACTGGAGCCACTCCATTCTCAGACATCTCGTTGAAAGCTTATGAATCTCTCAGTTTCTGTCTCTGTCTCTCTCTCTCTTTTTTTTTTTCTGAGGGGAGGGATGTTGGTTTCTAAATTTCCAGGGACTTGCCACTCTCATTTCTAAGGGCTCCATAAAGTGGAAATTGTTAAACATCCCACCCAGTAAAACGTAAGCAAAAGGTTCTAGGTAGAATTTATCTTTTTAAAGATGAGTTCCATTGTGCAAAACATTTTGAAGAGCTCTGAGTATGTTTACAAATAATTTATACACACCACCTTGTATTCTACAGTCTATATTTGAGTCTCATTAAAATGTTATTGACACTGACACAGAAGAGTAGTGACTGACAATTCTATTTATATAAAGTTCAAAAACTGGCAATAACCATTTTTTTTTTTGCTGTTAGAAAACAAGATCATGGTTATTCTTGGGTGTCTGAGTAGTAACTGGAAGGGGTCATAAAGGGCTTTGTGGTGCTGGTTACATTTTGTTTCCTGATCACTACATGTGTATGGGCAGTTTGGGGAAAGTCACTGAGCTATGTACTTATGATTCATTAACTTCTTTGAATTTATATTATGCTTAAGTTAAAAATTTAAAACTGTATTGATATTGCTACGCAGGTTAAAAGAAAAAAAATTTTTTCCACTTGTGCCAAATCTGTGGATCCTAGCTTTTCCGCACCAGTGGGATTTTTTGCTGGGCCACGGTCAGCCTTAAGATCAGTGTGATACCTAGTGGGGGCCTGCTGTTTGGCAGGGATGGCTTACCTGCAACCTTGGAGTTGTATGCTACTCCGACCCCACAGATATTGTTGTTGGCAGCAGCAGAAACTTCTCCTGCACATCGGGTCCCATGGCTTTGGAAAAACATAAAGACACATTAGATACGCAGTGAAAAGAATTTGACTACATCTCTCATGGGCTCAAAATTCTCTTTGGAACAAGGATGAAATCTGCATATCACATACAAGTAAACCCTGTGTCACTGAAGAGGTCGGCTTTTGTGTTAAAGCTCTGTGAAAACTTAAAGAGCTGAGCAAACCATTATCTACCTGTCTTTTAGTTTTCTGTAAAGCGCTCCGTCTGGGGGTGGTTTGTAAAAGCCGCAATAGAGAACTGAAACAAGTATAAACTGAGTCACTCAGAAGGCTGTGTTTTCAGACCTAAGCAGCATTAACGATGCAAAAGATTCCAGTGGTATAAATCATCTGGAACTACCAGATCCAACCATGAAAAGTCCGCTTTATTTATATTTATTTATTCATTTTTTTTTTTTGAATCTGGGTCTCCTTGGTCACCCACGCTGGAATGCAGTGGTGCAATCTTGGCTCACTGCAGCTTTGACTTCCCAGGCTCAAGTGATTCTCCTGCCTCAGCCTCTTGAGTAGCTGGGACCACAGGTGTGTGCACCACACCTGGCTAATTTTTTGTATTTTTTGTAGAGAAGGGGGTTTCCCATGTTGCCCAGGCTGGTCTCAAACTCCTGGGCTCAAGCGATCCTCCCACCTAAGCCTCCCAAATTGCTGGGATTACAGCTGTGAGCCACTGTGCCTAGCTAGAAAAGTCCATTTTAATGGTGGGTGGAACAGTTACTGAATCAAATGGGCACATTCCCAGGTCTGCTGGGACAGTGCGAGTATGGCCTGCGGAATGCACAAGGTCTTTCCACTCACTGTTCAAACTGCAGCAAACAATCAGGAAATGTGGGTGAAGGGGTTCATTGGCTACATATCCCTAGGAATTTTCCATTTCTGCAGCATCAACTAGTGCTGTCTGGGACATCCTCTTGGGGCAAGCAAAGCTATCGCACCAGCCCTTAAAAAATATTACATGCAAGGATTGAAAATACACACATACACACACACACACACACACACACACACACACACATTTTCTTTCTCTGTATGAATCAAAGTAAATCCTACCTCCATAAAGGCTACGTATTTCATCCCTCAAAATTCTCTTTGGAACAAGAATGAAATCCGCATATCATGTACCCAGATATGTACACCCAGTGTCACTGCAGAAGTCGGCCCTTGTGTTAAACCTGTCCCTGTCCTAAAACAGTTCACCAAAGACTGGAGGACAAGTGCATGTGAACCAGCTTGAAAAAAGTAAAGGTATTAAGTCTTCTGTATGTTTAATTTTGGCCCTTAAGCAGGGGAGAGGAATGCCGTGGGCTCTCCAGAGGAACATATGGGAAGAAATATTTCATTGCTAAATTAGGCGACACTAATTAGCAATCAGCCATAAATAGAGGTTTCTTACGATTGTTCCTAACACCAAGCCTTCTCACAACCCTGGGCCTTTGAATCTGGACTTCTCTTGTCATTTATTTTGACTGAAAGAATGTGGTAGAAGTGATGAGCCTGGGCCTCAGGAGACCTTGTGGCTTTTCTGCTTTCTCTTGCCACCCTGTCTAGGCTCCATGTGAGCAAGCCCAGGCTAGCCTATTGGATGATGAAAGACACATAACCTGTCGTGCCTGACACCCCAGCCAACAGTAATCCATTGACGTGAGTGAGGTCATCCTAAACCATTGAGCTCCCAGCAACCTGCCAGCTGACCAGGGAGACAAAGGTGAGCTCAGCTAAGACAAGCCTAGCCTGGTCCAGATCAGTAGAACTTTCCAGCCAACCTATAGACTTGGGTGCAATAATCAATGCTTATTGTTTCAAGCTACTGAATTCTGGAGTAATTTGTTATGCAGCATTATCATGGCAGTAGATTACTGATACAATGAAGGAACAAGGCTAGAGGGACACCATGGCTTATGTGTAGGGAGACAGGGTTCACACCTGGACTGTCACGGTGACTGTATTGGAGCTTTTGTGAACAGCCTGTATTGAGGGGCTGCTGGGGTGTCCAAATGAAAACCTGAGGCCCTGTGCCCAACCCTGTGGATTTCCTGAGAGAAAGAATGGGCACACCCTTTCCATCCACACTGCTGGTTTTTGCACCAAAGTGATTTGATCATCTCACTTAGCTTTTTCAGCCAAAAGCATGTATTTCTATGTATATTACACCTAGGGAATAGTGTCAGATATATCCAGCAATATGAATAAAACAACTCTCTTTTACCGACATCTACTATGGGACAGACCCCGTGCTGAGAGTGTTACATACATGATTTTATTAAATCCTCACAACAGCCTATTATTATCCCCATTTTAAAGATGAGAAAACTGAAGCTTAGATAGATGTGAAGTCACTTCTCAAATAGGAAGCAGGGCAAGAATTCAAACTCAGTTCTACTGCTTCCAAAGCCCTGCTCTTAATCATAATCTTTAACTATCATGTAATCCTATCAGAAACATGCAGAATAAAATTGTGATGGTTAATTTCACTTGTCAATATGACTGGCCCACGAGGTATCCAGATATTCAGTCAGACATTATTCTTGGTGTTTCTGCAAGGGTATTTTGGATGAGACATTTCAATTCGTGGACATTGACTAGAGCAGCTTGTCCTCCATAACGTGCATGGGCGTCATCCAATCTCTTGAAGGTTTAAATAGACAAAATATCTGGCCTTCTCTGAGAAGAGAGAATTCTCTTGAAGACTGCCTTTGGACTTCACCTGTAACATTGGATTTTCCTGGTTCTATAGCAGGCTACCTTCAGACTCGAGCTGGACCATTGGCTCTCAAGGTCTCCAGCCTGCTGGTTTACCCTGCAGGTTTTGGACTTGCCAGTCTGTATACTTAGGTGAGTCAATTCCCTATAATGAACCTCCTTTTATATGTATACATATCCTACTGGTTCTGTTCTCTGGAGAACCATGACTAAAGCAAAAAGTAACCAAGTAATTAAATCTGTTTTTGCTGGTTTCTTAGGTCAGTCATTTGCTAATATCCATATTAGTCCACTTTCACACTGCTATGAAGAAATACCAGACACTGGTAATTTATAAAGGAAAGAGATTTAATTGACTCACAGTTCAGCATTGCTGGGGAGGCCTCAGGAAACTTACAATCATGGTGGAAGGCACCTCGTCACAGGGTGGCAGGAAGGAGATAATGAGTGCCAGCAGGGGAAATGCCAGATGCTTATAAAACCATCAGATCTTGTGAGACTCACTCATTATCATGAGAACCGCATGGGGAAAACTGCCCCCATGACTCCATTACCTCCGCCTGGTCCTGCCCTTGACACGTGGGATTATGAGTATTACAATTCAAGGTGAGGTTTGGGTGGGGGACACAGAGCTAAGCCATATCACCATTCACCTAGGTATTCTGGTACAGTATTATCTCTCACTTTGCAACATGCTTTGTGTTGGTGGCAGAAAATGCTGAATGGTCACCAGTCATTCTCTTTTCTCCCTAGGCTGCAGTAAGGCTCCCATCCTCCCTTGCACTTGTATGTGGCCATGTGACTGAGTTATGGCAAATATGTGAGCAGATGGGTAAATGCTATTTGTAAGCCTGGCCCATAAAAATCACCCTTGGGCAATTATTCATGCTCTTTCCCCTCAAGTAGTTTGATGCAAAAAATCCCAGCAACATTGGAAACCTATGCCAAAGAGGAAAGGAGTCTGCATCCCCGAATCACTGCTTGGAGGAGAGCTGCTCCACCAGGAACACAGAGATGGTGAGTGATAAATAAACTTTTTTTGGTGCTAAGCCACTAAAGCACTAAGATTTCAAGGCCAAGATTTATTTGTTATAGCTACTAGGATAACCTGAACTCGCACATTTTAATTTTATTTCTATTGATTATTGCTATAATTTTATTAGATGCTACTCGATAACCTGTTTTGGAAGGATAAATTCTAATAATAAGTGAAATAAACTAATTTGAAGGATCCCACAAAAAGAGATGTTGGGTGACTAGGATGAGTACAAAGCAGTCCTTGATGAACAGAAGAAAAATGGCTGCCTTGTCTAATGGTAGAATTCCCCTGCCCTCTCACTAGGTGTGTGTAGGGTGCATGATGGACTTTTGGCATTCGTTTATTTAGTGCACACTTTGAGGCTGGTGTGTAGAAGTGAGTCTTTTAATGGTGAATGGGCATGTCTGACATTTTGGAGTTTCCATTTTGGCTTAGGTTTATTATTCAAAAATGTGTAATTATGAAATATTTAAAAAATATAGACAATTTCAGTGAATAGTACAATGACTCTTATACAGCCACCATCCAAGTCTATCAAAGCCAAACATTTTTTATACTTTGGATTATTTTTAGAAAAACATAAGTCTTTATAGGCCAGGTGTGGTGGCTCACTCCTGTAATCCCAGCACTTTGGGAGACCAAGGCAGGCAGATTGCTTGATGTCAGGAGTTCAAGACCAGCCTGGAAACACCATCTCTATTAAAAATACAAAAAAATTAGCCAGGCATGGTGGCCTGTGTCTGTAGTTCTAGCTACTCGGGAGACTGAGGCATGAGAATTGCTTGAACCTGGGGGTTGGAGGTTGCAGTGTGCCAAGATTGTGCCACTGCACTCCAGCCTGGGTGACAGAATGAGACTCTCAAATAAAAACAAAAAGGTTGGGTGCTGTGGCTCATGCCTGTAATCCCAGCACTTTGGGAGGCTGAGGTGGGTAGATCACGAGGTCAGGAGTTCAAGACCAGCCTGACCAACATGGTGAAACCCTGTCTCTACTAAAAATACAAAAATTAGCCAGGCATGGTGGCACGTGCCTGTAATCCCAGCTACTCAGGAGGCTGAGGCAGGAGAATCACAGGAACCAGGGAGGCGGAGGTCGCAGTGAGCCGAGATGGAGCCACTGCACTTTAGCCTGGGTGACAGAGTGAGACTCTGTCTCGAAAAACAAAAAACAAAGACAAAAAAACCCCCAAGAAACAACATAAATCTTTACAGATACAATTGAGGCCCTCTCTGATGCCATTCCTTCCCCTCTTTGCTTCCTCAGAGGTAATGATTGTACTAAGTTTGCTGTTCAGAATGTTTTCATGAGCTTATAATCAGGTATGCGTAAGCATATATGCCACTCTTTGCATGTTTTCAAACTCTATATAAAAATTTCCTAGTATATTATCTATGTAAATTTGGCTTTATTTGCTACAATTTCTGAAGTTAACTTGTGAATTCTGGTTCATCCATTTTTAGTGCTGTGTAGTAGTCCATTTATAAATATGCTGTGATTTATTTATTTATACTTCTATTGATAGGTATTTAGATTGTTTGCAATTTGCTTGCCATTACAAATAATTTGAAAAGAAACATTTTTGTTTATTATTTCCATGTACACGTAAGGAAGAGTTTCTCTGAGGTCTTCTTGTGTAACTTAAAACAGGGTATATGACTATGTACTACCTCCTTCAAGGTGCAAGCATTCCTGTTGCTCGATCCTTTTCAACATTGATCATTGTCGAATGTTACCAATTTTGCTAGTCCACTTGGTGTGAAATGGTATGTTATTGTTTCATTTTACATTTCCTCATCACTAGCAAGGTAATCTTTTCATAGGTTATTTGGCTTAGATTTTCTTTTCTGTGAATTGCCTGTTAATAACCTTGGCCCATTTCTTCTATTAAGGTATTTATTTATTTTTCATTGATTTGTAGCTGTTCTTTACAAAGTTTGTATATTAAGCCTTTTTTTTCCCATAAAATTTGTTGCACATGTCTTCTAGTCTGTGGCTTGTCTTCCAAATTTATTTATTGTGACTTCTTTTTTTGAACAAAAGTGTTTAATTTTAATGTAGCCAGCTTTATCAATCATTAATTTTCCCATGTGGTTTAGTGGTTTGTTTAACAAATCCATCCCTAATTTACATTCTGTAGGGAATCGTCTGCCCTTTCCAGATCTTTTTCCAATCCTGAAGAGATTAGCTGAGAGTCTAGCACCTTTTAAAGGTCTGAACAGGAAACATCTGTCATCTATTGCCTCTAAGAGTGGCCACTTAGGAGATTTCATCTACATAAAACGTACCCCGGTCTCCACAAACCCTTATCTTAACCCAGACACACCTTTCTACTGATTCCAGGTCTTTAGATAATAACTCTTTCAACCAATTGCCAATCAGAAAATCTTTGAATCTACCTATAACCTGGAAGCCCCTGCTTCGAGATGTCCTGCCTTTCCAGACCAAGCCAATGTCTATTTCACATGTACTGATTAATGTCTTATGTCTCCCTGAAACATATAAAATCAAGCTCGAACTCAACCACCTTGGGCACGTGTTCTCAGGACCTCCTGAGGCTGTGTCATGGGTCATGACCCTTAACCTTGGTAAAATAAACTTCTAAATCAATTGGGGAATAAAAGAAAGAAATCCATCCCCATGTCATGATCATAAAGGTGTTTTTATTTTTTTCCTAAAAGATTTATATCCATTTAGGTCTTTAATTCTCCTGGAATTTATTTATGCTCAGTATGTGGAGTGGGTGCCTATTTCTCCCTATGTACATAGTTATCCCATTTATCGAATACCTTCACTCCATCCTTATCATTTTTATTGCTATCTTAATCATATATTAGGGTTCCTTTTATGTGGTGTCTGTTTTTGCACTCTCTATTCTCTTTCTTAAACTCTTTGTCTCTCTCTATGCTAACCCTACAATCTCATATTATTACCACTGTGTAATGTTTTGGTATCCGATCAGCAAAGCTTCCCGTCTTGCTGCTGTTCTGTTGTTGTTGAACTTCTACTTCATCTTCTTCTTCTTTATCTTCATTCGCTTCCTCTTTTTTCTCCTTTTTTTCCTCCTCCTTATTTGTCTTCTTCTATTTTGGCCACTTGTTTTTCCATATCAATTTTAAAACAGTTTTGTCTAGTTCCACTGAATAATCTATTGAAACTTTAATTGAAATTGCAATTAATTAATATATTAGTTTGATATGATATCTTTATATTGTTCCATCTTCTTATCCGTGAATTTAGTATGTCACTCTATTAATTTAGGACACCTTTATGTCTTTTGCAAATTTTATAATTTTCTTCTTAATGATCTCACACCTTTTCTTAGATTTATAACTATTTGATTGGCTCTGAAATGTAGCGTAGTGTTGAATTAAAGAGATGCTAGGGAGAACCCACATCTTGTCCCAGACTTAGAGAATGCTATCAAAGCTTCACCATGAAGAATAATGTTTGCTGTAGGTTTTTGATAAACAGGTTGTTATCTTCAATTCGATAATTATCTCCTCAAGTGCATCCAGGCTAGATTTTATCCCATTTATTGAGATTTTATTCCACAGGCTGTATTTTTCAGCTGCAATTTGTTCTTTTCATGTCCATGCTTTTGTTTTCACCTATGTTTCCCCCATCATTTAGTTTTCTTTAAAATAGATGTCATCCATGCATTTATCACTCTGAGCAAACTAAAAATAACTTATTATAAAGTCTTTTTCAAGACTGCTTCATAGAACCAGTTTCACATGGTACAAATTAATATCCGAGTTTTAGTTTTTTAGGTGTATTTTTTTCAGATATTTTGGAATATTGGATTTTAGGATAATTTTGATATGGAGATATTTTTTCCTCTTTTTTTTTTTAACCTCTTTTCCTTTCCTGGCTACTTTCCTGGCTACTGGTCCTATGGTTGTTTCAACTGACTCTTTAGTTCTGTTTCTGACAGCCAGTTTCTGCAACAGTGTTTCAGGGATCTGCATTCACAGAGATAAGGAGATAAGACAGGTCAGTCAGCAAGCCAGTGTGCAGCTTGGCCAAGTTCATGCACATGAGGCTGTCTTTGTCTTCTGGTCTCCAGTCTCTCTACATCTACAGATTCTTAGACAACAGAAGACCCATGGTGGCCAGCTGCAGTCTTTTCAGCCTTGACTTTGGAGAAAGAAGCTCCAGTGTTAGACATATTAGAACTGAAATGCAGAGACTTCCTGGCTAGTTTGGCATTTACCGCATTTGCTGGCTAATGTCCAATGAGCTCTACAGGGTAAGATTTGGGGGTTTCAAGAGTCTACTTGATAGAATAGATGAGAAATGAATAGGTCAGGCAGAATAGGTTAGAATAGGCGATAGGTGAGAATGAGCAACGCTGCCTCTGGGGAAGTCCCTGAGTCTGCTGGCAAGCACCCATTGCTTTCTGGAGAAGTGAGCAGACTCCTGATCTTTCTGAGGCCAGATGCTAGACATTTCAGTTTTCCTAATAGATCAACTTTGTCTCATGCATACAAGGTATCTTTAGCTATAACTCTTTATTCAATCAGCAATGTAGAAACACAGGCACTAGAGTCTTGACAGAAAGTTTAACCTTGAGCTGACTGTTATCCACTTTCTGTCGAAAGCTTAAATGAGAGAGCAGATGTCTGAGAAAGGTGGGTGATTGGCTGAGCCATCCATTTACTCCTGTAGCATAAATTCTCCTACTTTTCTTTGTCGTTGAATAATCTTTGACTTAGGTCCTGTAGAAATCTCTTTGCTGAATTTCACAACTCTATTGGCTGCCCACAGTGCTTACCATGTGCCATGCTCTGCACCAAGGACTCTATACCTGTCTCGAATCCCCAGTACAAGCCTTCAAGGTGGGAGCTTTAGTCCCAGTTTATAGATAAGGGAACTGACTCAGGAATCACTCATTCCATACCAAGCGATTAACATAATATTACATTTGTCTACATAAGGTGCTGTCTTTTTCTCTCTTAAGAAAGAGTTATTGCCACCTGAGGACCATAAAATCTCTATATGGCATGTATACATTAGCTTACAAAGTGGAACTAATTATACCCAAATATAAGTCTTTCTTTTACAACCTTTATAGTTTTCTCCATAACCCCTAAGTCTATATTACATCTACCCCTTTTAGCTGAAGGAAAAATTTAAATAATAAATACTTTTCTAATCCAGGTAAGGGACTAGAAATTAAAAAATATTAAACTCTGTTGGATTTCACTGTGCTCTGGTTTGGATGTAGAAAGGGTTTGTTACAAGCAGTAACCTTTGAGCTAATATCGACTAATGAGGTAGTTGTAAAGCTCACATGAAAAGTAGTTAGACTATGTCTTTGAAAGCAGTTTGCATTTCATTATCCAGGAGGTGTTTCAGAATTAGTTCATAAAGACATAAGGGAAACCATTAAGTATCACCAGGGTAAGGTAGCAGCTTACATCACTTTGAAAATAGCCAACCAGAGAGGGCCATTTTTCTCACACATTTTTTTTGTGGCCTGTTGCTTAGGGTTCTTCAGAATGAAATATGACTTTTAATAAGAAAATAAAAGTTAATCCCAGAAATCCTTTCTTATTTGAAGGTTTAACTAATGCTATCAATCACATTAGCTCACAAAGAGATAAATGTTCTTCAGCCTCCGTTTATCCATCTTCCTTCCCTCCATTTTGTTTGCTTGAGTAATAAATGTCTTCTCTGTTCCTGAATTTATAGTAAACTTTTTGCAGCCAAGAATTGCATCTAACCCAGAGTCTCTCACTGTTTAGGGCTTAATAGATAGAGTATGCTGCATCCCCTGACGCTTCATAAATATCATCAATGGCAGGGATGGCATTTCAGTGGTGAATGCCTGTCAAAGAAATGCTATGCAAGAGGGATTTTTATGGACAACAGCACAGTAATGGAATACAGATCTGCAGTGCATCACCAAACATTGACCTAAAACCGAGCAGGCCTGCAAGATTATTGACAAAACGTGGGCTGCAGACCTTGAGAGCAGCAGGCAGCTTGAAAATGGACAGATGTCAAGGCCACTCAACATCTTGCCATGGTTGAAAAGGTATGCCACTCATCCATCAACCAGCCAGTCAATATTTTTTGAGTGCCAGCAATGAAAATAATGTGGTACTAAATCCTGATACCTCTCAGCAAATCAATCAATCTCTTCTGCACATTACTGATGCTCATTAAATGTGTATTTTCTACCTTTTTGCAATTTGAGTTACTATTATTATTATTATTTTGTTTGGTCAAATGTATTTTGCTCATTGCAAGCTAAGAGAAAATTATACTCTTTTTGAAAATTTCTTAACTGTGTTTCAAGTTCATCCCTGGAGCTCAGATACTGCATGTAATTATTAAATGGTTCACAGTAGAATAAATACACTTGCTCTGCTTAAACAGGAATAATCCAACAAAAGCAAATCAAGCACAAGGCAAGCTATTCTAATACACACATACCCTAAAAGCAGCTCTGCATATGTATGAAGTTTGTTTTCCTAAAGCACCCTTGGCTTGGAGTTTAATAAAGGAAAACAACGAGTAAGTGCAGAGGGTATGAGATGATGGTTTAAAGTGTCAGGAAAACCTAGGAGAGATTTGTTGCTATTGAACTCAGTCTCCCAAACAAGGGGCACATTTACTTCTTTGTTTGGGTGTCCTCTATAGTGCATTTTATTTTCTACTTTCACAGCAGTGAGAATCTCGTGCTGGAGAGCCACTGCCTTTTCCTGTGAACAATTACTCCTGCGTTGTAACTAGCCTTTGTGGCAGTCAGTGTGGCTGGAATAGTTAATAGCAACAGGCCTATCGCTGGTCAGCATGTCAGCCCTATATTGGGGTTTCAGGGCATGCTGACGCCAGCATTTCTCAAGAGCCCCAAGTCTGTTGAACAGAGGTGGGGCATTGGATTTGGTGCCCATGCCCAGAAAACACCTGAAGAACCTGTGGTATGCCTTGGTGTCTGCGCAGCTGGTAGGAGGCTCATGCTGGGTCCTGTGCCAGCCAAGAACAAGTGCCAGGCTCCAGGCCACTGGGGCTTCTGAGAGTAGAAGCATATCTTGAGTGTAATGAGAGAATGAGCCTCATCTATGCCCCTGGCCCAGTTCTGACCCAACCATCCTAGCAACTTTTCTAACCCTTTTAGGTTCCACCTTACTTGTGGATCCTTCTTAGAATGCTGCCTTCTGCACCAGCCTCCAAATCCCACAGCAGTTATCCAGACTACCTCCTGAACATATCCTGCACCTCCCCGCCAGCCTATCTTTGTCCAGATTGTATCCTTGCCCTGGGATACATTTGGTTCCTACTCCCAACTCTACCTATTGCCTTAGATAAAATCCTAGACTGGTGACCCACTGGCGTCAAATCCTGCCTCCACTTCTTAGTAGCCCTGTAACCTTGCACAAGTAACTTAACCTCTCTGTGCCTCAGTTTCCAAAATGGTGAAAATCATAATACCTATTTCAGAGGGTTCTTATGATAATTAGTTGAATGAATACATGGAAAACACGGAACAGTGCCTTAAATACAGTAACTGTTCAACTTGCATTAGATCTCCTTGTGTTATTTTAGTCTGGGCTACATTTTTGCATTGTAGTAACTTGGGCATCTGTTGCCTAATCATATGACACTGCAAGCTCCTTGGAAGCTTGCACACCAAAACAGTTTCCTGATACCAAACTGAAGTCCTAGTTCTGTTATTACCTCTTTTTTATGCCCTATGCTTGCTGAATTTACTTCTTGTTATTAGAAAAAAATCAACGATATACAAAAATAGAGTAAAATCCCATGTACTCATCACAGAGCTTTAACAATGATTAACTCATAACCAATTTTATTGCCTCTATACTCCAATCATTCTCTTCCCTTCTGCCTCAAGCCATAAGTAATACTGAAGAAAACATCAGGCATAATATCATTTCATCCCAGAGGGGTTTTTAAATAAACATATCCTATACTCATGCAACGGACGCCTCATTCAAATTCTCCTTCAGTCAAGCAGGAATCATCTCCAGGACGATGGTGATGTTTTGAACTAAGGATTCTCCTGGTGCTGTGGACTTGCGCTTCACCCCATCAGCCTCCCATAATCATCTACAATGGTAGTTATGTATTGAAAGCAGTTGTGATTTGAGTGCTGGCATCATCCAGTCTTTGTAATAACAAGCCATAGTGGGTGAGAATCTTTGAAAATGACTTGATAATTGAAAAGCACCCATTTACTGGTCAAAGTGGACAGTCTGTCTTAGTCATTGGCTCCCTAAGGCATGGGGATCATGCTCACCTGAGTCACTATGACTGTGTCTCTGGTAATTGGACACTTGGGAATTCTTACCACTGACAATGACGAGTTTTATTGCCCTAAGCACTAATTAGTCCTAATTGGAGGTTTTTAGCTGGTTTAAAATTATACTTTTGAGAACAAGTTTACAAATGAAATATTTAAGAGAGAAGACATTTCCTTAGTGTTCTTAGTTTTTTAAATTTTCTCTTTAAAATTATTATTATACTTTAAGTTCTAGGGTACATGTGCACAACATGCAGGTTTGTTACATAGGTATGTATGTGCCATGTTGGTTTGCTGCACCCATCAACTTGCCATTTACTTGAGGTATTTCCCCTAAAGCTATCCCTCCCCCAGCCCCCCATCCCCAACAGGCCCTGGTGTGTGATGTTCCCCATCCTGTGTCCAAGTGTTCTCATTGTTCAATTCCCACCTCCACCTATGAGTGAGAACATATGGTGTTTTGTTTTCTGTCCTTGTGATGGTGTGCTGAGAATGATGGTTTCCAGCTTTGTCCATGTCCCTGCAAAGGACATGAACTCATCCTTTCTATGGCTGCATAGTATTCCATGGTGTATATGTGCCACATTTTCTTAATCCAGTCTATCACTGATGGACATTTGGGTTGGTTCCAAGTCTTTGCTATTGTGAATAGTGCCACAATAAACATACATGTGCATGTGTCTTTATAGTAGCATGATTTATAATCCTTTGAGTATATACCCAGTAATGGGATCACTGGGTCAAATAGTATTTCTAGTTCTAGGTCCTTGAGGAATTGCCACACTGTCTTCCACAATGATTGAACTAGTTTAAGTCCTACCAACAGTGCAAAAGTGTTCCTATTTCTCCACATTCTCTCCAACATCTGTTGTTTCCTGACTTTTTAAATATCACCACTCTAACTGGCATGAGATGGTATCTCAGTGTGGTTTTGATTTGCATTTCTCTAATGACCGATGATGATGAGCACTTTTTCATGTGTCTGTTGGCTGCATAAATGTCTTCTTTTGAGGAGTGTCTGTTCATATCCTTTCCCCACTTTTTGATGGGTTTGTTTGTTTTTTTTTTCTTGTAAAGTGTTTAAGTTCTTTGTAGATTCTGGATATCAGCCCTTTGTCAGATGGTTAGATTGCAAAAATTTTCTCCCATTCTGTAGGTTGCCTGTTCACTCTGATGGTAGTTT
>NW_012112808.1:3968177-3969118 GCF_000951035.1 Colobus angolensis palliatus | reverse complement strand
TAAAAAAAAGATATAAGGAAGGAATCCAGTTTCAGCTTTCTATATATGGCTAGCCAGTTTTCCCAGCACCATTTATTAAATAGGGAATCCTTTCCCCATTTCTTGTTTTTGTCTGGTTTCTCAAAGATCTGGTGGTTGTATATGTGTGGTGTTATTTCTGAGGCCTCTGTTCTGTTCTGTATATCTGTTTTAGTACCAGTACCATGCTGTTTTGGTTACTGTAGCCTTGTAGTATAGTTTGAAGTCAGGTAGCATGATGCCTCCAGCTTTATTCCTTTTGCTTATGATTGTCTTGGCAATGTGGGCTCTTTTTCAGTTCCATATGAACTTTAAAGTAGTTTTTTCCAATTCTGTGAAGAAAGTCGTTGGTAGCTTGATGGGAATGGCATTGAATCTATAAATTACCTGGGGCAGTATGGCCATTTCCATGATATTCATTCTTCCTATCCATGAGCATGGAGTGTTATTCCTTTTGTTTGTGTCCTCTTTTGGTGAGCAGCAGTTTGTTGTTCCCCTTGAAGAGGTCCTTCACATCCCTTGTAAGTTGGATTCCTAGGTTTTTTATTCTCTTTGTAGCAATTGTGAATGGATGTTCACTCATGATTTGGCTCTCTGTTTGTCTGTTACTGGTGTATAAAAATGCTTGTGATTTTTGCACATTGATTTTTGTACCCTGTGACTTTGCTGAAGTTGCATATCAGCTTAAAGAGATTTTGGGCTGAGATGATGCAGTTTTCTAAATATACAATCATGTCATCTGCAAACAGGGACAATTTGACTTTCTCTTTTCCTATCTGAATACCCTTTGTTTCTTTCTCTTTCCTTATTGCCCTGGGCAGAACCTCCAACACTATGTTGAATAGGAGTGGTGACAGAGGGCATTCTTGTCTTGGGCCAGTTTTCAAAGGGAATGCTTCCAGTTTTTGCCCATTTAGTATGAT
>NW_012112808.1:3945486-3967497 GCF_000951035.1 Colobus angolensis palliatus | reverse complement strand
TTGAATAGGAGTGGTGACAGAGGGCATTCTTGTCTTGGGCCAGTTTTCAAAGGGAATGCTTCCAGTTTTTGCCCATTTAGTATGATATTGTCTGTGGGTTTGTCATAAATAGCTCTTATTATTTTGAGATACGTTCCATCAATACTTAGTTTATTGAGAGTTTTTAGCATGACGGGCTGTTGAATTTTGTTGAAGGCCTTTTCTGCATCTATTGAGATAATCATGTGGTTTTTGTCGTTGGTTCTGTTTATGTGATGGATTACATTTATTGATTTGCATATGTTGAACCAGCCTTGCATTCCAGGGATGAAGCCGACTTGGTCATGGTGGATAAGCTTTTTGATGTGCTGCTGGATTCAGTTTGCCAGTATTTTATTGAGGATTTTCACATCGATGTTCATCAGATATATTGGTCTAAAATTCTCTTTTTTTGTTGTGTCTCTGCCAGGCTTTGGAATCAGGATGATGCTGGCCTCATAAAAAGAGGGAAGAGTCCCCCTTTTTCTGTTGATTGGAATAGTTTCAGAAGGAATGGTACTAGCTCTTCTTTGTACTTCTGGTAGAATTTGACTGTGAATCAGTCTGGTCCTGGCCTTTTTTTAGTTGGTATGCTATTAATTATTGCCTCAATTTCAGAGCCTGTTATTGGTCTATTCAGAGATTCAACTTCTTCCTGGTTTAGTCTTGGAGGGTGTTTGTGTTCAGGAATTTGTCAATTTCTTCCGGATTTTCTACTTTATTTGTGTAGAGGTGTTTATAGTATTCTCTGATGGTAGTTTGTATTTCTGTGGGATCAGTGGTGATATCCCCTTTATCATTTTTTAATGTGTCCATTTGATTCTTCTCTCTTTTCTTCATTAGTCTTGCTCGTGGTCTATCAATTTTGTTGATCCTTTCAAAATACCAGCTCCTGGATTCATTGATTTTTTTGAAGGGTTTTTTTGTGTCTCTGTCTTCTTCAGTTCTGCTCTGATCTTCGTTATTTCTTGCCTTCTGTTAGCTTTTGAATTTGTTTGCTCTTGCTTCTCTAGTTCTCTTAATTGTGATGTTAGGGTGTCGACTTTAGATATTTCCTGCTTTCTCTTGTGGACATTTATTGCTATAAATTTCCCTCTACACACTGTTTTAAATGTGTCCCAGAGATTCTGGTATGTTGTGTCTTTGTTTTTATTGGTTTCAAAGAATGTCTTTATTTCTGCCTTCATTTCATTATGTACTCAGTGGTCATTCAGGAGCAGGTTGTTCAGTTTCCATGTAGTTGTGTGGTTTTGAGTGAGTTTCTTAATCCTGAGATCTAATTTGATTGCACTGTGGTCTGAGAGACAGTTTGTTGTGATTTCTGTTCTTTTACATTTGCTGAGGAGTACTTTACTTCCAATTATGTGGTCAATTTTGGAATAAGTGTGATGTGATGCTGAGAAGAATGTATATTCTCTTGATTTGGGGTGGAGAGTTCTGTAGATGTCTATTAGGTCCGCTTGGTCCAGAGCTGAGTTCAAGTCCTCAATATCCTTGTTAACCTTCTGTCTTGTTGTTCTGTCTAATATTGACAGTGGGGTGTTAAAATCTCCCATTATTGTTGTGTGGGAGTCTAAGTCTCTTTGTAGGTCTCTAAGGACTTGCTTTATGAATCTGGGTGCTCCTGTATTGGGTGCATATATATTTAGGATAGTTAGCTCTTCTTGTTGAATTGATCCCTTTACCATTATGTAATGGCCTTCTTTGTCTCTTTTGATCTCTGTTGGTTTAAAGTCTGTTTTATCAGATACTAGGATTGCAACCCTTGCTTTTTTTTGTTTTTTTTCTTTTCTTTTGCTTGGTAGATCTGTCTCCGTCCCTTTATTTCGAGCCTATGTGTGTCTCTGCACGTGAGATGGGTCTCCTGAACACGGCACACTGATGGGTCTTGACTCTTTATCCAATTTGCCTGTCTGTGTCTTTTAATTGGGGCATTTAGCACATTTACATTTAAGGTTAATATTGTTACATGTGAATTTGATCCTGTCATTATGATGTTAGCTGGTTATTTTGCTCGTTAGTTGATGCAGTTTCTTCATAGCATCAATGGTCTTTACAATTTGGCATGTTTTTGCAGTGGCTGGTACTGGTTGTTGCTTTCCATGTTTAGTGCTTCCTTCAGGAGCTCTTGTAAGGCAGGCCTGGTGGTGACAAAATCTCTCAGCATTTGCTTGTCTGTAAAGGATTTTATTTCTCCTTCACTTATGAAGCTTAGTTTGGCTGGATATGAAATTCTGAGTTGAAAGTTCTTTTCTTTAAGAATGTTGAATATTGACCCCCATTCTCTTCTGGCTTGCAGGGTTTCTGCTGAGAGATCTGCTGTTAGTCTGATGGGTTTCCCTTTTTGGGTAACCCGACCTTTCTCTCTAGCTGCCCTTAACATTTTTTCCTTCATTTCAACCTTGGTGAATCTGACAATTATGTGTCTTGGGGCTCCTCTTCTTGAGGAGTATCTTTGTGGTATTCTCTGTATTTCTTGAATCTGAATGTTGGCCTATCTTGCTAGGTTGGGGAACTTCTCCTGGATAATATCCTAAAGAGTGTTTTCCAACTTGGTTCCATTCTCCCTGTCACTTTCAGGTATACTAGTCAAACATAGATTTGATATTTTCACATAGTCCCATATTTCTTGGAGGGTTTGTTCATTTCTTTTTACTCTTTTTTCTCTAACCTTGTCTTCCCACTTTATTTCATTAATTTGATCTTCAATCACTGATACCCTTTCTTCCACTTGAGTGAATTGGTTATTGAAGCTTTTGCATGCGTCATGAAGTTCTTGTGCTGTGGGTTTCAGCTCCATCGGGTCATTTAAGGTCTTCTCTACACTTTATTCTAGTTAGGCATTCGTCTAATCTTTCTTCAAGGTTTTTAGCTTCCTTGCAATGGGTTAGAATATGCTCCTTTAGCTTGGAGAAGTTTGTTTTTACTGACCTTTTGAAGCTTACTTCTGTCAACTCGTCAAAGTCATTTTCCATCCAGCTTTGTTCTGTTGCTGTTGAGGAGCTGCAATCCTTTGGAGGAGAAGAGGCCCTCTGGTTTTTAGAATTTTCAGGTTTTCTGCTCTGGTTTCTACCCATATTTGTGGTTTTATCTACCTTTGGTCTTTGATGTTGGTGACCTACAGATGGGGGTTTGTTGTGGATGTCCTTTTTGTTGATGTTGATGCTATTCCTTTCTATTTGTTAGTTTTCCTTCTAACAGTCAGGTTCCTCAGCTGCAGGTCTGCTGGAGTTTGCTGGAGGTCCACACCAGACCCTGTTTGCCTGGGTATCACCAGCAGAGGCTGCAGAACAGCAAATATTGCAGAACAGCAAATATTGCTGCCTGATTCTTCCTCTTGAAGCTTCATCCTAGAGGGGCATCTACCTGTATGAGCTGTCTGTTGGGGCCTACTGGGAGATCTCTCCTAGTTAGGCTACATGGGGGTCAGGGACCCACTTGAGGAGGCAGTCTGTCCATTCTCAGAGCTCAAATGCCATGCTGGGAGAACCATTGCTCTCTTTAGAGATGTCAGACAGGGACGTTTAAGTCTGCAGAAGCTTCTGCTGCCTTTTGTTCAGCTATGTCCTGCCCACAGAGGTGGAGTCTATAGAGGCAGTAGACCTTGCTGAACTGTGGTGGGCTCCACCCAGTTTGAGCTTCCCAGTCCCTTTGTTTACCTACTCAAGCCTCAGCAATGGCAGACACCCCTCCCTCCGCCAGGCTGCTGCCTTGTAGGTCAATCTCAGACTGCTCTGCTAGCAGTGAGCAAGGTTCCATGGGCATGGGACCTGCTGAGCCAGACATGGGAGAGAATCTCCTGGTGTGCTGGTTGCTAAGACTGTGGAAAAAGCACAATATTTGGGCAGAAGTGTCCCATTTTTCCAGGTACAGTCTGTCACTGCTTCCCTTGGCTAGGAAAGGGAAATTTCCTAACCCCTTGCACCCACTGTCCAACCAGTCCCAATGAGATGAACCAGGTACCTCAGTTGGAAATGCAGAGATTACCTATCTTCTGTGTCGATCACGTTGGGAGCTGCAGACCAGAGCTGTTCCTATTTGGCCATCTTGTAATGGAACCTTTTAGTTTTTTTTTTAAGGAGTATTTTTATGGCACCTTGCCCAGGAAGATTTGGCTAGGGCAGATTTTGTTTGGGTTCAGAAAATGAGATTGGGAGAAAATCATTCCATTGGTTATATTTTTGTGCTTATATCAATCCATCAAAGACTAATTTAGTACCTACTAGCTACAGAAAGATAGCAAGTAGCCAGTGGATGTGTTGCCACTGCACTTTCTGATATTCATGCGGATAGTTGGTAATCAATCCTGCTGAAGCCAGACCCTCTCATAGCTCTTCTCAGCACCATGTTCTGGATAGCCATTGCCAATTCTGTCTAAACCCCAGTTTAATGGCATGCATTTGGTAACTTCACATTCTTGTGTCTGAAATGGTTTATTTGTTAAAGATATGCTAGGATCTAGGGTTAGAAGTAAGAGAGGTAAAACACACTTCATGCCAAAAGTTTTCAGATCTTTTTAATACATTCTCATACTCCAAACACACACCTCCAAGCATTGCATTTCATTTTCAGGTTGCAGGTGACATGGTTAGAGAATGAATTGTGCTATCCGACATCAGCAATGATCTTTACAAAATATTACAAAATTAAACTTTGTTTTCTTTTTTCTTCTTTTCTGCATTTGTACCCAGAACCTGTGTACCCTGTGTCAACTCCTGATGAGACTGAGGGGTCTCAGGTCAACTTGCTAACTTTAGAGACAGAATCTAAGCTTCCTGTCTGCTGAGGCTCTACCCCTGAACATACTCTGGTCATGCTTTCTGTATCAAATAATACAAATGATACTTAGCAAAGAATAGCACAAATGTGGATTTGGAAACAATTTGAAGCATGGGGCTAATCTTGGCTTTGACTTGAATTTTAATTGTTTGACTAAGGAAGCCCTTCAACCCTTCTGAGCCTGTTTGCTTATCACTAAACTGAAAATGACAACATTTGTTTTATCTACTACTTAGAGTGCCATGAGAAATAAAAAAAAAATGAGTAAAGTGCTCTTCACATCATATATTTTTATACAACTAATTGAAGTTCATATGTTTTTATGAACTTCACCCAAGGACATCAATAACAGGGAAACACTAGGTTTAAAAATTAGAGTATTCTTTCATTGATTGAGCAAGCTGCAAATCTTTATTTCTTCATGTCTCTTATATGTAATTAACCATTTAAGCAAAATGTTTACCTGAAGAAAAAAGAGACAACATTTCCACGTTTAGTGGCAAAACAGGCTGAAGGAAAATTATTCTCTTGGATAGACTGTTTGGGTAGTTTGACATCATAGGACCTTTATCCTAAGCAATACTTCAAACCTCTGCCAATCACACTTAGTGTTTTGTTGAAAGGGACTCCATGAGATTATAGTAGAAAACGAACAGAATACTTTTCAAAAACACATAGACACAGACCCATGGAGCAAAACACTTCTCTACAGTAGCTAAAACATATAAAGCAAAATCAGCATGTTTTAAATCACCTTGTAATGGGTTGAGAAAGAACTTCTTATTTCTATTTCCTTTTCTCTTTAATGGATTAAAGTGGCAAATAATTTCAAGTTCAGCAGAACAAAACAGTCAAAAGATTATTCTAAAGGAAGATTGTAATATTAAAAATTCCACTTTAGAGAATGTAGCCACTAAGAAGAAAAATCACAATATAATTTAATGAAGCATGGGGATTATTTTGCTGGTGGTAGTCAAGCCTGAAACAAAACAAAGTAAAACAAAACTCCAAAGCCTAAAGTCAAAGAGCCCTCCCAAGTCCCGGTTTACCTGTTAAACCAGTCATCTGTGTACCGAGGGTAAGGATAGGGGTCGTTGCTGCTGAAGTCGTAACTTGCTTCGGCATTCTGAAAAACACAAGGCATCTCATTAGGTCTGTACAGCCAGAGGCGCAGTAAAGGGAAAGTGCTGGGATACTTGAAATGTTTCTAGTCTTCCCTGGAGTGCTGGGTTAGTGTGCTGCACTGGACCAACCCTTACAAAATTGTGTTGGAGCCAAAGCGTGTCCTTGGAGTGAGATGGCCTTTAGAGTTTCCTTGCTTTACACGGAAGGTTCACATCCAGCTTCTTCCTTTAGACTGACATAGGCTGGTTTCCTTTCGCCTTATGGGTGTTAAACCCCTGCCCGAGGCCCTGACGTTGTCCACAATTGACCTCATTTATTCACTCAACAAATATCATGAAGAGTCCAATATATGTCAGGGACTTTGCTAAGTATGGGAATACAATGGTGGCATCCCTGCCCTTATGTAACTTATAGCCTAGTTGTGGGGACAGACATCAATCGAATGATCGAACAAAGAAATATACTATTACAAACTTCAATAAGGATCTGTATGAACTCTTATGCCCTACAGCATATGGTCAAAAGTGTACTATTCTTTGTCATCCAACATCTTCCTTTTTGAGCAACTCCACTAATTCCATTAATTTTTGTTTTGATTGTTTAGATGACAAAATCACCAGTAGTTGTAATAATCATTTTGTGGGAGGTTGAGGTTGGTGAAGATGTGACTCTGAGAACCAGCTGGCCTAGGACATTCAGGTGATCAGGACAATGAGCATCCAGGGTTTAGGCAGGATCTGGGTGAACTGACCACCGAGGCCAATGGGAATGGGGTTACTACAGAAGCCGGAGTGGACAGATGATGAAAACCAGCACTAGGCCCCTGTCTCCCTCTCTGGAAGGCTGTGTGAGTCTTTTGAAGCTTGAGGGCACTTCTGGAGACAGGGAGGCAGGGGCAAAGCCTGAGCAGACTGAGACCACGTTTCTATCAGGCTGGCAGAGGGAAATGAAGTCAGTGAGGGAAAACCAGAGAGTGTCCGTCCCTTTGTAGCTGCTGCTTGAATGACTGGCTTCTCAAACTTTCCACTTGGGCTTATCTTTTGGGCTGATAATTATCACTGGGGTCTGCCTGGGTGATGCTCTTGGCTCTGCTCCTGACTCTGGGAAGATAGTTTGGCCGGACATGGCGGGGGTTGGAAGGAGGACCTGGAGAGTTCTGAGAGCAGAGTTTACAGCAGAGAACCCTCAGAACTCTGAGACATCTTTTATAACAAGAAGAAAGACAGTGTATTGTCTGGGGTCAAATGGGCCTCTGAATGTTGAAATGGATGATAACTCAGGAACCCCAATTATTTTATTGCCTTTGCAATTAATTTTTGATGACTAATGCTTAATTCCTTGGGTAACAGTCTACACTGAACATTAAGGAAGGCAAACAGTTGTTATTCTTGTTTGGCTGTATGGCTGTATGTTTTCTGGCTAAAAATCAAATGGTTTCTAGCAAGGAGGAACAATATTTTGCAAGGGTTCTGTTTATGCTTCTACAGCCAAACAGAGTCATTTATTGATTTGAATTACAATGCTGTCTCCCATAAAGTTATTTGTGTACAGGAATAAGTTAAACTGGCCTTGAATGATACTGGAGTTTTCTATAATTGCCATTAACATGGACATTTGGAACAGGTGGTGTTTGGTGAATTTAATGTTCTGGTCACCAAGGCTTGCCAGATGCTTGCTTTGTTTGGACTTCTCTAACTTTTTACTGAAATCCTTTAATCAATTTTCCTGCTTTAGAAAATACTAGCTGTTTGGTGAAAATAATTTAATCTCTGATGATTCAGGATTGAGATGATTCAGAGTCATCATTAAGAACTTGAATTATCATTGTACCATCACACCGAAAGTGAGAAGGTTGGGTTGATTCCAAGCTGACCTCAGGGCTTCTCTGGGAGTTATTTCTGGAAGAAACTTCTGATGATGGCTCATGTTCTCTTCTAAAAGTTTAATGCACGGGGGAAATAACCGATCCCCGGTATTTAATAATTCTAAGGCTTAATTTCTGAATATTTGAATGCATAATTAGAAAGAAAGATGAGACTTGCTCTTAGCTAGAAAGTTTAATAATTACAACTTGGCATTGTTGGCAGTGTGTACTTTTCAAACAGATGGCCTGCACCACGCTAAGAAAGGACAGTCACTTATTATATTCACAGATTCCTCTGGATTTTTATATATGAGGTGCCGTAATTGCCTGGCTATCAAAGACGCAGGCCCACAGATGACACCTTTCAGATTTGGGGCTTGTCTATCTGGAAGGCTGGTGATGAGAGAGGTGGGAGCTCCGGCAGCCAATGGTGGCTGTGCCCATTGCTTTTACATCCACAGAGAAGCTTCTGAGATTGCACCTGGCCCTGGTACTGCCATCCATACCCCCAGATCTGGAATTTAATGCCTCTCTGATCAATGGGCTTCCCTTGCTGGGCTGCCCTAGACAAATATGTCGCAGGTCCCAGCTTGATGTAGGGAAAGGAAGAGAAGAATTCAAGTCAAACATACTTGGTTTTGAAATGAGGTTGTTTTTGACCTTGGAAATTTTCCTATTGTTTAGAAACTGTAGTTTCTTCATCTTCAAAATGTAGGTGGTAAAACTGTTACTAGTTAGTTGCTGTGAGGATAAAATGAAGCAAGGGATGTAAGCTGGCAAGCACGTTGCCCCACGCAGTATGGGCAATGCCTCACCTCTGACTTCTCCTGTTGTGTCCTCTTTCTTTGATTACCTACAGCAAAGGTCACAAAATACAGCCCACCGGCTAAATCAACCCATGGCCTGTTTTTGTAAGTAAAGTTGTATTGGAATGCAGTCACATCCATTTATTTATGAATTGCCTGTCACTGCTTTTGCACTCTAACAGCAGAGATAAGTAGATGTGACAAAAGCCCATAAAGCCTAAAGTATTTACCATGTGGCTTTTTATTGGAAAGAGTTTACTAATCCCTGACTAATGTCCTAGGCCTCTTGGGCTCCCAGGCTGCCCTCTGATAGCCCACACTATAGCATCTCACTCAGTCTTTGTCTTTCTGGGCAGATCTCTTTGCTCTGAGACATACATGTGCCATACCCTGTTCTCTCCTGGGCTATAGCCACTGAATCTGGTGTGAACTAGTTGAGTATCTTGTTGGGAGTTTGAATCTTGCTCCTCTTGTGTCTCATGCTAGTCAAAGGTGGGTTATCCGGCAGATACTGGGCCTCAGCTCACCGGGTACTGATGCAGGCCGAGGAGAGCATTACACTGCGATGGTGAAGAGGTGCCACCATGGTTTCCACCACTCCACTGCCCACCACTGGTCAAGCCCCTAGGGGTCACCATCCTCTAGTTCTTCTGTTTTTCCACCTACGAGTGTCCTGTTTGTTTCCAAGATTAGAACACTGCCCTTGGCAGAGAGTGGCAGTTACTTGCCATAAGAAAGAAGGCTAATGTATTTAATATGGACATCCACTGATGTGATTGAACAGATATTTTTTAGAGTACTGAGGGGCAAACTCTGTGGTCCAACTACAAAATTGTGAAAATGGTTTCTGTAATCAGGGCTGTCATGTACAGTTGTGCAGGTTGTGCATCGCACCAGGGGTTCCTGCCCACAGGGAGCAACTAGGGTCTGCATTGGACTTACCAAGCCATGTGCACCACCCCCACACCCCAAGGTGGAGGAGGCTTTAAGAAAGAATTGATCAACCCAGAGGGGCTGCTTTTTGCTCATTTGTCCACCCAGAAGGGGGCACCTGTTCTAATTTGCCCAGAGAGAGGGTGCTGTCTTGCAGTTCACCCACCAGTAGGGAATGCCATTTTCAATTTCACACAAATGGCACTATATACCTACTAACATGTCGCTGACAAGAAACAGGTCTCTATGTTTATAGTTGCATACAAACCCGACCTCAAGTAAATTGTGCCACAGAAGACGTTTCTTGTGGCACAACTTCAAATAATACAAGATTTGAATAACACCTCAAATAATAGGAGTTTATGATCACGAGTACAACGTGGCGTATGATTAACTGCCAATGTAATTCCACAGCTCCAGGAACTCAGAACAAGAAACCACATTGCATTTGTCCTTTTATTCTGTCTTGCTACTTTCCCTGAAGGCATTTAACCAAATAACCCAGCTAGGAGCTGTCTAACAGTAATAGCTGAAATTGCACTGAGCTCATGGACTAATGAAAGAGAAATGAGCTTCTCCAGATAGACTCTCAAACTGCAACCAAATTGCCCCAGAACAAAGCTCATCTGTATGGAAACTGAGAAGCAAAATAGCCTAGTCCATTAGAGCCTAAAGAATTTTGCTATTGCGCCTACTTGCATCTAATATGGCCATGGCTTAATGTTCCCAACTGTGCCTATTTTGATTTTCCTCAAATACTTGTCCCACATGCACTGGTTTAACGATAATGTTCAGCTCACTTTTGACTGAAACGAACACGGAAGGGATTTATGTCTGTATTAAATCTGGCTGTAAAACTTAATGAAATTTAACATTTCTTCAGCATTCAAAAAATTTAGAAAAAGATACACAGTCAGAAATTTGTTTGAAATCTTTCTTCCATACTCCTAAGGTTGCCAGGGTCATAACATTTTCCAGGGACACAGTGTTCTCCCATTGTGGATTTGACACTTTTCCCCATCACTTTCTTCTTGCTTCTGGAAATTCTAGCAACTTCTGTAGTCACTGGAGCACTCTCCAGATCTGAGGAGTGATACAATTGAACAGTCAGGCCACTCAGCTGTGTCCTGGGTGGCTGGACATTTGACATTTTCTCTTCTTCTTTTTTCTTTTCTTTTTTCTTTTTTCTTTTTTTTTTGAGATGGAGTGTCGCTCTGTCACCCAGGCTGGAGTGCAGTGGCACGATCTCGGCTCACTGCAAGCTCCACCTCCCAGGTTCACGCCACTCTTGTGCCACAGCCTCCTGAGTAGCTGGGACTATAGGTGCCTGCCATCACGTCTGGCTAGTTTCGTTTTTGTATTTTTAGTAGAGACGGGGTTTCACTGTGTTAGCCAAATGGTCTCGATCTCCTGACCTCGTGATCCGCCCGCCTCGGCCTCCCAAAGTGCTGAGATTTCAAGCATGAGTCACCATGCCTGGCTTTTTTTTTTTTTTTTTTTTTTTGAGACAGAGTCTTGTTCTGTTGCCCAGGCTTGAGTGCAGGGGCATAATTTCAGCTCACAGCAACTTCTGCCCCTAGGGTTCAAGTGATTCTCCTGCCTCAGCCTCCTGAGTAGCTGGGATTACAGGTGTGCCACCATGCCTGGCTAATTTTTGTATTTTTTTAGTAGAGAAGGGGTTTCGCCATTTTGGCCAGGCAGGTCTCGAACTGCAGACCTCAAGTGATCTGCCTGCCTCAGCCTAAGTGCTGGGATTATAGGCATGAGCCTCTGTACCTGGCCAGTATTTTCCAGAGCTAAGCAGATCCATCCTTTGGCTCTCATTGCCATCATTATCAGCAGACTTGGGAGAGGTTCTGAGCACTAAACAGATGAGGAGATAACAACATTAATTCTTAATGGCTAATAGGGTGCCCCAAATTAAAAAGATGCCTTTATCTTTTTCAGAGGTGTTTAAAAATCTCTTATTTAATTGATATTTTCCAAAACCCTGTGGTGGAGGAGCGCAGCTGTATTGCAGGAAGGAGCGAACAGTTGGTCTAAGTAACAGCCGAGGCAAACACCTCTGGAGGGCATCTTTAGAGTGATCTTTGCCTATGTCTTCTTGCTCGGCTTGCTATTTTAGAAGGCCAATGAAGCGTGTATTAGGCTAGATAGAGGCTGATTCCCACACATGCATTTTAAGAGCTTCTCTAAAAGCGTAAATTCCTGGTGCTGACCTGATACATTAAAAATAAGCTGCTATTCATTGGAATGAAGCTTTAAGAGCTGGCTCCAAGATAGGCTCTAAAACTTGGGTGGAAAAATTTACATCTTTATTTGCACTAGCCACCACCTCAAATCAAGCATTTCCTTCAGTTATGAATGGGAAGTACAAATCACAATATTATTAGCAGTACCTGTGAGCATATCATCAATATGTATCTTCATTGCACATTAGGGTTGTTGCCGGTATGCTAAAAAGTATCTTTTCAGTACACCCCTACCTGCCACTACATTTTGTAATTTGATGCATTAATAAAGGACATATGTTAGCATTTCACAAATGCAAAATTTCAATCTTTTGATAACTGTTTCAATACAATAGCATTCCTCGGTGCCATAGTCTGAATGTTGGTGTCCCTCCAAAATTCATATGTTGAAATATAAACCCCAGTGTGTTTGTATTAAGAGGTGGGGTCCTTGGGAGGTAATTAGGTCATGAGGGTGGAGCCCTCATGAATGGGATTAGTGCCCTTATAAAAGAGGTCTGAAGGAGCCTGTTTAACCTTTCTGCTATGTGAAGATGTGGCAGGAAGGCCTTGTATATGAGGAACAGGCCTTCACCAGACACCAAATCTGCTGGCACATTTGTCTTGGAATTCTGGCCTCCAGAACTGTAGCCAATAGATTTCTGTTGTTTGTAAATTACTCAGTCTAAGATATTTTGTTATATCAGCTAAAACAGACTAAAAAAACTTGATTACCTTGTATATCTTGTTGATGTATTTGAAATATTATTTTGAGAATGAGGGGACACAGCTGCTTCTGTATGTGGTTGGTTGGTGCGGAAGTTGGCACAATCTCTTTGAGGAGAAATTTGGCAATATCTATCAAAATAAAAATGAATGGACTGTTTGACCCAGCAATTCCACCTCTAAGACTCTACCCTAAAGACAGACCTGCATATAAATGAAAGATGTATATTTAAATATATTCGTTCCGGCAGTGATTGTAATAGTGAAATATTAGAAACAACCTAAATCTCCAACACTGTGGATGGGTTAAAGAAATTCTGGTGCACCCATGTGATGCAAAACTCTGCAGCTCTGGCAAAGAATGAGATATGAAACTGGCAATGAACTCATTCCCAGGAAATGTTATTAAGCAAAAAAGGCAATATGTAGAATAGAGTGTATAGTGGGCTCCCATTTGCATAGAAGAGAGGGATGCACTTGCTGGTAAGTATACAGTAGTTCTGGGAAGAAACACAAGAGTCTTTTTATAGTGCTTTGCCTGGGGAGAGGCATGGGGTCTAGGGTGGAAGGAAGGCTTAGTTTTCATTGCATAACATTTTGTGTAATTTTTTTTAACCATGATGACATCAGGTAACACATATCAAGTGTGTATTTTGTATAAGGGACTCTTAGATATTGTGTCTGCGTTACTCATCCTTCTGATGTCCTTGTGTGGGTAATACCCTTATTGTCATCCTCATCGCATAAGCAGGGAAGTGTAGGCACAGAGAGGTTGAATATTCAGCCGAAGGTTACACAGACGATGAAGGGCAGAGCAGGGATTTAGACCAGGAAGTCTGGCTCCAGAGGCCTCTCTCTTAAGTGTGCAATTTTGCTTTTCTGCATCAGAATTATATTCATCATATTCTACTGCATGCATTGTTTAAAAGAAAAATAAATACCTAGCAAATAAAAAAGAGTAAGTTAGTGCATTTACTTCCTAGAACATTAGTGGATCATTCTGCTTAAATCCAAGTATATACCTTTAGCTATTTTAGCTAATAATTTAACCTCCCACAGAGGGTCATACTTTAAAGGGCTAGGGGAGCACATGTCTTATTTGGTATGGTCCATTCATTTTTTTTAATAACATGGTTTTATTTAGTTAATTGTCTCTTCCAAGGTTGATACAAGACCTTTGAGGCCTAAATCAGCAAATATGCCTCCAATGAGAAAGTTAATTCTCCTGATTTCAACAGTAGGGTTCAACCTGTTTCTCTGTTCTCTGTTGATTATGCTGTTCCTTATAGAAGTAGGATTTTCAAAAAAAATAAAAATCATGCTCTCTATAAGACAAATAACACTGGTGACTCAATTCCTCAGAATCTGAAATACTTCCTCTTTTTTTCTAGAGCCTCTTCAACACTACCTGGTGGCCCCTGGGTTTCTGAGTACAGTTTGACAATCATTGACTGAAAATGCCATGAGACACTTACACGTGGTGCCTGCTTTCCATGTTAAATAACATGGCATCGCACGGCAGGACTGTGGTTCCTTGCAAAACACTCCTGCAATCCTTCTTATTATGCCAGTGACAAAGTCTCTGCTAAGTGCCCCCATAGCTTTAACACCTCTCTATACTTGTTAATCCTTCTTCTTATCTGACAGAGGCAAGCATTGGCAGGCAGAAACATCCTGCTTCAGTTGCTTACATTGCATTTATTTTGACAGTCAATTCTACTGATGTCATGGAATATTAGTTGCTTTTCTATTTGAAATAGTGATTTATAGTTTCCCTTTAAAATACATTTGTTTATGTTAAAAAGTGAGTCAATTTAAAGAAATATACTAGGTAAATAATAACACCAGTAGCAAAAGTTGCAAAGGTGTATAGCGACTGATGGTTGATTTGGGAAACACTGGAATAAAGTAACGGTGTGGAAAATTTGTGACTTTGACTCCTTCAGTTATTAACAAAGTCAGCTTTAAAAGTGGGCCAAGATTTAAGTACTTCTGTGGGGTATTTGAAAGAGTGATGGAAAAGATGATCTGTCTTTAAATACCCATCCTGCCACTTGTCATTTTGACATTAGGGCTGTAATCCTTTTCATTCTATAGACTGTTGACTTCAAACATTTCCATTTGTTCATGCATTCAGTCAATCACTTCTTTTTTTCATTGAACAAATGTATTGAGCACCAACTGCTTGCTCCCATTGTACAATAGCAAGCTGCTATTGCAGAGAAAGATGCCCTTAGCTGGGGTATCTCACTAGCCTTCATGAGCTAATATATTATTATGGAATTTTTAATAGCACCTTTGGTTATCAACTAACAGTGGTTCCTAACTGAAGCTGCACAAGAGAATCACCTAGAGAGCTTTTAGAAATACAAATACTTGAGCCATTCCTAGATTCTGACTTAACTGATCTGGGGTGGGCCTTGGGCATCAGTAGTTTTTAATAAAAGCCACCAACAAACTCAACAAAACCTCTTTTGGTGGTTCTGATGGATAGTTCAGGTTGAGAACCACTGAGCTAACACCTTTGTTAATATCTCATATCCTAGCCTTCTTGTGGCTTAAAGTGTGGTCTGTGTACCAGTAGCACTGACATTACCTGAGAACTTGTCAGAAATGCCAAGTCTCAGCTGAATCTGCATTTTGTCTTTTTTTTTTTTTTGGAGACAGGGTCTCACTCTGTGACCCAGGCTGGAGGCAATGGCACAATCACACCTCACTGCAGCCTCCAACTCCTGGGCTCAAGTGATCTTCCTGCCTCAGCCTCCTGAGTAGTTGAAACTACAGGTGTGTGCCATCATGCCTGGCTAATTGAAAAAAATTGTAAAGACAGAGTTTCACTGTGTTGCCCAGGCTGGTCTCGAACTCCTGGCCTCAAGCGGTCCTCCCTCCTTGGTCTCCTAAAGTATTGTGAGACACTGCATCCAGCCCACACTGATTCTTTTATTTGTGAAATGGGTGGCAGGTTTGCCTTTGGCTCCCCACTTCTCCTTTCTGCATCCATAGCCTCCCTGTTATAATCTTCTCTCGCTTTCTCTCCTCCCCTTCCACCTAAACTCTTCCACAGGAAGAAATTGATTTTGATAAACCATTCACATCTTGACAGAAATGCATTCAGACGTTGCCTTTTCCAGTATTATCTGCTTTAACAGAAGAGAATGGGCATTGAAACAAGTTAATCTCTAATAGTAAAGATGGAAAGGTGTAAATTGTGGGAGTGTCAAGAACTTCTTGGCATGTCTCAGACCAAAGTTCTTTCTATGAAAAAAGTCAGCTCTGAGAAAAGAGTTGTTACAATGGATTTCTTTGGTTCGGAAGGAGAGGTTGAATGAGCCAAAGAAAATAAGACCACGTGTGTGACTACCAAGCATAATATTCTTGAATTTGGTCGGAGGCGGTGGCTCAAGCCTGTAATCCCAGCACTTTGGGAGGCCGAGGCTGGTGGACATGAGGTCAGGAGTTCAAGACCAGCCTGGCCAAGATGGTGAAACCCCGTCTCTACTAAAAATACAAAAATTAGCCAGGCGTGGTGGTGGGTACCTGTAATCTCAGCTACTCGGGAGGCTGAGGCAGAGAATTGCTTGAACTTGGAAGGTGGAGTTTTCAGTGAGCCAAGATAATGCCACTGCACTCCAGCCTGGGTGACAGAGTGAGACTCCATCTCAAAAAAAAAAAAAAAAAAAAAAGTGAATTTTTGTGCTTCTGGTAGTTGAGGGCTGCTGGAGGGATTGATTCTGCAAGAAAGAAGAGTAGAAGTTCAGAGTGGAGGGTTTCCTGCTATTAAACAAGTTTTGACTAATATTAAGGTCTGAATTATTTTTGACTCCTGCTGTTTAAAGTTTCTGTTGCCGGGCGCGGTGGCTCAAGCCTGTAATCCCAGCACTTTGGGAGGCTGAGACGGGCGGATCACGAGGTCAGGAGATCGAGACCATCCTGGCTAACATGGTGAGACCCCGTCTCTACTAAAAAATACAAAAATCTAGCCGGGCGAGGTGGCGGGCGCCTGTAGTCCCAGCTACTCCGGAGGCTGAGGCAGGAGAATGGCATGAACCCGGGAGGCGGAGCTTGCAGTGAGCTGAGATCCGGCCACTGCACTCCAGCCTGGGCGACAGAGCAAGACTCCGTCTCCAAAAAAAAAATAAAGTTTCTGTCAAATTCGGTGTATTTAAAAATTAAAAAATTAAAAATACACCCAATTATAGACAAACTCAATACCAAGCTGCATGAACGACAATAGGAGCTAAAATGCTTTTTAAAATGTGCTTATATTTCAACACATACTTATTTTTATACCTTGACTTCTTCCTGAAAAGAAACAATGTATGTTTTCTGGATTCTAACAAATGATATAGACAAATAAAAGTTGACAGTATAGTAAGGTGTAATTTGGATTTAGCAAAAATGGAGTTGCACGTAGGTAACTCTAAGTGTGCTTTGATTCTGTGCTCAAGTCTGCTTGGCCTCATTGTCCAAATTTGACCTGCGTATCCACAGATACTGCTGGAAGCAGATCCGAATTCATGATCCATTCTACTTAGGCAACTGCCCTAGAACTGACCGATTCTCCCAACCTTGTTCCAGCGTGGTTGGATTTCTCCCATTTCCTAGTGGCCTTCACTGATGAGGTCTCTCTGTGCTCCCTCATGATGACAAAATTGACCTTGATTCAGCCTGGACAACATGGCAAGACTCCATGTCTACAAAACGTATAAAAAATGTTAACCAGGTGTGGTGGTACGCACCTGTAGTCCCAGCTACTCAGGAGGCTGAGGTGGGAGGATCTCTTGAGCCTGGGAGTTGAGGCTGCAGCAAGCTATGATTGTGCAACTGTATGATCCTAGCTTGGGCAACACAGTGAGACCCTGTTTCAAAAACAAAAAAAAAAGTTGACCTTGAGTGAGCTTCTTGTAAAAGCAGCCCCAGCAGTGCTGTGAGCCATCATCACTTCATTCCCTATCACGTCAGGAGAGGATGATGTGGAAACAATGGCTAATTTGAAGTTGAAGGAAATAGAAAAGATGTGGGTTTAAGAAAGGCAGTGGAATGTAGCTTTGATAGTTTAATGAAAGGTTAAGGCCAGCAATCACACAGGGATGCTCTCCAGGACACAGGACAGGAGGAGGGCAGCCTGCAGATGGGCTTACAATAGCTGCAGTTATGGACTTGCCCAGAGAGAAGGCTGAAGGTTGAAGGGGCCCAGTGTAGCTGGCTCAAAGGGCAATTGAAGCCTGATTCTTGGAGTTCCACAAAGACTGGGTGTACTATCAAGGGTCTACAATAGTGACCGTGTAAATCAGCCCAAGGAGAGCAGTTCTGGAAAAGGAACCAGAAGATAATATAGCAGCTAGAGTCTAAATTTTTGTTGTCAAGGTGACAAGGTACAAGTCAATTTGTGTTTCCCTCTCTTTTGACTGGGTGTTCTCTGATGTTGTAGAGATACTCAAAGCTTCTTTGCCCTTGCCTCCTCTGTGAGCATTCTGCTTGCCTTTGAATGGCTGGTGAGGTCGAGGTCACTACCTTTGAGTCCAGATGTCCTGAGAGAGATGGAGACACTAGTTTATAGCCCTCCCCCTGAGACTGATTACACAACTTCAGTATCACCTGCTTCTCCTTTTTCAGCTCTAAGAATAGCAAAGATGAGTTCACTGATAGCTGAGTCACCTCATCGAAGGAGTTGTTGTGTCCAAATACCATTGATTGGAAACTTTGTCTTAAACACGTCTTAGACGATGTCTTTTCCTCCTGTCAAAATGACAGGAATATGAATAATAAATACTGTATTGGGGTCTGTTGCTATTATACATACACATATAAGTTTTATGTATAAATTACAAATATGTGTAATTCAGCACAAATTAATTTTATGTGAGCCCCACAGCAGTTTTGAGAATTAAATGTTATAACCTCCATTCTACAGATAAGAAAACTGAGGTTCCATGAGATTATGTAATTTGCTCAAGGTTTTCTAGCTAGAAGTGGTTGAGTACAAAAAATGTGACCTTCTGACTCAGAAAGCATTCTCTTCTCTCTGCACTGCATGACACCTGCAGCTCATTTTTATGATAAAAAGTAAAGAAAAAAAGTACAAGACTGTGAACACCTTGCTTATCCCAGCACACTCAGCACTGAGTGAGAACATTAAGACCTAAGTTGTATTAAACGATAGCAAGACCAGGACTACCGTCATGAAAGGTGGACTCAAGGACTTGGGTTTCTACTCATTTTCACATCCATAATAAACCAAGCCCCAAAACTTGTCAGCAATCTTCTCGCTTATTTGTTTTTTTCTTGTAACAGTTAATCTTTGCTTTGATGATTCTTTTTAGGATAACATAGCTAAGAGGAGAAGATGGAAGTGGAGTGTCGTGTCCTTGGGAGACAAGCAGAAAGGATGTACAAGGCACTTTGTAAATATCTTCGTGTTTATAATAGCTGGGGAAAAAAAAGTTAAGTAGATGAGTTCTCTTTCATGAAGAAGTAGTTTGAATCTTACCTTTGAACAAGAACAATTTTATGTTCCCAGCTAATGTGAAATGTGACAGAAAAGGACTGATCCCCAACTGTTCTGAAGAAAGATTAAATGCACTTCTGGTTTTTTTCACAGCTATTCATCATTTTAATTGGTTTTGAAGCCAAAAAACTTTGACAGCATTTGGGATGGGAATCCAACTTCATAATTCATAAACTATGGAAAAGTGATTATAGCCTTCATTTGGAAGCTGGGCACATACCTTATTAAGTTGCTACAAGATGAAACACCAAAATCTACATTAATCACACAATCCCTTTGTGCACAGGGGTTCTAGCAGGTGAATTATGGGACACTGGTTTCTTGGGAAGGAAATACTCTACCCTAGACCTTTTGGGGATGACATGTCCCTGACTCATGGTGCTCCTTGACATTCCTGCTACCACCATCATTCATGGCATTTTCAAGAACCAGGAAGAGAGCTCATCCAACCCCCGTGCCTCCCTGATCCTTGTTCTCTCCCCACGTGACACTCTGCTCTGAATAGATGTCCATCGCTTTTCCATCCCCTACAGTTCACTCCAAATGGTTCAAGGACATGTCCTCTCCCCATGTGACACTCTGCTGTGAATAGATGTCCCTCACTTTTCCATTCCCTCCAGTTCACTCCAAGTGATTCAAGGATATGCACTGGGTTTTTCACTTGATACCACTTGCACATAGTAGACTCTCAACAAATGTATCAGATAAACAAGCAAATTTCAAGAATTGTCTAAGTTGTTTTGTTGACATCAGTATCATTTGACATTATAAGAGTTGTCAGGTGGAGCTCACTCATGCTCTGTACATTAACAAAATTATTATTATTTTGTTATTATTATAAACAAAACTATAGGTACAGAAAACAGATCCAGGGTCTTGCTATGTTGCCCAGGCTGGATTCAAATTCCTGGGCTCAAGTGATCCTCCTGCCTCCGCCTCCCAAGTTGTTGGGACTATAGACACATGTCACCATGCCCAGCTACAAAATTATTAAAATAAAACTGTTTGCCTTTGGAATTCGGTAGAGCAAGATAAGCATGCTTCCAAGAGTTTCCAAACCTTTAAACATTCAGCTTTCCATTACTGTACTTGTACTTCTTTACATTAAATGTTGATATTTCAAGCCTCCTTTTTTAATATGCTAGTGCCATGCCACTTCTATTTATACCGCATTTAGCTATGGAGGTGTTGTAAGCAGCATTATTTACACATTTTAATTGCATTTTGTTGTTATTTTAGGAAAACAAGTGGAAAATGGAAATGAAATAAACTGATACTAGAGATGAAAATAGAGGTCTCATAAATTTAATACCATTGAAACAAGAGAGAAATCATTAGGTGTGCTTTGAACAGAAAATTTTTAGCCCCAACAGAATACTTCTTGGATTTAACTCAACTGTGCTCAATAGTGATTGAAAAAAAGAAAAAAAAATTAAAAATATTCATCTTTTTGAAGTTAAATGATTAAAAATTAGGTCTAAGAGTTGAAGTATAATAGGGATTATGTAATTATGATAATTCTAACTTTTTTTAGCTTTCTGGGAGCATAATCTTACATTATAAATGCACATTTATTGTTCAAATTTGGGAACTGCATATATTTTTCAAAAAATCAAATGGAAAAATACTCAGAATTCTATTTAAATTTATTTCATTTAGTTAAAAATCTCTAGATATACTTGCTTATAAATCTTTTTGAAACTTTTAAGATACAAAATTTGATGGGAAAAGAAAAAGGAATGAAGTATCTTAGCTTAGCTTGACACGAGACCTAAAATAAAAACAGTCAAGTGATGTTCTGGTCTCATTGGACTGAAGGCATCGGAGTTCACAGCCTGAATCCTTATCTGATGCTGGGGAGAGAGCTGGGATGGACGACTACACAACGCCTATCATAGCCCATTTACTCACAGACCAAGGCTACCCAAGTGAGAATGATATTCACAGAGTAAAGCATTCTGAACTCCAGGAACAACTGCACTGTTTCTAGGCTCCATGACTCTGAGGACTGTCACTTTAGAAAATGTCTAGAAGACATTAAATAGCAGTTGGTTTACGATAGAGCTCTTCAAACCCAAGACAGAGGACATCTAAATTCTATACAAAAATCTGTGTGTGAATGTATATAACAATTTTATTTATAATTGTCCAAACTGAAAGTTATCCAAATGTTCCCAGACTGGAAAATAGATAAACATGTTGTGGTACATCACACACAAGGGAATGCTATGCAACAATAAAAAGGAACATGTTATTGTTATACGTAACCCCATTGATAAAGAATAAATGTTTGAAAAAGCCAGACTCAAAGGTCATATGCTGTATGATTCCATTTGTATAACTTTCTAGAAGAGACAAAACTGTGGGAATAAAAAGCAGATCTGTGGTTGACAGGACTGCAGGTGGGAAATGGGGCAGTAGGGGGAAAGTTTTTTGGGTGATGGGGATGTTCTGCCTCTTGACTGTATGAACTTTTGTCCAAACTCGTGGAACAGTACACCAAAAGGAATACATTGTACTTCCTGTAAAGAAAAGTTAACATAAAAAAATAGCAGTTGGCTATTGGACTAGAGTAATTTTAAGTGATAATAAGGCGCTCTTCTTCTGGTAGAGAATTACAGATGATTTCTAATCATAGCTTTGGAATGGACTAATTTTTCTTTCAAGCCTTTTTTAGGGGGTCTATTCAAAAGAACTGTGTCCCCCGCAAATTGACCAAAATGACCACTGGGTGAGTTGTGAGTTCTTCCCGACTTGTCGGCAAGATGCTGAGTGCTTCTCCTGTTAGGTCATTTCATCACAGGGACAGGCGTAGTTTCCTTCAGGGCCATATTCTCTCAGGTGTGGAAAGAATTTTAACTCCATTCAAGGAAAAACATAATACCTCAGGAGATATAGCCTAACTGTGTTAGTTGGAAAGTGTCCTATTTCCTGAAGGATGAGCTACATGATATAGGGGATATTTGGGACTCCTTGATATGATGACTTTTCTTTCTTTCTCTTTCTTTTCTTTCTTTCTTT
>NW_012112808.1:3920703-3945126 GCF_000951035.1 Colobus angolensis palliatus | reverse complement strand
AGTGCAGTGGTGCAATCATAGCTCACTGCAGCCTTGATCTCCTGGGCTCAACCAATCTTCCTATCTCAGTCTCCTGAGTAGCTGGGACTACAGGCACCAGTCACCATATGTAGCTAATTTTCAAATTTTTATTTTTGTAGAGATGGGGTCCCACTGTCTCTGTTTCTGAGCACCCAGCACACATTTAGGAAAATAAGAGCTACTTCCTTTTCCCAGCACTAGCCTGGGTCTTGGCCTTCCAGCCTCCACCAGTAGCTCATGACTCAGCATTTAAATTGAAGCTTGGTGGGCAGAAGAGGCTCCCTTCCATTCATCTTCATTTCTGGTTAATTACAGTAAGTGACACAACACTGTTTCCATCCCTATGTCTATTAACCAGCAAATGTTCAAGTCATAGGCTCTCAGCTCTCATTAATCTCATTGGTGAGTTTTTTTTTTAATCATGTGTTTTATTTCCTCATTATGGAAGTTTCAAGTCAGCAGTGAAAATAAGGCCATGTTGATGTCAGCTCCACTTCTGCTTTTCAAGGACATCAGAGAATCTTTGAATATTTCAACATTCTTTCAACTTTATTTTTCCTGTCTTTGAGATGAAAATGAGAAGGGATTCTCCTGGGAGGACTGTGAATTGATTCAATCTTTTCAGAGAATAATTTGATAAGGTTTATCAAAATTAATATTGCATGTACTACTTGACCCAGAAATTTCACTTCTAAGAACGTATTCTAAAGGGATATTCACATGAGGATTTGAAGAAGATCAAAGAAACACGTTCATCTTGTAGTTTATAATAGCAAAACTTTAGGAGAAACCCAAAATGTCAATCATTAGGGGCTTGGTTAAATAAATGACGGCATATCCACACTGTGGGAGAGAATATGTTGTTAAATAAAAGAGCAGGTTGCATGATACGGTGTACTGTATGATTGCAGTTGGGGGAGAAAAAAAATCTGGAAAGATCCACGCAGAACTGCCACGTCACCAAAATTGGAAAGTGAGTGGGTTGTATAGAGGAGGAAAAGGAGAGGAGAGAGAAGGGAAATTGCAGTTTTTATTTTATCTACACTTCTGTAATGTTTGAATCTTTTTGATGATGAGCAAGCCTTGATTCTATATTAAAAAGGCAAATAAGGAAAAAAGAGTGATGCGTTTCTAAGAAATTAGTACAAATGATTAAACTATATCCCTTTTAGAGTGTACAGCGATTGGAGAGTTTCCAAGTGCCTTGACATCTGTCATCTTCGTTTATGCCTGAGACAACCTAGGGAGGTGAGCAGGTAGGCGGTGAAAATGCTGAGGCAAGACATGGGCAGGCTTCTCCACTCATTCTTCCCACGTTCACAAGGCATTTTTGGTGGTAACTGATTTCTAAACTGGCTCTTTTGCTTATAGGTTGTGTTTTAAATCATGTTTTTAAATTAAGGTATGATTTACAGTAGCATATGTGATCTTAAACGTGCATGCTGCATCTTAGCGGTACGTAAACCTGAGTCACCATCATGCCAATCAAGATAGTGAACGCTGTCATCACCCTGGAGAGTTGTCTCACCATATGATGACCTTCTCAGTTAATCTTCCACTACCTTAGGCAACCACTGTTCTGATCTCTACCGCTATGTCTTAATTCTGCCTGCTTTAGAACTTCATGTAAACGGAACCAGAGAGTATGTACTCTTGCATTTGTCTTTGTTGTTGGCTAACAACATTTGGAGATTTGCCTATTGTACTGTATGCAGCAGCACTTTGTTTTGTTGTGAGATCGTATTCCACTAGAGACGTGTATCACAGTTTTATTTGTCCATTCACCTGTTGATGGGCATTGGAATTATTTCCAATTTTCGCAAATATAAAGCTGCTATGTATATGGCATTTTATAAATATACGTTTTTGTTTCTCGTGAGTACATACGTAGGAGTGCGATTGCTGGTTGTATGCTAAGTGTGTGTTTAACATTACAAGAAACTGCCAAGCTTTTTCCAAAGGGATTGAACCACTGGACATTTGTAATAACAGTGTAAGAGGATGCAGATAGGTTTCACCGTCACAAATACCTATCTTTAGGTATATCCGTGGGATTTCCTATAAAGGCAGTGCTACAGGGATCTTTCAGCAGCTGTAAACCCTGTACTGGACCCTTACCCATTCTAGTCCTCACAGCTTCCCAGATTAGAGGGAGAAGATAAATGAGCCCTGGTCCCTACCCGAGGCAGTGAGTCCAGAAGACAAGTCTCTTAGCCGATGGTCCCTGGAGCTGCAAAGTCTGAGCAGTGTTCAGGCCTGAGCATCTGTTCACACCCATTCCATGAACCAAAGAGCAGCTGTTTCTTCAGGTTCAGCTGATATTCATTGTCGTTAATTCGAGAGATCTCCCTTTCTCTCTCCACCATTCTCTCCCTGTATCGATATTGGAATGTGTGGATATATACCCTGTATCATATATGCCCTATGTCACATAGGGGCATATTCCCTGTATCATGGCTGTGTGAACCAATAACTGTGGCTGTTCCTTCCAAGACCCTTGACTACAAGCACATCCAGGTCCAGCAGTTCTCAGGGTGTGCTGTGCCCATCCTGGGCTGTACATGGGGGATTTTAGGGGTAGACGGTATCTGTTTTTATGATTACCTTATTAATATGGCAAGTGAGATTTTCCATTTATGGTGGTAATGTACAGTTAACTTTTAAAACTACCTATTGAAATAGTGAATCGGTTAAGTAAAAATGATTAAATAAATAAAAGCACAGTGGGTCACGCAAATCGCAGTTTGATTTCATATTTAGAAAACCCCAACTCTGGTACAATTTCTCATTATCTATTAAAGACACTCTGAGTGACTTGGTTGATCATCATAATCAAAGGAGATTTACTAAGCACCCGTTGTCACTTAGAATATAATGAGCCCCAGAGTAGATACAGGCCCCTGCTTGCGACTGAACATCAGCGATACTGTTACTAAATATATTCCTGTCAAAATCTTTGTAACATCTAACTCTCCATGATGTGCGAAAAATCCGAGCATCCAATTAATTTCCAGATCAACGCTGCATGCTTTCTGATTAAGCATCGTAAATGCTATTCAGCACTCTCTGTGGGTTGGTCTGGGTTCCTGCTGGTGGTGGAGCGAGGCTTTAAGCTCACTGCTGACTCCTCTCCTGAATTTCCTGTGCACAAGACTCCTTCAGGACCCTAATGCCTGAACTTACGAGGTGCCTAATGAGGCCTGCGCTATGTGATTGTGTTTTTGTCTGCTCTTTTTAGAGATATATGTTTTGCAGATATCATCTTATTTTAGGTGTTCCTGAAGGTTTCTGTTTTAAGAGGAAGGGAGAAAGACTATTTTGGGAGCACCTCTGAAGTTCAGGGTGCTTTAACACTCTTTCTCTCTCTTTATCTTTCTTTCAACCATAACAGCTCTTTGGCAAATAATCTTTCTCCTAGAAAAGCCCCCGTCTGCTCTTCCTGCCTCCATTCTTGCTCACTCCCAATCTGTCTCCCCAGCAGGCAAATCTTTGAAAAATGCCAGATCCAAGCATGTTATTCCCCATCGCTGCCACCCTGAAGCTTCCTTTGCTCCTAGGATGAAGTTATGAACCCTCATGGCTCACGAAGTTTATACAGTCGGTTCTCTTTCTACTTCTCCAATGTCATCTCATGCCATGTTTTTCCTTCCCGTATTGATACGCTTCTGCTTGCCCCCAGCACACACACACTGGCCTTCTTCAGATTCTTGAAAGGGCCGAGCACCTTCCTGCCTCAGGACTTTTGCACAAGCTGTTCCTTCTGCTACCAGATTCCTGGCTAACTCCTCCTCATTCTACAGGTACCAGCATAGGGATAGTTTCTCTAGGGAAACTTTCCCTTACCTGGCAGTCCAGATCTGGTTCTCCATATTAAACACATTTATAGCACCGAGTACTCTTCCACTGTAGCAAAGTACCCAGATCATAATTATTTCTGTAGTTATTTCTTTGGAGTCTATTTTACCCTCTAGCTGCTAAGGTCCTTGAGGGTAGAAACTATGTCTGCTCTGTTCAGCCACTTGTCCCTGCCTCCCACTTGGGATTCTAGTGATTCCTGCTTCCTGATATTCATGACCTTGTATACAGTCCCCTACAATGAACAAGGCTGACTCGTATAACCAATAGGACATTGCAAAATTGTGGTATGTGACTTCTGAGGCCAGATCATAAAAGGTATTGTAGCTTCCATTTTGGTCCTTCTCTGGGATTGCTTGCTCTGGGTGAAGTCATCTGTCATGTCATGAGGATGCTCAAGTAGTTTGTGGAGAGCTACGTGCGAGGAGGAACTGAGGCCTCCTGCCAACAGCCACCACGTGAACCACTTTGGAAGTGGATCCTCCAGCCCTGGTTGAGCCTTCAGATGACTGTAGTCCTGGCCAACATGCTGATTGCAACCTCATGAGAAACACGGGGCCACCCAGCCAAACTGCCCTTGAATTTCTGACCCATAAAAACCATGCTGCCATGTTTTGGGCATAATCTGAGATGCAGCAATAGGCAACCAATATCCTACAGTTCCTGGTGTAGCATATCACTCAATAACTAGGTGCGAATGAAAACACGAAGGCATATTGCTATCCTTCTTTTATATCTTAGGAATGTACACGTACAACAAAGAAGTTAATTAACTTGTTTCAAATCACAGTAACTAAATATAGAGGCAGGATTGGAACCCAGATCTACCTGTCTGCATGATCCTTATTGCTGCCATTCCTATTACTCTGTTTTATCCCCCTTAAAGACAGAAACTTTAACATCTAGCTGGACAGAGGATTTTATATTTTAATACAGAATCTTTTGCTGATTACACTGAGGACAGTGCTACAGACTAGGCATTTAGTGCAAAGTTCTCAAAAGTGGATTGTGCTCACTTGGGAGGATGTACAGGATGATCCATTAGAGTGTTGGGAGGAAATATTTTAAGCCTTGTTTTACCTTGATTTAAAAAATGATGTATTCATTGTAATAGTGGTAAAAAAATATGTAACATAAAATTTATCATCTTAGCCATTTTTAAGTGTACAGTTCAGTAATGTTAAGTACCTGTACGAGCGATCTCCAGAACTTTATCATCTTGCAAAACCAAAACTCTATACCCATTAAACAATAACTCCCTACTTTCCCCCTCAACCCAGACCCTGGCAACCACCTTTCCACCTTTTGTCTCTATGAATTTGATTACTCTAGATACCTCATATAAGTGGGATCAGAAGAATATTTGTCTTTTCATGACTAGCTTATTTCACTCAGTGTAATATCCTCAAAGTTCATCCCTGTTGCAGCAAGTAACAGAATTTCCTTCCTGAAATTCTGAATAAATAATCTTAGGACCTTAGGATCTTAAGATGATAAAAAGGCCGAATAATATTCCATTATATGTATGTAATACATTTTGCTTCTCCATTCATCCATTGATTGATTGATATTTGGGTTGCTTATACTTCTCTCTAGTCAAATTCACTGATGATATGGCAGCTTAGAAGTATAGGAAATTGTTCCTCTATCCATCCTGATATTAATCATCAACCACTAATGGATAGGAGTTGGTGTGTTCATAGCCGTACTCTTTCTCCCTCATATGTTCTAACTCATGTTCTAGGGGTGCTTAGCAGAATGGAGCTCGTGTTGCCCACAGTGGGACTCAATTGTGCACACCCTGTATTGACTTCCTTCCCTGTTTCACTCCCCTGCTCCCCTACCCGTGCTTCCTGGGACCAAATTCCAAATAAAATGCTGGTTCGTGGATCCATGTCTCACAGTCAGCTTTTGGAGGAATCTCAGCTAAGACAGTAAATGAATGCAAAACTCTTTGAAATCATTCAGCCCCGGTGATTAGAGTATACAGCATCATGCATGGAAAAGGAGCATCACTTTGACTTAATGTCTGTCATTCTCAAAAGCAAATTAACTAGATTCAAAATACTTGACGATTCCATTTCCTTAACAAAACTAATTCAACTTTTGTTTCTTAATCAGGGATTTTATTGGAAGGGAGGAGAGTTTCATAAGATTTTAGAGTTACAACAGACAAGAGTTCAATTTTCTCAGCTCTCAAATGAGGGTGCTATGCCCCCAAGACATTTAGGAGTTTTCCAGATGTCACACTGCTAGAGGGTGGTGCAGCTGTCACTGGAGCCTGTATTGAAGCTCTCTGGACTGAAGTCTCTAACAAAACAATTTTCCCACATCTTGATACACAACTGGTTAGACCAGGGGATTTCAGCAGACCTTTTCTTAAAGGATCGAATAGTAAACTTCGTAGGCTTTGCAGGCCATATGGTCTTTGTCACAATGACTCTACCCCTTCCCTTAGAGCATGCAGGCAACCATAGATCTCAAGTAAAAAACTGAGTGTGGCTGCGTTCTGATAAAACTTTATTTACATAAACAGGTGGCCAGAACCTGTGTAGTTAGCCAACGCTTACGTTAGGTACAGAGGAGACAAAATTCCTCTTTGCCTTTGTATTTAAGAGAAATATGTTTTCTTATTTTTTTGAGTCAGGGTTGCGCTCTGTTACCCAGGCTGGAGTGCAGTGGTGTGATCATGGCTCACTGTAGCTTCGACTTAGGCTCAATAGATCCTCCCGTCTCAGCCTTCTGAGTAGGTGGGACTACAGATGCACCACCATGCCCAGCTAATTTTTAATTTCTTTGTAGCGACGGGGTTTTGCCATGTTACTCAGGCTGGTCTCAAACTCCTGGCTCAAGCAATACACCCACCCTAGTCTCCCAAAGTGCTGAGATTATAGGGATGGGACACCATGTTCAGCCTATGCAAAATATTTTAATTTTTAAGACTCAAATTATTTATTTATTTATTTATTGAGACAGAGTTTCACTCTTGTTGTGGAGGCCGGAGTGCAATGGCGCGATCTTGGCTCACTGCAACCTCCGCCTCATGGGTTCAAGCAATTCTCCTGCCTCAGCCTCCCAAGTAGCTGGGATTATAGGCATGTGCCACCACACCTGGCTAATTTTGTAATTTTTTTTTAGTAGAGATGGGGTTTCACCATGTTGGTCAGGCTGGTCTCAAACTCCTGACCTCAGGTGATCCACCCACCTCAGCCTCCCAAAGTGCTGGGATTACAGGTGTGAGCCACAAGGCCCGGCCTCAAATAGTTTACTTTTAAATAGTATGTAGTCACTTAAATACAGATTTAAGTGCTTTTCCTCAGACCCAAAGAATAGCTTACTGGATCCCAAGATGTGTCACTGCCATTTGTCCTCCCTCTCAGATTTTTGCTGTGTTAATCCTGTACGATTACTAGCACTGGGGGTATTGTGTTCCAGTTGTTGCTTATAGGACACAATGGCACATGCACAGACAAGACTTTCTTCCCCAAATATCAAAATGAGAGTGTATACTTTTCACTGTGTCAACATTAATTACTTGTAATTTGGCGTTCGATGTTATTTTCTATATTAATTTCAACACAATGGGAAGAATCTAATTTGGAATGATAAGATTCATTTGCATTTAAATTGATATTTTAAGCATTCCCTGTGAGGAACAGATAGAATCCATGATTATAATTATAAGCATTGTTTCCAGGGCAGGTTTGTTTCCCTTTGGAAGGATTTGTAAATATGGTGCATCAAGTTTAGTATTAATAATGGTGACACTGTAACAACAGGTTTCTCAAGAGAGACTTGTGAACAGAGTGTCCATATTTTGAAAATTCTCTTCTAGTGGAACAGTGGATAAGCATAGCTCATTAGTTAAGAACATGCTCATATTGATTTTTTTCCTCTTTCTTTTTCTTTTTTTTATTTTTTCAAAATCTTTTTGATTCTTAACTGAGTGGAAAATAACCTAGGTTAATTTTTTAGCTTGAAACTGCATGCTTTGAGAAATCAGATGGCCTATTGTTAATTGCATATAACACGAATGAATTAAGAGCATCAAGGGAATCATTCCTGCTGCTTTCTGTTGGTCTCTGTTTTCTTGGGATGGACAAGGCAGCCTTGGACAGAGAGGCTTTCTGTTTTTTGGTTGTGGCTATGAAGAAATATAGCATTTCTCCCCAGAAGCTACTAAAGAACTACTAGGAAGTGTTCATTTCCTGGGGAAATTGTCTTCTCTGTGACACTGACCTACAGCTTTCCTTTCATAACAAAATGCTGGTGTTGACTGAGGTATAAATAAATTCTACTGTGAACAGTATAAAAGGAGAAGCAAACAGATAGAGATAGGAGCTATGTGAGGAGAAAGCATGGCCAGGAGAAATTAAAGGCTGAAGGCAAAAGAAAAAGAGGAAAGCCGAGTGTTCAATCCTTAGCCAGTCAGTCATCTCACAGATACCTACTGACCACTCACTGTTCCAGCCCTGGTGCTGTGCTGAGGATAAAGAGGTGAGCAAGACAGGTCAGATCCCCGTGGCCTCGTCCTCCTGGGGCTGACATTCTAATGGGGGAACACATGCAACGAAACAAAAATACAGAACCACAGACTATCTTAAGAACTAGGAAGTGGCTACACAGGCTGTGAAATGTAAGTTGAGATGGACTTAACTGTGGGAACAGCTAGCATAACCGTCTTTTAAGCCTTGAATTAGGGAGAAACCTGGATTGTAGAGTCTGGCTCCTTGTGAGTGAGCGGGACAAAGGCAGGATGTGCTAAGTCTCACAGGGGGAAGGGGGAGCGCCACCTGTTCATTTTAAGCACGGGAGTGATACGGTTTCCCCTACTTTGTTCTTTGTAACGACCTTTCTGCTTGTTTTGGGGATAACGCATTGCACAGGGTAAGAGTGGAAGCAGGAAGCTTCTGTGGGGTCCAGGAGGGAAGTGATGCTGGCTTGGTCCAGGATGCCAGCGGTGGGAACAGAGAGGCAGATGTGTTGCCTAGCAGAGCTGGCAGATAGGGTGGCCAAGGGGAAAAAGAAGGGAGGAGCAGTCAAGGATGATGACGTTTAGCACGTTAGTCATTGTGACCATGGTGATGCCATTTGGTGAGACGTGGTAGACTGGAGGGGGGCAGGTTAAATGAAGGCAGCATGACAGATGGTGAACTTCACATTTTGTTACTCACTGACTGTGTGAGCTAAGGCAAATCACTAGCCTCTCTGATCTTCAGTTTCCCGTCTGTGACAGGTGGATTAGAAAGTACCCACTTCACTGGTTCAATATGCACATTAAATGTGATCATGCATATAAAACACAAGGCCAAGCACACAGTGAATACTCAACAAATTCTGGGAACTAACACTCCCACTATTCCGTAGAAATCAATGGAGAAATATCAGAATCACGACAGGGAGAAGAGGTGGGAGACAGCACATGGTTCTCATACTTCGTTAGCCAACAATCAACTCTCCATGGGAGGAGAGATGGATTTGCGAGTTATTAATAATCAAGTGAGCAACAAATCAAAACTCCCCAATAAAGCTGCCATGTAGTATAGGATCATTGTGACCGCTTATGAGTGATTGATTAATTGAAGTGGTTATGAGCCTTGGCCATGGTTTTATTCACGGATAATATATTTTTTGTTGGTAAAGTGCCTGGTAAGAATTCCTGCAAGGTGCTGACTGTATCAAATGACTCAGCGCCCATCTGTCACCACACAGCCTCTACACAGGGACTGGCTCCTTTCCACCGAGTGTTCTGGAATATTCTTTACATGTTAGAGAAAGAATACGTGTGTGTATGCTTGTGGGGTGTTGTGGAGAAAAAAAGGGAGAGTGGTCCAACATCCATACCAGAATAGCTTCAATGCCCCAAACATTCTCAGAAGTTCCATTTAATGTCTATTTTTTGATTGATCAACAAAGACCCAGTGTTCATATCAGCCATATGAATAATCATTATACCCCTTTGATTCTGGAGACAATGAGAATCTTGTTGGGGATGACAATTATAGATGGGGAAACTGAGGACCATAAAGATCAAACAATGCATTTTTTTTTTTTTTTTGGTTTGCAATACCTCAATGGGAGTCTGTGAACTAGTGCTCTTTGAATAGCTTAGATTTACACTGAACTCCTTATTTAAAAAATTGGCAATGCTTGAGTTATAAAACATAATCCATCTCTTTCCATAGCTTAATGAAAACATCTCCTACACACTGTAATACATCTTATTCTTCTGCCTTGCAGAGCAGTTATTGTGGAGAGGTTGTGTGCATGCCACATGGAAAGTGCAGACCTCACCATAATATTCCCGGTGATGTTAAGGAACATTGCTGAGAGCCATAGCCTAGCTTCCTGTTCTTGGCTTCAGGTTTTAATTATTGGTTAGTAATTAAGGATTCTTTCTTTGTGAAAAATAATTTCCCGTAGGTTGGGAGTCAGCAGCAGGGTTACCATGGTGGAGAAGCTAATCTTATTTCTATGTCAGAGATTCTCTCTGCCTTGGCCACGTAGGATGGAAAATTCTGCTTTGCCTAAAGCTCTAGACTGCTGTAATGTAAGATCAGGATTCCTGGGAGCCAACCCGTGATGAAAACTTGTAGGCAAGTGATTTATTAAGGTTGTCCTCCCAGGGGAAACCAGTAAAGGATTCTGGGAGGCAGGACAGGGAGGGCTTGGCAAGCAAGAAAGTGGAAAGAAAACTTAGAATAACACACTAATTGCCCCTTTTAATTTCATTTAAAAAATGCTTTCTGCAAATTCATATGTGTCCATAAGGCAGGAAGGGAGGGGGAGGCTAGGAGCACAGACTTTGAGGTCTGACCACCTTAGGCTTGTGTTCTTCCCTGCTGAATTCTAGCTGTGCAATCTTGGGCAGGTGACTTAACAACATTGAGTGCTTACTGAGGGTGTCCTATGAGCCAGAGGCAGTTTTAAGGGCCTTGTGTGCACTGCTGAATTGAATTATCACAATCATCAATAAGACCAGTATTATTATTAACCCATTTTACAGATAAGGAAATTGAGGCACAGAGAGATTAACTTGCCTAGGGCACATAGTTAAGAAGCAGTTGGATGTGAGATTTGAATTCAGCGAGGCTGGCCCAAGAGCTCCTCTTCACTTCCTCACTAAATTTTTCTGAGCCTTTAGTTGCAGAAGAATTATTATTTATGAAAGGGCCGCATGTGGCAATAGGCAGAGTATACTTATTTTTGAGATAAAAGCAAACTTATTAAGAAAAAGTAAAACCTGAAGAGTGGTCTATTTGTATTAATTCAGAAAGGCAGCAAGTCGTTCAGTTTGTGCTCAAATATCCACTATAATCAAGAAGGTTGTGTTAGCTTTTTTATTGCTGTATAGCAAATTACTATGAACATAGTGGCTTAAAACAACACAAATTTATCTCAGAGTTTCTGGACATGGGTTAACTGGGGCTTTTGCTCGAGGTCTCACCTGGCTGAAATCAAGGTGTCACTGGAGCTATCTTATCTAGGGCTTGGGGTCCTCTTTCAAGTTCATTCAGTTGTTTGTGATTGTAGAGTGAGGCCTCAGCTCCTAAGGAGTCCACCATTCCTTGCCATGTGGACCTGTTCACATCATGGCAGTTGCATCTTCAAGGCCAACAGGTAAAATCTCCACTGCTTAGAATCTCTCTGACTTCTTCCTTCTCTGACCTGTAGATTCCCTTTTAAAGGGCTCACCTGATGAGTTCCGGTCCACCCAGGATACTCTTTCCTTTGATTAGCTTAAAGTCAACTGATTAGGAGCCTTGATTACATCTGAAAAAAATCTCTAACTGTGCTATATAATGCAATCTAATTACCTAATTGTAAGAGTGATATCTCATCATATTCACAGGTCCTGTCCATACTCAAGAGAGGGACTATACAGAGTGTTTACAATAGAGGGTAGAAATCTTGGGTGGGGGGCGCATTTTACAATTCTGCCTACCATAAAGTCTTTGTCTTCAAGGAAAAATGATTAAGAGATTTTAAAGGTAAGAACGGGCTCTAGCCAAAATGAAATTTAGAGTGCTCATGATTCTTTGACACAACTACCAAATTTATCGTCTATCATATTTTAGAAGACTCCATGGCTTCAGAGTCTGATCCTTCTTAATTGAGGCCTGGGCATTGTTTCTTTGTCTTTGTTGCTGCTTCAGAAAACTGGAATTGGATGATGGATCAGACCTTCGGTCTCCATCAGATCCACATTTGCCCAGGCAATGATCCCATGTAGGTGTGGCTCCAGTGGACACACCCGCTTGGGCTCTGTTGCTTGGCAACAAGACCTGGGCAAGCAGTGTGGAAGACTGCCCACTTTGCTGTGGCATCAACCCACTACTCCCTCCTGGGTGGGGGACATGGGTTCAGAAACCTGGTTAGGCCCACCTCAGACACCCAGAACCGTGGCTTTCAGATAGTATGATTGGGAAACAGGCACATGAGGAGAGGGATAAAGTAAAATGGATGTCAGTTCAGCAGGTTCAGCATTATTCAAAATGACTTGAATCACAGCTGCAGCCAGGGGTTATTGCCAAGCTAATTATTTGGAAGGCTTGGTCACCTAAGGGTTTTTGGTTCTCTGAGATAGAAACCCAAATAAAAGATCCAGTAAAATATTTCACATTTTGGGAATTCAGTGCGTATATATTGATAGTGAAGACAAAGAAAGGAACAAAGGCAGTCGAGAATAGTAATCTTCCAATTTTCTTATATTTGCATAAATGACTTTCTTGTGGCTTATTACGTAAACACTGCTACACTTTTTCTGAACAGGTGTGTTTAGTGACAAATGGAATAAAATCCCAATAGTCTCGTTAGAATCCTCTCATCTTTCCATCCATCCATCCCGTCCATCCATCCATCCATCCATCCATCCATCCATCCATCCATCCATCCATCCATCCATCCATAATTCAGTCTTTTATTTATGAAGTCTGTCTTAATGATCTCTGTGGGGAATGAGGCCCCCGGTTCATTCTCTTGTGAGTAAAAGAGTTGGAAGACATTAACCTGGTCTTTAAGCCACTTAAATTTAGTCAAAGAGATGAGAATCTGTCAAAGGGCTTTAGGGAATTTGGAGTAAGGAAATGACTTTTGTGGGCTACTTTTTATGTCTAGGCTTCTAGGTGGAAGCAAATCTCCAGATGAAATCCAATTACCCATTTGTCTAGTATCATATTGACGAATCTTCTAGATGAATTCGTATGCTGTATCGACCCAAGAAAACAAGTTCATCCCCCATGTGGTGAGCTGCATTCTTTTTTTTTTTTTGAGGTGCCATTAGATACATATAATGTCTCTAACTTGATAAGCTGAGACAAGTAATATAAGCAACTCCAATTTTCTACAGATAACTGAAGTGGTTTCTTGTTTCATTTGTTCTTCAGGAATCTCTCACAAATCCTTAAAGATAATCCTGTTCTTACGTTTTAGACTTTTTTTTTTTTTAGTAGATTCTCTTTTTTTTAATTATTATTATACTTTAAGTTCTAGGGTACATGTGCATTTAAGTATTTTCTTTCTCTAATTTTTTAGGGCCGACTTGCTTTTTCTAGCTGTTGCATTCCCATGTGAGTGGTGTTTTATTGCCAGGCTAGCACTAAGCATATTATAATGTGAACCCCCCAAGGTCAGGGACTAGATTTTTCACATTTCATAATCCAGGCCCCTAGTATAGCAGTTTGCACACAGTGGGAAAAATACAGCTTTCTTAAATGCTGACTAAGTTCAATGAAACAAATGCTAGTCAACTGAACAACTTAAAAAAATAGATTGACCAGATATTTTCTTTGCTTTCAGCCATAGCTGTAAGTTTAGGTCCATACAAGTAGTTTCATTTTGTTAAGTAAGGTTTCATTTCTTCCCCATTTTTAAAGCAAAGTGTGTTCCTGTAAAAATAAACAGTTTCCTCTAGTACATGAGTTGCATTAAATGATAGTCATTTGACCGATGGTCTATCAAAGTGATTTTTAAAAACTCCCCATTCTCAGTATTCAGTCTGACCACCTGGTGACAAAGTGCTCATCACGATCCAGCCAGCATTCAAGAGCACATTGAAAATGCCAGCCCTTCCTTTCAATAAGAAACAAAGGTTATTTAAGCCTCAATTTCATATGAAATATTAATGTGCTTATTTAAATATTCATAGACCTAAAAGCCAGAAGCAATGTATGTGATCAATACTTCATAACATCTGAGTCATTCGGGGCTGAGTACTGTGCTGGTTTCTTGCTGCCACTCTTTTATCACGGCGGCCACATGCCCCCTGGGGCCCAATGTGCACACTTCTGTCAAGCTCAAGGTACTTCCTGTGCTGGCAGCTCTTCTGAGCTCTCAGCAGGTACCCACTTCAGAGACAGTCACCTGTCAGGACCCATCTAAAGAATGGAAAAGTACAGGAATGTAGGGGTGGGCATTTTTCTCTTACAATCACTTCTGTTGGCTTCTGTTGGTGAAATAGCAATCCTGGAGCATAAATAATGTTCCAAATTTTGAACTGAACCAAAGAACATAATTTGTCCTCTCCTATCTGGGGACCTAATTGCATTTCCAGCAACTTGAGGGATTCTAGACATTACAGAAAAGAAATAGCTTGTAGTTATTTGCATGTGGATTATTCACCTCTCGAATCATATTCTCTCCAGGCTTGCAGCCATAGGACCTCAGTTAGGTTCCAGGGTCCTCTCTTTCCTTAGTATCATGCATGATGAAGGATGCAATGGTGGCATCCACCTATGGGGTGGTTGAGAACTAGGAATCACATAGGGGCTGTGCATGCTACAGTTTCTGATCATCATCGATAGAGGGTCATTATATAATTTAGTTCCTGGTATTACTTGCAATAATCTTGGTGAATTAACATTTAATGCAATTTAACAAATATGTATTAAATGCTTGCTTAACTCTGTGATAAGTGTTAAGAGGGACACAAAACACATACAAAGTACACACTTCCTTACAAAGAGCTTGTGATCTAGCTGTGGTGTAGTCAAACATTATAGGTGAACTGCACTGTTGAATGAATGAATGATTGAATGCATGAATGAAGTGCCAAAATGAATGAGTAGGTTAACCATCAGAATCTTGGAGTGCTTTAAAAGAAATATACACCAGGAGGCTTATCCTTAAAGATTTTGATTCAGTAGGTCTAGGGCAGGCCTAGAAGCCAATATTCTTTTCAGACTGGGGTACACCTCAAGTACTGTAGGAGGATGGAGAAGGGGGTCTAGCATGGGCAGCTGTAACAGTTACTGCATAAAAACAGCCGTAATATGTCAACAGCATATAACCATAGGTGTTTATATAGCTTACGAGTCCACAGTTCAGCTGGCAGCCAGGTGCTCTGGGCTGGGCCCAGCTAGGCAGCTCTGCTGAGCTTGGCTGGCTTGCTTGTTTCTGTGTGTTGGCTGAGGTTTGGTGATTTTGGTGGGGCTCAGTGAGGTAGCTCTGCTTCTTACTGCAGCTCTGTAGGCCAATGTGGGTGGTGGTGCTTCAGGCTGTGGCAGCGGGGCAGCTCTTCTCCATGTCTCTCACCCTCCTCTAGGGTACGGCAGGCAAGCCTGGGAATGCCATTCTAACAGTGATGGCAGAGGCATGAGAAGGCAGTTGGGAGCACACAAGGCCTTTTAAGGCCTAGGCTCCAAACTGGCATGGTCGGTTCTAGATTATTCTATTGCTCAAAACATGTCACAAGGTCCAATCCAAAGTCAAGGGGTAGGAAATACACTTCGCCTCCTTAAAGGGAGATTCTGCAGAGTCCCATGGCAGAAGCTGTGATCTAGGGAAGGATGTGGAGTTGGAGTCAATGCAAACTTCCGTATTTGTTGCACTCAAGAATACTTGGAAAAGCTCACGAAGAGTCATGAATCTGGACAGATTCTCATCACAGGATCTTAGAGCTTCTCAGAGCATGACTCAGAGTTTCCAAGCTAGAAGATGGAGTGCAAGAAGTGGCCCATCCTCCCAGCCATCAGAACAGGAGCAGATGTCCCACCCTGCAATGGCTTAAATAGCAGGAGATTTCCCTGGCTCAGAGAAAACCTCACTTGGGGAAGTTGCTACCTTATAATCCCTTTGCCCATCTTAGGAATTACCCTCACTTATGACTATCCTTGAATATTCATCTAGTTCTAAGGTCTGTGACAGGGAAGAAGATGCAGGTCAGAAATCCCGCTTCCTTGGGGATATCCTTCATTACATCCCTGGCCACAAGCAATGGGTCTTCTCCCTGCCTTTACCTTCTCTTTTCTTGGATGTTGTTTTTCAAAGCCTTTGAGATTTATGCTGGTATCATCTGCTTTTTGCCCTTACCTTTGCAAGCCTCACAATCTTATACTTAGCCTGGATCAGTTGTCCTTTTCTTTTAATGACACTGAGTTCACTGGGAAGTCCAATGAACAACTGTACTGGTTTCTTGATGGAGAAGCACACCCCTGCTTCTCCATCAGGACAACCCAAAATTGTGCAAAGTTGTAATCTCAACTCTTTCGAGACAGAAGGAAATGAATGCTTATTGAGCATCTATTATGTGCCAGGCCTGATATGCATATTATCTCAACAATACCTTGCAATCCTGACAAGACATCCATTTTGCCCATTTCACAGATGAGAAAATTAAGGTTCAAAGATGTTTGATATACTCCTCTAAGGCTGCACCATGAGGTAGGGAGCCAGGAGTCATCTCAGCTTTGACTCAGTTTCCACTACTGCCAACTGTCAGAACCTTACCCTTACAAGCGGGCTGTTTTCCAACTGTCAGCATATGCAACTCTGCTGAAGGCTCTGTCTTCAGGACCCTATTTTTCTTGTCTCGAGTGAATCATTCTATCTCCCCACCTCATCTCTACTCCTGGGTAGTGGCCTTCACCCAGTGATTGACAGGAGTTGGTGGGTAACTCTGAGGCCCGCTCGGTCCACACTGTTTCCCAGAATTCCCCAGGGAGATTGAGCTCCCATTGCCCTTGGGGTAATATACTCTCTGGGCCACTCCCCCTTTCTGGCATCACTTTCCTCCTTCCCAGCTGGTGCTTCCTGGGATCTCCTCTCAAATGAATGACTTGCTTTCAAATCCTTGTCTCAGGGTCTGCTTCTGAGAAAACCCAGCACACAGCAAGAAGGCTCTCCTTGGATTCTACAGACCCACCAGCCATTTCTTGACCTTTGTAGCTTCAGCAAAGCTACAAAGCAGGAGACATTCTACCCCACCCACCTTTATGCCCTGAAAGCTGCCGCCTAAGTCACACTCCACGTGTTCTCCAAGAAGTCTCCCTTTGTTCCACAGACCTAGCAGAACCCCTGAGCTTAGGCCAGTACTGTGAACTCAACCTGAAATCCTCACTGGATTGGGAGCTCACAATAAAGAGACCACGACCTCCCTGTCTGCCTGCCCCTCACTTGACAGTCATGTCTCACATGCCTGCATCTTTACTGACCTGCCGGCTTCTCTAGAGAGTGCCTGTGTCTTATTTATCTCTCTTCCTCTGGGGCTTGCACATAGCAGGTTCAATCCACAGCAGTTGTATTGACTTAGAGAAAATACCCAGTTTGTGTAGCGAAGATGGGTAAAGGAGGCTGTAATTTTAACTTGGTCTAAAATAGTCTCTTGGCTAATACTCATTTTGTGTCATGACTATTAGGATAGAGAAAGAAAAATTTTAATTATTTGGAATAGTGAACTTTTACCAGTGGGACTGGATCCCTCCGATGAAATTCAATCCTAGAACAATAGAGTAATAATCCAAGTGGCCGTTATTATCCTTTGCTCCCAACACTCAACAGGCTTAGTGTAGATTTGTTGAATTAGATTAACATTAACAACTTACATTTATATATTGATTTGCAATTTTCCAAGTATTTTATTCTTAGTTTAATGGAAAGAAACTGGACTACCAGCATACGCTGTTTCCTCTCTTAATATACAGAATAACCAAGCTTTGAAAATAATTCTGCTTTCAGAAACATTTTGGCTGGCTTGATTATAAAGCAATTTTTTGAAGAGCCTCGGGTAGAGTTTTTAGTTCTCACTGAAAAGAAATCAGTAACCACAAGGAGTTTTTCCAACATAGAACATGTCTATTTATTTTAACCTTTAATGAATTTCCAAGGCATCTCTGGGGCAGACGTTGCTACATCCCCCTTCAGCCTGACACCCTCATGTCCCTGGTGAGCTGCAGCTGTCTGTACCCACACCTTTGCCCAGGGCTTTTCTCCAGGCTGTGGGGAGGTAGGAACTTCTTTTGGGACAAGCCCTCAACCAATGACTGATGAAGTTGGCCCATAAATACCCCAGCTTCTTGAGGCATCACATCCCAAGGGGGATCACTCTGGGTCACATATTCTATGCTGTCTCCCAGAGTTCCCCAGTGGGATTAAGCCTCAGTGCCCACCGTGCTGTCTTGTTTGATAACTGCCCCATTTACGAACTACCTTTCCTTCCCGGATTCATTCCCTCTCCTCTGCCCCTGCTTCCTGGAATCCCCTTCCAAATAACTTACTTGTACTCAAACCCCCCTTGCTTCAGAGTCTGCTTCTAGGGAAACCCAAGCAAAGACTTCGCCAAGTACCTCTCTGTCAAAGGGCACCAGGCTGGCTCATCCCTCAGAACCATTAGGTCACTTAACAAGGTGTGAAGCTGCCTGTTAATTCTCTGCTCAAACAATTTTCGAGCCTATCACTGTCTACTGGTTTTATTGCTCTCCTGGGCTGGTCTACTTTATGTGCTGTCCTCATTGTGTTAATGATAGTGTAAAGTATTTCATTAAAAATAAAGAAGATTAATGTGGTTAGTAGCTCCGAGATTGCCACTCTGAACTCTACACGGTGTGAGAGGCAGACACTGTGCTGTTAAAAACCAGCTAGTTTGGGCCCTCTGCTGGGGAATGGAGCATGAAATATTTAGGTGTTCAGTTTTCTCATCTATACCTAAGAGGTAGAACATTTTCACAGCCATATGTAAATATATATAATTTCATTGTCAGCTTCCAAGTGTTTGATACAAGTTGAAGACTCAGACTTTGCTCTGAACGCAAGTTATCAGGATGTGCAGTTTTGTACAGAAATCAAATTTTCTGTTCAATTCCTAGGTCTCATCTAGTTTAAGTTCAGCATAGACATTGTCATCTCTTCAATAACATCCCACCAGTGGACATCAATCATCCTCTTGAATATTTTCAGGTAGGAAGAATTTGTTACTTTCATTACTTTATTAATATTTATTTATTTATTTATTATTTTTTGAGACAGAGTGTCCCTCTGTCGCCCAGGCTGGAGTGCAGTGGCGCACTCTTGGCTCACTGCAACCTCTGCCTCCTGGGTTCAAGTGATTCTCCTGCCTCAACCTCCTGAGTAGCTGGGACTACAGGCGCCTGTCACCACGCCTGGCTAATTTTTTTGTATTTTTAGTAGAGACGGGGTTTCACCATGTTAACCAGGATAGTGTCGACCTCCTGACCTCATGATCCACCTGCCTTGGCCTCCCAATAATTTACTAATCTTAATCACTAGACAGTTCTTCCTTTGACTGAATTAAAATCTTCCTTCTGTGGTTACCACCCATTGGTGGGAATTTTCTTGGGAGAAATTACTGAACAAATGGAATGCCTTGTTCTACCAGGAGAATCTGAAATATTTGAAAACATACTCAATGTGCCTGCTTTCTTTTTTCCAGGAAAAGCTTTTCCAGTTCTTTCAGCTGTCCTTAGCATGGCATGGCTTGGCCATGTTACCGTCTGCCCTCCCATCTCCCTCTTACAGTGAAACACCCATTGGAAACAACCTAATTCTTCAACAATTGGAGATGAGATTGTTTAAATAAATTACAGCATAAGCTAATGCCATGTAGCCCTTAAAATTATGTTTTGAAAGATTTTGAATAACATAAAACTGTTTATGGCACATCAAGCAGAAAGGAAGAATGTGCAAGAAGAGCCGAATTTCATTAAAGATAGACACATAGAAATTTAAGGCCCCAAATATGTCAAAATATTAAGAATGGTGGTATTATGGCTAGTTTTGAATCTGTTTTATGCTTTTTCAAATTTTTTGACAAATAACATGCATTCATTTTTTTAATCAGAAAAAATGATGTTCTTAAGAAAGAAAAGAAGAAACAAGAACTTGAGACTCACAGAACCCGTAGAGTTCTTCAGGTATATTCTGGTATTGTAGATCTCAGAGGAGCTGGCATGGCTCAATATGGAGGCTTCGCGTTCCAATTTCAGATGAAGGTTTTGGCAGATGGATCACACCATCCACTAACATTGTACCAGCTCACTGGAACCCCAGAGGATTCTTGCCCCATATGAATGACTATCTTTTTCGAATCTGGCAGCTGGAGTTGGGAGCAGCCTGACAGGAACTGCCTTGGCTAGGCAGGGAGAAGGGAAGGATGCAGAGGTCGGTCTTCAGGTCTTAGGCCTTTGTGGGGTTATGCTATGCACAGGAGACAGGCCTTGTGCCCTCAGCTTTCCAGCCCAATGGGTGCCACCCCACCTTGAAGTCCTCCAAGTGGCAAGATGATTCTTTCCCCAAGGATGGTTTGGGAAAGTGAGCAGAACTCCACGTGGCTGCCCTGCGAGGCACTGGGTCCTGGAGATGGAGGGAACTGTGGAGAATGTCAATGCTTCTGTCTGCAGAGGGTGGAGTGGGGATGGCCCTCGGAAGGAGGACCACTGATCCTGCAGGCCATGATCTCTGCTACACTTGCTGTCTGTAAGGAACGGCCCCAGATACATCAGAGCCTTGGAGAAAATGCAACGCAGCGCTTCTCAATCCCCTGCCTGACATATCTCCAGGGCCCTGTGGTTATGGAGGAGGCAGGGAAAGGTGGAGGCACTAGTGGGGTCAGTCAAAGTCAGGCGGAGGCAGCAAGGACTGTGTCCAGGGCAGTTCCTTTAAGGAAGTGTACGAGAAGACCAGCAGACAGCTCCGCTCATGTGTTCATTAGGGAAGGCGCCATGGGGAGACAGGGAGAAGGGCTGTTTCCTTAGACTCCACACACAGGACTGCTAGACACGGGCAGTTTACAACGGTCTTCTCCATAGATATGGATTATTATCATTGCTAAGAATATAGCCTTGGTTCAATTTCTGTCATTTCTCTCTGGGGCCACATTGGTTGGACTCTGCCAATGATTCATTTAATAGTTTTTCCTAATATTAAAAAAGATGCTCCTCTCAATTTATTCTCTTCCAGATTTATAAGATCCCTTCAATGCCCTGTTTCTTGTTGCCTAGTGCACGAAACACATGGAATATTCCCACTTTCTTTGTGCAATGTAAATACACTCACCTTCCAGGACAAATGACCCAGACTAGTGACCTCCAAACACTCCAAACAACCATCCTTTCTCTTATGCAAGCCCTTGTTCTCTAAATGAGTCTCTTCAATGACTAAGATAACATTTTTTACACCTAGATCTGGAGGTCTCAGAAGTATAGCTTAGAAATAGTTTGGATAATTTTAAGTGAACACACCAATGCTTGAATCTTGTACTCTCCAGGGCTAAAATAAGTGATCGATTCTGTTTAAAGGGCTTGTGGGTTTCATCAGGAAAGGAGCGTGTGACTTGCTGAGTCAAAAATTAGAGTGTGTGGTTCTAGCCCCGCAGGGCTTTCAGTGATTCTCTGCTAACACTGCTTATTGCTAAGGGAGAGTAATGCTCAATGTTATGGGGGAAAGGCAGTGGAGTGGTCATAAGTGACATAAATAATCAAAAAAGATAACATTCTTACTTTCATAAAGCTAGGGCTGCAATGTGAGTCGCTGCAGTTTTTGGCTTTTTGCCTTCAGTTTTATCCAACAAGAACCCAAATGGCTCATTTCCACCCTTCAATTCAATATCATCAGGTAGAGTTGATTTAAACCTTGCCAAGTCTCTGTCTTCTTCACCCTCCCTGTACCTACTTTCTTGGTACTCTGTTCTTTCAGACGTCAGGTTTCTTTCTTCTCTCAAAGCCACTGCCTTTGCCTGCTGCCAGGCCACATGCCTTGTCCATTTGCTTGTTGCCTGAGCTGTGGCTCCAATGGGATGGACAATTCCAGTGTGGCTGCCTACGTGGCTGTCTGTGTGTGCATGCATGTGTGCCTATGAGTGCACGTGCATCTTCTTTTGTACTTATGCATGTGTGTATGTTCCTGTGTGTGTGTTCCTCCATGTGTGCATGCATATGTTCCTGTAGGTGTACTCGTGTGTGTGTGTGTGTGTGCATGTTCCTGTACTTGCATGCATGTGTATAGACAAGCAGACATGTGCATGTTCGTAATAGCCAGGGGTACTAGGACATTTAAGATGCATCTGTTTCCCCACCAAAGTTGGCTTGTACTTACATAGTTGGAGGCCAGGTCCGGGTGGAGATAGTCAATCCCTGTGAAAAGACAACAATAACACATGAACCAAAGGTTAATACCTGCCACTGTGTCTTCAGGAAAGCTGCCCATAAAAGTGCCCTCTTTGTGGGGTTGGTGCCAGAAGGCTTGCCATGGGGGTGAGTGCCCCATCACAAAGCTCCCAGCCTTGCACCTCCCTTCTGTGTGGAGGTGTGAAGGTGGGCTGCACTGCCAGAGCAGAGAGACAGCTGCCCCAGACACGCTTGAGAGTGAAGCCAATTAGAGTTTGAGGCCCAAGGATAACACTTCTGACATAAATGTCAGCACTAAGGGGCTTTGTGACAGTGAGATGGATGGTTCATCAGAGCACTGATCTAAAAGAGATTTGTAGAAATCTTGACATTTTTAAAGCATCAACTGGCATTTCTCTGAAATGAAACTGGCCCTGGGGAGGAAAAGTGATTATTATTTAACAGGGCATGGACAGCAATGGATTAGGAGAATGTACTCTGGCATGGAAATAATAAGAGAACATGGCTGGGCAAGAAAAGCCATTAGGCAAAGGGCAAATGGTTTCCAGTGAGGTGTTGCTGGTTGGGAGCCGAAGCTTATCTCTTCAGAATGTGGCTTTCCAGGAAGCCTGAGGCTTGAATGTCTCAGCAGGAGCCCTGCTTTCTCCTGAATGGTGGCCTGTCTTGTTGCCCAGTAGTCATTCCAAGGGTAAAATCATGGGTTATGAGCACTGCTGAGTTCCATCAGACTCTTGGACCTCAGAAAGCATCATGAAACTTCAAGGGCAATTGAAAAGCTCTCATTTGGGTTTGCAAAACCACATAATCTTTGCAGCAGTTACATCTGAGCATCTAGCCCTTCAAGAAACAGGGCAGGTTCTTGACACCATCTAGCATAATTGTTACAAATGTAGGGTTTTGGAGTCAAAGACAGGCATTTGAGTCCCAACCACTCTGATAACTGCCTGCAAGACTTCAGGTAAGTTGCTTAGACTCTCTGTGCTAGTTTTCCTTTTTCACCAACTGGGGGTGAGAACAATGTAGGGACTAAAGAAACGAATGCATGTGGTATGCTTGGCCCAGCAGCTGGTGCATTTAATAACTACATGGGGATACAGATTCTAAAAGCCAGAAGTATCATTAAATACTTGCCAAAGCTGCTATCTTCACTGCGTGCTTACCAAGGCTGGGCCACCATTAGGAATTTGCTTTCCCAAAAAGAGCTTGTATTAGGATGCATATTTCTAAAAAGGAATTTTGCTTTTTTTTTTTTTTTTTTTTGGTTATACAATTAGAAACTGGACCGAGAGTCACTAATCTACAGTACATGTGTTAGGTTTTATTGTTGATTTTGATAAGTGAAGCAATTGCTGTGACTATGGCTGCTTTCTATAGCTTGGAAGACTATAGTCCCCACCCCAAATCATTACGCCTCTCCTCCCACTTGCTTCCTGAGGTCTTCAGAGGGAAAGGCATCAGAATATTTAAAGACTAATATTTTAAAAAGTTGTTAACCCTTGTTCTGGATCCTAATTCAAAGATGGTCAATTTTGGTCAGGCATGGTGGCTCATGCCTGTAATCCCAATGCTTTGGGAGGCTGAGGCAGGAGGATTGCTTGAGATCAGGAGTTCAAGAGCAGCCTGGGTAAGATAGTGAGACCCTGTCTCTACAAAATATAAGGACATCACTGCACACTAACCTGGGAGACACAGCAAGACCCCATCTCTAAAAGAAAGCAAACAAATATCCCAAAAAGCAAATCAAGAAACATCCCCCCGGGAAAATGGTCAGTTTAGGCTGTGGGGTGAAGTTGCGGATGAGCATAGGCTTTGAAATCAGTGGATTCAGTTCCACTCCAGGCTTAGACATTAACACTTGTGTGGCTTTAGCCAAACGACATAATCTCTCTGAGCTTTAGTTTCCACGTATTTGAAATGGGACTATTATTTACTTTGCAAAGCAGTTTTCAAGACTAGAGACAATTCGTTGAAAGTCTTCAGCTTATAGGAAACACTTAATACATCCTATTTCTTATCATTAGTCCTATCATCTACCACATCTCTGGCGTAGTGTGGATATGCAGAAGAACAGAAACATTAAAAAATATCCACTTGGTTTTAGCACATTGTGTTGAAATTAAATTAAATTATTTGTTAAGATAGCTTAAATTTTGTGAACTTGTTGGGTGAAAAATTTTGATAATTTATAACT
>NW_012112808.1:3911687-3920068 GCF_000951035.1 Colobus angolensis palliatus | reverse complement strand
AATATTCTGATATTCATTCTTATATTTCATGCTTTTGTTTATTTCTCAGCAGTGAATGCCAGGCATAGTGTCGGTCCTGGAAAAACTCAGATGATTTAGACGTAGAACCTGAGTTGTACAACTATCTATGGCTCACAGCTTATGGGGGTACTGACTAATCACCAGCCAATCATAATAAATGTGGCACAGAAATGACAAATACTTGTTATAATTTTATTCATAAATCATTAGTATCCTATCATCAATTTGAAACTTTTCAGAAAGTCTAATCCACAATAGTCCCAATTCTCAGGAAGCTGTGACAGTCCTGGAGACCCCAAGGAACTAGAAAGGAGCTCCATGTGCATATTCCTAGTTAGAATATTAATAGTTCACTTGAGATGCACAGCATGTCAGAGCCCTGGCCCTGAGCTCCAGTTCTTTAACCCTAACCCTAACCCTAGAGCCTCGGGGCCCAGGCAGAGAACTGCCATGGGGTGGGGCTACCATAGAAAACCCCCACCAGAGCAATGCCCAGTGGGGCTGTGGAGGTGGGACTGCCCTGAGACCCCAGAACTACAGAGCCACTAACAGGTGATTCCAGTGTGGGAGAATGGCAGGCATGAGGCTCCGCCCCATAAGAGCTGCTGCTTGGGCGTGAAGCCATGGGGGCGGGGTTATTAGGAGACTTGGAGGCCCAGCTCCCACCCCAGTGTGTTCAGAAGGTGGGACGTAGAGTCAGAAAAGGTTACCCTCAAGCCTCAGAGTTTATGTTTGCCTTTTTGGATTTTGGCCTTACTGGAGACCTGTTACACCTTTCTTCTTTCCTACTTCTCCCTTTGGGAATGGGAATATATGTTCTACGCCTGTCTCACCACTGTATTTTGGAAACATGTAACTTGTTTGATTTTACAAGTTCACAGCTGGACAGCAATTTGCCTCAGGATGGATCGTACCTTGAGTTTCACCCATCTCTGATTTAGATGATATTTAGATGAGACTCTGGGCTTTAGACTTTTATGTTGGTGCTGGAACAAATGAAGACTTTTGGGGCTACTGGGCTGGAATAAGTGTATTTGTATGTGAAGGACACAAATTTTCGGCGTGGGGGTGGGCAGGGTGAAATGCCGTGATTTGAGTGTTTGTGTCCCTCTAAAAATCTACGTTGAAACTTAATCCTTAGTTGCAATAGTGTTTCGAAGTGGGGGCTTTAGGAGGTGCTTAAGTCGTGAGGGCTGTGCCTTCATGAATGGGGTTCGTGCTCTTATAAAAGGGCTTGAAGGAGAGAGTTCATCCCTTTGTTACCCCTTCTGCCAGGGGAGGACACAGTGTTTGTCCCCTCCACAGGATTCAGCAACAAGGGGCCGTCTTGGAAGCAGAGAGCAAGCCCTTATCAGATACCGAATTTGCGATTTCCCGGCCTCCAGAAGTGTGAGAAATACATTTCTGTTACTTATAAATGACCTCGTCTATTTTGTTATAGCATCAGGAACGGACTAAGACAGGCACACTGTAAACATCCACAGCCAACCACCTGGAGTTCTGTTGGGGCAGGGTAGAGTTTATAGCCATTCTGGTGAGTAAGACCTCAAGACCAAACTATAGTAAAGCACAACATATTGGCACTCTTTTTGACGGTCCCAGCTGAGCTCCAGTGGCAGCCAGCACCAACCACCACCCATGGTAGTGCACCATCATGGATGTGCAGCCCAGCTGGGCCTTCAGAAGTCTGCAGCCCAGCTAACATCACAACCACATGAGCAACACTGAGTGAGCAGTGCCCGGTCAGGTTCTTCCCAGATTCCTGTGCGACAAAATCATCATCAAAGATAAACAGCAACTTTAAGCTGCTAAGTGTTGGGGTTGGATAGGGTTTGGCTGTGTCCTCCCCCATATCTCATCTTGAATTGTAGCTCCCATAATGCCTACGGGCATTGGGGGGACCCAGCGGGGGATAATTAAATCATGGGGATGGTTTCCCCCATACTGTTTTCGTGGTAGTGAGTAAGTCTCATGAGATCTGATATAAGTCTCACGAGATCTGATGGTTTTATCAGGGGAAACTCCCTTTACTTGACTCTCATTCTGTCTCCTGCCCGCTGCCATGTAAGACACGCTTTTCATCTCCTGCCATGGTTGTGAGGCCTCCCCAGCCACATGGAACTGTGAGTCCATTAAACCTCTTTTTCTTTATAAATTACCCAGTCTGGGTATGTCTTTATCAGCAATGTGAAAACAGACTAATACAGGATTATTTGTTACACAGCAAAAGTGACTGGAGCAGCCACCCTGCTGGAACTTCCTACTGCTTTTCTATGTGATGCAGAGTTCTAAATTTCTGAGAAGGGTGTGGGTGACTGTCTGGTCCTCAGGCTTGAATCTTTACTCACATGAATGAGGCTCCCATTCACAAAGTCTCACCAGGAAGGCAGAGCAAAGGATTAGGTTTCAAGTACCAAGAATGGTGGTTAGAATTAGTTGTGAGACTTTGGGCAGTTTTTTGTCTCCCTAAACCTCAGTTTCTTCATTGTAAAGTGGGGATTATAATAATACCAACCTTAGGGAATAACTGTGGTTGTATTTCCAAAATGCTAAGCAGTGTCTGGCAAATAGTGATTACTCAATAAATGTTAGTCGTTTTTACTGTTAGTTGTTTATTCTTGCTTCAGTTTGAAGTTCCCTCTGACCTTACCTCACTGGCCTTCCATCTCACTTCCTTGGCTCCATCTGATAATGGCTAAGGGCCTTGATCCATGCCTCCTCTGATCTTGTGTGATCTTGAGAACCAGCCACCTGCCCTGAATTATTATTGGGCTGGATGATTCTTGTCCATCCTTGTATCTTGTCACGATCACATTCCATTTTCCAGGTCAAGTTCTGAACTCTAAACAATTCCATTACAGTAAAAGGGATGACATTGTCATCATTAAGTGGGGTCCTTGCTAATATTTACATAAGTGAAATTTCCTAGTAGACCCTTAAGAAATAATTTCTGCCCCTTTGGACAGCAGCTAACCATGGAGGTCCTCTCCTAGTGATATGTAGCATGTGGAAATGATGTTGCTTTGCACCTAAGTGAAGGCAAGAGATATTTATTGAGCATCAATTGAGTCACTAGATCCAGCAGACAGGATGATGGCTGAGTTTGGAGTTGGGCAACCAGAGAAAGGAGGGCAGCGATTAAAACTGGCTGTCCACAAATTGAAACTTCTCCACACAGATGATTGAACATTTGCCACACAGGCCAACATACGGAGAGACAGTGTTGATAGAATATGACATTAGTTTTGCCCTTAGGTATCAGGGTTGGCATCTGTGTCTCTCTGTAACCTTAGTTTGGAATATCTTGCCAAGAAAATATCTGGGACATGGCACCATACCATTCATACGTGCAGGTCGTTAAGAGAGAGAATACAGTACTGGTGTTGCCAGCCTTCCTGGTTCTAACTGTGAGGGCAGAGATGGCCAATTACATGGCAAGAGGCTGCTGAGCATCTGTCCTTGTCCTCACCATGTGGGGAGCTGCCCTTGCCCCAAATGTGCTCATTTTGCTATTCAACAGTGAACTTGGAGAATGGCTTGGCCATCATAATTTTCTTCAGTTATCATACTGAATAGCATGTGATGCACTAAAAATGGCCACAAATTCAGAGTTTATTTCCTTTCCACTTGAATCTGGATTGGCCCTGGGACCATTCATCCAACGTAAGTGGCAGAGTGACCAGTGCCCATTCCAGGTCTAGCCTTTAAGAGGACTGGCAGCTTCTGCTTCTTCTCTTTTGGAATGCCTACTCTTGGGAGTCCTGAGCCACCTGTAAGGAATCCATCTACCTTGCTGGGGCTTCATGTGAGAGGAGAGGTCCTCAGACTCCATGGAAAGGGAGGGAGGCTGAGCCATTTCAGCCTCCCAGTGGAGCCTCTAGTTGACTCCAGCCTCAACTGCCTTCTGACTCCACCTGCATGATAGACTCTAGTAGAACTTGCAGAACTGTCCAGCTGAACTCCAGCAACCCACAGAACTGTGAGAGATAATAATATGGTTGTTTTTTTAAACCACCCCATGTTGGGATGCTTTGTTCTGCAGCAGTAATTGACTAAAACAAAGAAGAAACCAGGTATTGTAATTGGGGGGCAGAGTTTACTTTTTTGGGAACCCAAAGGCCATTAATCAGCTGAAGAAAGAACATTAAATGAGAAATTCTGCGGGGACTTTCTAAAGGGCTTGCCTTTCCATGTGGAACTGGATCAGGAGCCAATGACTTTAGGAGTCAGTCAAGGAACTTTCAGTTAAAGAATTCTGAAATGGGCATCTACAGGACTCTTGGAGTTTTCCTAAGAGCAGAGCAATGTGCATATGTTGGCACTTTAGTGCCACTTTTAGGGTGGCTTCTCTGATCCCCAGCTGGGGATACCAGGTAGATACACTGTTAGAATTGGTTATCACAATATCTCCTAGGTAGGTTTCCCCCGAACCCTGATGCATCTTTTTCCTGGGTGAGCTGGCCTGAACCCCTTTGGAACAGTTTCCAAGAACAAGTGTTAGAAAGGAAGAAACATTTATAAACTCCTGACATCTGAGCACACACACTCTCATGCAGGGCTCCTTTCTTCTTGTGAGAGCCCTTGGCCTCTGGAGGAAGGTTTTACATCCACTTAAAAATGTCTCACACATCAGAAAACATTGAGGCATTGTTTTCATGTTGATATTTAATGAGCCAACACAAGACAACACAGGTTTTAAGCAGGCTGGCTCCTCTTGGTTTCCTCTGTCGTTTCTGCTTCAAAGCCTTACTTTAAGGAACATAGTGTTCTGTTCTTTGAGGATCTTCAGATGGGAAAGGCTCCATTGTTTCATCTCTGTGTCGCCTTTGTATATAATTGGATCAATAATGCACAGTGGAGCTTTTTGCTGGCGGACCCAGATGGGTGATGGAGGGCAATAACATGTCCCCATCCCCAGTGAAACGACTACAGGCAGCGATTCTCCACAGGGCCAAGGACGTGTGTAGTTGGAAAAATGCCAATTCATCAAGCCCATTGGTTTTCATATCACAAACTATAGAAAATTAAGCCCTGCTAAGTCTTTGGTAGGCTCGCAGGATGAATAACATGTAAGGGGTGTCTGTAATAAAAGGTTATCAAAGGCTACTTTACAAGGGTTCATTCTGAAAGCAGCAATAAAGTCAAATTTCCCCAAGCCCCAATCCTGTTACTGAAAAGCTGTTTTATGGATGTAGAGTCACACTAATGTAACTTTCTCTGATGATGAAAATGGAATTGAATTTCAGCAGCTGCTAGCCCCATGTGGGTATCAAGAACTTGAGGCTAGTGTGAATGAGGAATTGAAATAAAGTTTTACATTTTATGTAGCTTTAATTAATTAAAATGTAAAATTAAATAGGCACATATGGCTAGTGGCGACTACATTGGATAGTGTGGGTCTAGATACATTGACGGTAAATATGAAGAGATTTAGAGGACATTTTAAGGTAAAGTGTAAGCAGTAAGAAATTATGGTTGAGTGACAGGCAGCTTTCATGTATTCATTTGTTTAGTTTATTATTTGTTAATTCAAAAAATATTTGTTAAGTGCAACCTCAAGTTTGAGGACCAATGATTGGAAGAAAGGTGATGATTTGGTCACAGTGCAGTGTGGTCAGAGGCCCAGTTCTTGCTATTCCATCTCTGGTTAGCATCTCCAAAACAATACCACTTTTATCGAAAGGCAAGCAAAGGCACGCTTATTTCCAAATGATGCACAGGCTTCAAAATACTCACCATCATCCATAATTCCAATGGTAACACCCTTCCCTGTGTACCCCAGCTCCCAGGCTTCAGCCACATTCAAATCAAGGCCAGGAGTGCCATCAGCTTGCCCAGTATTGATCTGGCACAGGAATTTCAAAGCAAAGAATGGTATTAGTTTGGTGTCGTAAAGCACCCATGTACATATTTCCTTGACATGCTCTATAGCCATCTAATATTCCAGGACCAGCTCAAAGGCCACTTCCATGAAACAGTGCTTTTGGGTGTCCCTCCTAACCTACCTTTAGCGTTTTCTCTCCATTTTTTTTTTTTTTTTTTTTTTTTTGTTGTATAAACACTTAGTGTTTTCTGTTTTCTGTCAATATGCAATCCTGGTTTCAATCCCCTCATATCTTATAACTAGATCACTATCTTTAAACTTTTTCTATAAAAGAGCTGCTATTGCAGGAAACCCTCCCTGATTTAGAATTAAATGCTCACTTTCATACCTCTTTGTTTATACCTCATGTTTTGAATTTACAGCATGTTGTTTTGGATTATTCTTATTTGACGATAACTTCTTACTAAATAACAATATCTTTTGCAGGAGGTAACATGTCCTAGTTAATCTTTGTAATTTCAGTGCCACCGCACTAAGTCTGGTTCAAAAGTATTTGTTGAACTGAATTAAAGAAAACTGGCTCACCTTTAGTGCATGTTCTAATGCTGAAAAATAAATCCTAAAGCCCCTCGTCCTGGCCCCCAAAAATATTTCAGAAGAGAAAGAAAGGAAAACAAAGAGCAATTCCACATTAACACGTTCACTCCCGTCTTTTCATGCGTCTTTTTACCCTGTAGGTTTTCTCCAGGATGGATTGTAAAAAGAATAATAAAGTCAGAACTTGTATTGGCAAAAGCCCACAGTGATCAGTGGCTATTGTGATGTTGCTAAAACATTGTGTAATTGTCATTAGGGCTCTTTAAAAAATTTGCCATGCTCTTTCTTCTAGAGACATGTTAAGACTACACCTCTCCACGCACTCTGAAGTTAGAATGGCGGATGACTAATTTTGGCCAATGACATGTGATCTCACGTGCCATTTTTCACATCCAGGCAGAAATTTTAAGAGTTTCTTTTAAAAATTCTATTACCCCTTTTCCTTGCTGAGGGGCTCATGAAAGCAGTGTGGGAATGGAGCTCAGATGGAGGTTGGTCAGCCTGCATTTCTGAGCAATTATGAAGCATGGGCTGTGTAGCAAAAGTGAGAAACAAGCCTTGCTTTTGATAAGCTACTGTGATCTGAGGGTTGTTCATTATTGCAACAAAACTAGCCTATCCTGACTAACACAAATACACTCATTCAATTACCCATATTGGATTTTCGGATTTCCATGCCAAAAAGCATAAGGCAGAGTCAAGCTCTGCAGCCCCAGGAGGGAAACAGTGATGAATTCCTGTAATGTAGCCGTCCGCAAGGCTGTAATTTAGTTCTTTCTCTTGTTCATCACTTTTTAATCTTAAATAAAATAAAGTTACATTCACATTTACAAATTAATCACTCCCTTTCTGTCAATATGCCCTGCAGTTCAGCTTGGTTTGGAGTCACTGATCCCTTTTTAAACATAGCTCGGCCAGTCCAAATGGATCATGATGAACTGTTGGTGACCCACAAAATGCTCACTTCACCAGACAAAATGGGTTTTAGTGCCTCCAAGCCTTCATCAGTTAAGCCCCATGGAACTGATTTCCTGCCATTGTTTTAGGAAGCATTAATAGATGCTCTTTTTGCTACTTTAGTCTCCAAGCTATCTTGCTAGTCCCTTGGGAAGTCATTGAATCCTTTCTTTCAGGCCTGTGGCTTCATTATGTCCCCTGTTACTCTGTCTGTTGAGACCCCTGCATTACTCTTCCCAGACCTCTGATTTGACTTTTATATAGTTTTGCAAGTCTTCAGTTATACACTGGTGCACTTTTTCAGAATCAAAGAGAATTCCATCAGTTGTTGGTCATAGCCTGGACCCTAGGAGACCAGGGCTACTTAGCAGTTCCAGAAGAAAGCAGATTAGAGAACTAGATGCACAGGTCGTGACAGAAAATCAATACATATGGAAGGGGACAGAGAGGGTCACTGAGTTGGATACTGGCTAACATCCTAGTGAATAATGAGGATACAAGAATACATCTTTTATCCAGAGTCTCAAGATGAGAAATGTCCAAAAGGACATAAAGACACTCACCAGATACCATTGCTTTGTAAAAAGAGGATCGTTCATGTTGATGTCGATCTCATTGATGTCTCTGTAACCTCGCTTTTTTCGGTCAAATCCTTCCTGCTGTAAAGCCATCTTTACCTGGAATGACAATGCTGACATATTACCTGAATATAATCTGAACATTCCCTCTTCTGGAATTTGTCTCTATGAATCCAAATTTCAATTGTACATCAGGTGCATTGCTTTTTTCTTCAGCAATAGCAAGTTCATCTCATATACATGCTCACCTTACCATTATTATTATTATTTTGTATTTTTTTTGTAGAGATGGGGAGTCTCACTATATTTCCCAGGCTGGTCTCGAACTCCTGAGCTCAAGTGATCTGCCCGCCTCAGCCTCCAAAAGAGCTGGGATTACAGGCGTGAGCCACTGCACCTGGCCC
>NW_012112808.1:3841419-3911637 GCF_000951035.1 Colobus angolensis palliatus | reverse complement strand
GAGAGCATTTACTTATGGTTGCACTGAATAGAAAGGCTTTGGTGATGGCTCAAAGTGAATTTCCCTAAAGTAAGAATTAGATAGAGAAAAGTAATCTTTTCTTTCTTTCTTTCTTTTTTTTTTTTAAGACAGAGTTTCGCTGTTGTTGCCCAGGCCAGAGGGCAACAGCGTGATCTTGGCTCACTGCAACCTCGGCCTCCCGGGTTCAAGCGATTCTCCTGCCTCAGGCTCCCGAGTAGCTGGGATTACAAGCATGTACCACCACACCTGGCTAATTTGGTGTTTTTAGTAGAGATGGGGCTTCTCCATGTTGGTCAGGCTGGTCTCGAACTCCCAACCTCAGGTGATCCACTCGCCTTGGCCTCCCAAAGGGTTGGGATTACAGGCATGAATCACCGCACCTGGCTGAGAAAAAGTATTCTTAAAGAAGATAATGTGGTAGGGGTCATTAAGTGAAATAAAACAATGGAAGATTTCTATTAACGAGAGAGGATTGATGTGAATTCAGGAAGGGAGAGAGTGAAAACAGCACGGATAATTTTTCTGGAGGGCTTTCCAGCCTTTAATTTGTTGACAGTGCTATCACATTTGAGAATCTGCCGAAAAAGAAAACTTCCCCAAGACAAGAACAAACAGACCAACAATGAAGCCTGCCTGGAGAGCCAACAAATCCCACAGCAAAGTCCTAGAAGGTAAGAGAGGAACCTCTGACAAGAAACTGACAGATGGTGTTGCTGTCCTGGCACTGACAACATTTCAGTTTTGGATAGTGAGAAAGAACCCCAAGCTCTTGGATGGAAATGCAACTTAGGAGCTGAGTTAGTTCAAGCGGGCTCCTGGTAATGCCTAGGCTTTGTCTCAATCAGGAAACTTGCTTTCACTTGGACAAAGACTAATTTATCATGCAACAGTTGTGGCCAGTCCCTGAACATGTGCAAACCCAAGGATTATGCACATATATAAAAGGGCGTTGCTGGATATCACTATTATATTGTAGCCCAACATTTGTTTTTCCTCTTCCCAAATCTCCCCAGTGTATTTGGGGGAATTACCTCCAATCCATCAGGTTCTGTGTTGGTGGGAGTGCAGTTCTAGGTGCCTGTCTGCCAGAGGCACTAGAATCTCCCTCTGCCTTAGGGGTGCCTCTGTGGGTGTCTCTCTCCCAGGATTTGAATCTTGAGAAAGTGAAGCAAGGAACAGGATCCCCTGGAGCCCATGTACCCTGGAGGTTCACTCACCAAGCTCTCCTAGTAAAAGATCCTCACTGTGTTCCTGCAGCCCAGCCCCGGAGCTTTCAAGACTGATCCTCCAACCACCCATTGATTGTGGGCCCCCGATATCTTCCTGACAACTTCTCTCTGGTTGAAGTGAAGCAGAATCAGTTTCTGCTGCTTGTCATCCAGAACTCTAATGGATACCAGATGAGAGAAGAACAGCAGGGTCCAGGTCAAGAGTGACAGCAGGAAGAGAAGAACGAAGAGACCACAGACGTGGCAGAAAACCCTTCCCCTCCTTACTGTGCTGCCTTGCAGAGGAACCTGTGAAAGGCTAGTTTCTCACCTCTTTACTCTGCACACTGACACGAGAAGGCCTGAAGCTCATTTTCCAGAGAAATTCTAGCCACACCAGAAAATCTATACATGTAGAAAATGAGTGTTAAGCGTGGCATTGGCTCTGGGAGTTCTTTGGAGATATTCCAACAAGGAACAGTCACGGTCACTGTGGCGAACTTAAAAAAAAAACTCCCTAAAGAGATAGTGAAATTATTAGAAAAATGGGATAGATGGGTGTTTTTATGATGGCAAAAATTTGGACCTAACTAATGCCCATCAAATGGAGATAAATTATTATTCAAAGGTACATATACATATACTTATGCACATGTATGTTTGTATACATATAAATATATGTGTGTATGTGTGTATATATGTGTGTGTCGTACCATCACATATGTACATATATATGCACACACACATATATATCCTCTTGGAAGCCATTGCCAAGATGGGATTAAATGTGCAAGTATTTTACGAGAGAAAAATACAAGAAACTGTGATGTAAGTCTGACCCCAAGTAAAGAACAGTGAACAAAGTTGGGTGAATTCATTCTTGATTCCCCTGTAATCTAAGGATGGTTTGGTAAAACTGTTGGGGATTAAATCTGAGGAGCCCTGTGTCTCCCAGAAAGGGGCCTGCCTGAGTGTCCCTGCTGCTCTCAGTCACTGCGGGGAGTGTGGCCTTGTTGGCCCAGGGACAGATTTCAGAGTGCAGCAGCTGGGGGCCTTGGTCAATTCTTTTCCCTGAAGTCAGAGATTTGTGCAGCGTATTCCCATAGCTGTGTGTGTGTGTGTGTGTGTGTGTGTGCATGTGTGTGCACACATGTGCGTATTCATTAACAGAATGTTTAAAATGTTGAAGTAAATGTATAGCCCTCCACTTGGAGAGCTATACATTTACATAGCCATCAGACACACCCATCTCACAATCTTCTTTTACTATGGAAGCAAGAGTGCCTCTTGCACTTGGGAAAGAAGGCATCTGACTTTGGCCATTGCCTCTTCCCATTTTGGTCCCACAACGAGAGGCCTTTATCTGCTCTACTCACTAAACGGAGGCCTTGGTTGACTTTCACTGAAGGATTGCCATTCTATTGGACTCCTTGTCATCAATAACTTCCTTGAGAGGATCTTCGGGGAGCAAGAGCAACTATCACATGGAAATTTGAAAACTCTCAGCAATATGTTGTTTCTTGGTAGCGTGAGAACAATAATACTCACATCAGATTTCACCTTTATAAATAACAGTGCAGGAATGGATATTACAGTCACTCCAAACTCATTTAGATCAAGTGCGCTTTAATGAAAAGACTGCTCAAATTCATTTCCATGAAATTAATTTTTAATTCCGTAAATTAGGTTTTAATGGAAACTAGTGATGCCTAGGAATACCGCACTCTCTGGGCACTGCCTCCTTACAACTCAGGAATTTAGGAGTCTTGAGACTGAAGGGGGCTTTCTGAGCCTGTCAGTCTGTCTGTAACTTCTTGTCCACAGTTACACTTTGAAAGAGACGAACACCTTTAACAATATATGCTTTCACTTGTTACACACAAACAACTGGAAAACTTTTTTTTCCCCACAATGATACCATGTAACCCTATTAATCATGTTTATTGTTCTGGGTTCTCATTCAATCTTAATTCATATTCATATTTAATTTTTAAAGAGTAGTAATCATACTATAGAACAAGTTGTGAATTCTTTTTTCACTGAGTATCCTACCATAAGAATTTAATATGCTGCTACTTAGCTATCATATTTTAATTGCTAATGGCTACCTAAATATTCCAGAGTCATATACCACAATTTATCCATTTCCCTCTTATTAGTCATTTACATTGTTTTCCATTATAAATAAAACTACCATGACCAGACAGATTAAGTTATAAACTATTTTGGAAGACCTCTGGGAAAGACTGCAGTGTTACAATTCTATGTATGATAAAGCCCTTAATGTCAGAGAAATATTTCCGAGTGTCTAAATTATATTTTCACATTATTACTAAAAGGTCACTGACTTATTCTCTCTTCCTCCCTCTCTGAATTTTATCCTTCCATACACTATACCTTTTATTACCATTTAGATGTGATACCAATAACATGCATACAACTTAATTGTTCCCCTTCTCAAAAAATAATGTATAGTTCACTTCTGTATTTAGTTTTAGAATGCTTCCTCAAATAGGGCCATTGGCCTACACGTTTGTACAGACAAAAAATATAAGAAAGAGAAGTCTTAGTTACTGGCTATCATTATTATTTCTATGAGAATATCTTTTTAAAAATTTTAGAAAATTTTTGTTGTAATTTCAACTTTATTTTAGATTCACAGGGTACATGCATATGTGGCATGATGCTCCAGTTTGGGGTATGAATGATCCCATCACCCAAGTAGTAAGCATAGTACCCAATAGGCAGTTTTTCAGTCCTTGGATTCCCTGCTCTTCCTCTTTTCTAGTAGTCCCCGTTGTCTACTGTTCCCATCTTTATGCCCATGTGTACCTAATGTTTAGTTCCCACTTATAAGAGAGGCCATCTGGTATTTGGCTTTCTGTTCAGGTGTTAATTTGCTTAGGATAATGGACTCCAACTGCATCCAAGTTGCTGGAAAGGACATGATTTTGTTCTTGTTTATGGTTGCGTAGTATTCCATGGTGTATATAAGGTATACCACACGTTCTTTATCCAGTCCACCTTTGGAGGGTACCTAGGTTGATTTCATGTCTTTGCAATTGTGAATAGTGTAGTAATGAATAGAAAAGTTTACATGTCTTTTTGGTAGAATGATTTATTTTTCTTTGGGTATATAGCCAGTAATAGTATTGCTGGATTGAATGATAATTTTGTTTTAGGTTCTTTGAGAAATCTCCAAAATGCTTTTCACAGTGCCTGAACTAATTTACATTATCACCAACAGCGTGTAAGTGTTCCCTTTTCTCCACAGCCTCACCAACATTTATTACTTTTTGGCTTTTTTTTTTTCTTTTCATTTTTTTTTTTTTGAGATGGAGTCTTGCTCTGTTACCAGGCTGGAGTGCAGTGGCATGACCTCGGCTTACTGCAACCTCTGCCTCCCGGGTTCAAGCGATTCTCCTGCCTTAGCCTCCTGAGTAGCTGGGACGACAGGCGTGCACCACCACGCCCAGCTAATATTTTTGTATTTTTATTAGAGATGGGATTTCACAATGTTGACCAGAACAGTCTCAATCTCCTGACCTCGTGATCCGCCAGCCTTGGCTTCCCAAGGTGCTGGGATTACAGGCATGAGACACCGCGCCCAGCCTATTTTTTGACTTTTTAAACATAGCAATTCTGACTGTTGTGAGATGGTACATCCTTGTGGTTTTGATTTGCATTTCTGTGATGATTAGTGATGCTGAGTATTTTTCACACGTTTTTTGGCCACTTGTGTGTCTTCTTTTGAGAAGTATCTGTTGATGTCCTTTGCCTATTTTAAAGTATGGTTTTTTTTGTTGTTGTTGATTTGTTTAAGTTTCTTATAGATTCTAGGTATTAGACTTTTGTCAGATGCATTATTTGCAAATATTTTCTCCCTTTCTCTAGGTTGCCTGTTTACTCTGTTGATAGTTTCTTTTGCTGTGTGGAAGCACTTTAGTTTAATTTGGTCCTGCTTGTCAATTCTTGTTCTGTTGTGATTGCTTTTGGAGTCTTCATTATGAAATCTTTACCAAGGCCTATGTCCAGAATGGTATTTCCTAGGTTTTCTTCTAGGGTTTTTATTGTTTGATGCCTTACTTTCAAATCTTCAATCTATATTGAGTTCATTCTTGTATATAGTGAAAGAAAGGGGTCCAGTTTTATTCTTCCACATATGGCTAGACAGTTATCCTAGCATCATTTATTGAATAAAAAGGCCTTTTCCCATTGCTTACTTTTGTTGACTTTCTTGAAGATCAGATGGTTGTAGGTGTGTGGCTTTATTTCTGAGTTCTCTTTTCTGTTCCATTGTTTTATGTGTCTGTTTTTGTACTACTACCATGCTGTTTTGATTACTGTAGGCTTATAATATAGTATGACATTGGGTAATGCAATGCCTCCAGCTTTGCTTTTTTTGCTTAGGATTGCTTTGGCTATTCGGGCTTTTTTGGTTTCATAGAATTTTAGAATAGTTTCTTCTAATTCTGTGAAAAATGACATTGGTAGTTTGATAGGAAGTGTTGAATCTATGATTGCTTTGGGAAGTACGGCCATTTTAATGATACTGATTCTTCCAATCCATGAGCATAGACTGCTTTCCCACTTGTTTGTGTCTTCTATGACTTTTTTCAGCAGTGTTTTATAGTTCTCCTTGTAGAGATCTTTTACCTCTTTGGTTAGAGGTATTCCTAGGTATTTTATTCTTCTTATAGCTATTATACATGGATTGTGTTGATTTGGCTCTCAGCTTGAATGTTATTGGTGTGTAGAAATGCTATTGATATTTGCAGATTGATTTTGTAAATTAAATGCTATTGAAGTTTTTTTTTTTTAAATTAGTTCTAGGAGCCTTTTGGTTGAGTCTTTAGGGTTTTCTAGGTATAGAATCATATCATAAATGAAAAGATATAATTTGACTTCTTCTTTTCCTACCTGAATGCCTTTTATTTCTTTCTCTTGCCTGATTCCTGTGGCTGGGACTTCCAGTACTATGTTGGATAGGAGTGGTGAGAGTAGGCATCTTTGTCTTGTTCCTGTCCTTAAGGGGAATCTTTCCAGCTTTTGCCCATTCAGTATGATGCTGACTATGGGTTTGTCATAGCTGGCTCTTGTTACTATTTTAAGGTATGTTCCTTCAATGCCAAGTTTGTTGAGGGTTTTTGTCTTGAAGGCATGATGGATTTTATTAAAAGCTTTTTCTACATTTATTGAGATGATAATATGGTTTTTGTTTTTCATTCTGTTTATGTAATGATCACATATATTGATTTGCATATGCTGAATTAACTGCATCCTAGGAATAAAGCCTACTTAATTGTGGTGAATTGACTTTGATGTGCTGCAGGATTTGGTTTGCTGGTATTTTGTTGAGAATTTTTACATCTATGTTCATCAGGGATATTGGACTGTAGTTTTCATTTTTCATTGCGTCTTCACCAGATTTTGGTATCATGGTGATGCTGGCTTTGTAGAATAAGTTAGAGAGGAGTCTCCTTGATTTTTTGGGATAGTTTTAGTAGAATTGGTACTAGGTAATATTTTATTTAAAATGAACAGATGGCTATTTCACAATTCTAGTTCAACTTTTGAACCTTAATTTGACATTTTTGCACAAATGTTACCCAAGCAACTCTACTCATCCCTTACCCGCCTCTAGTCTCTCTATGATGTGCCAGGTATGATCGTGCTAGGGTGAAGCAGAAAACATCCCTGTGCATTTGCATGTTATTCTACCCTTAACAAGGTACTTTTACTACATTTAGTCTTTTTTTCTTTTCTTTTGCTTTTGAGATGAAGTCTTGCTCTGTCACGCAGGCTGTAGTGCAGTGGCACCATCTTGGCTCACTGCAGCCTCCTACTCTCAGGTTCAAGCGATTCTCCTGCCTCAGCCTCTCGAGTAGCTGGGACTACAAGCATGCGCCACTATGCCTGGCTAATTTTTATTTTAAACGAGATGGAGTTTCACCATGTTGGCCAGGCTGAAACCCTGGAATTTGAGGCCAGGTCTCAAATTCCTGACCTCAGGTGATCCACCCGCCTCAGCCTCCCAATGTGCTGGGATTACAGGCGTGAGCCACCATGCGTGACCTTAATCTTCCCAACAAAACTGTGGGGTAGGTATTGCTACAGTTGAGGAAAAGAAGGTTTGGAAGCCATTGTCCAACAGTTAAAACATGGCAGAGTCATCAGGTTGATGGATTCTCAATGCTATGAACTTTCGACTAAGCCACATTGCCTCACCCTATGGGCACATGACATAGTCAACCTTCCAGGATCTGGGACAACTTAACCGTGCGTATAACTCTCTGAGGACCTGGGCCATGATCACTTCCCTGCTGGGCTGATAATTAAACAGCTGTTCATTAGCATTGACTGTGCTGGGGAGGGAGGGGCCAGGAGGAAGGGGAGCAAAGGGGAGACCTTCCTCCAAAGAGGGTGAGGGACGTCTTTGCTTGAAGTGAGAGCAGGAAAAGGAGCATAAAACACGAAACCAACATGTTGCTGAAAATACTGGTTTATTAATCTATGACGTCCTTGATTGTGTGAAAGTATTTCCTGTGTCACTGAGAATTTTTTTATTTAGCACTGTGATGGGCTGGATTGTGCTGTCCTGAAAGATATATTAAGGTGCCAACCTCCAGTACCTCAGAATGTGACCTTATTTGGAAATAGGGTTACTGCAGGTATAATTAGTTAAGATGAGGTCATACTAGATTAGTATGGGTTCTCAATCCAGTACAGCTGGTGTCATTATACTATGAGGGCCTAGAAACAAGGAGAATGCCACGTGAAGACATACAGACACACAGGGTGAAGGCATGTGGAGTTAGAGGAGGCAGAGACTGGAGTTAACGTCACTACAAGCCAACAAGATGTCCTTGCGAAGCAGAGGTCCCCAGCCTTGAGTGCACAGTGCAACCACCTGGGAAAGTGGCAAAAGCCCTATGCTCAGGCCAACCACCAGAGCAGGGAACTGAGAATTGCTAGGGATGAGCCCTAGCCTCAGCGGTGTTTAAAACTTTCCAGGTAATTCCAATGAGCAGCCAGCATAGTGAGCCAGTGTGCTGGGGGAAGAATTAAAAATGTAGCGAAAGTACCCAAAGAGCATGAATCTTTGTTATTTGTTAAAAACCTCTTAATTTGCATGGTAACGTACTTTGTCTTTATTATAGGCAGAAGATTCTTTTTTTTTTCTCCTGACAGGTTAAAACACTTTAGCTTTAACACTCATGGATGGGCTTGAGGACACATCCACATGGGACACAGGATTAGGGCTGAAGGTAGAGGTTCCCTCTGGGCCCTGGCCTGGTCATCCTTGTCATTGTTATCTTCCTGGGGAGGGTAGAGGATCTGAGGCATTTCTGGGGTGTCCTCACAGAGCTGGGCACCAGACAGAGACAGGGTAAGTTCTTCCTCCCACAAGGTGTTAGAGGAAGGTCTGAGGACTTTCGTTTCAAGCTTTGGGAAGTGGTAAGAATGGAAATGGATTGGGTTGTGTATCCTTCATCTCACAAAAAGGGGAGCATAGTTTGACTTCTTTGTAGGCTCACAGCTGCCGTCTGTGTAATATTGTGAAGGAGGCAGCGTAGGATTGTGGATGAGAGCTTGGTCTTGGTGACAGGCAGACATGAGTTACAGGCCCTGCTGTACCTGTTGTTCTCTGGCTGTGGGATCTCCAGCAAGCTGTGGAGCCCATTTAAGGCTCAGTTTGCTCACCTGTAAAATAAGGATAAGCCCTAGTGATGGCTGACATTTACTGAGGGCTGACTGTTGCGCTGGGCAGTGCCCTGAGTACTCATGTACCTTATCTCAGTTATTTTCCCCGACAACCACATAAGAGGTTAGGAATGAAGGCATGAAGACACCAAGTGGCTGGTTAAGGGTCCTACAGTTAGCCAAGGTGGAGCCACGGGTCATGCCTGTTGTGGGCTGGACTCTGTTCCCTCTAAGTTCAAATGTTGAAGTCCTTACCCCCAGTACCTCAGAATAGGATTATACTTGAAGGTAGTGTCTTTAAAGAGGTCACTAAGTAAAGTCATTAGGGTGGGGTCTCATCCAATATAACTAGGGTCATCATATTCAGGCACTGTTACCAACAGAGGGAATGGTGTGAGGACACAGGGAAAAGACGGCCATCTATAAGCCAAGGAAAGAGCCCGGAACAGGGCCTTCCCTCATGGCCCTGATGAAACCAACCCTGATGACACCTTCATCTCAGACTTTTACTTCCATACATTTCTGTTCTTTAAGCCACCCTGGCTGTGGCCCCCCCATATGACAGCCCTTGCAAACTGACATGACACTCAAGCAGTCTAGCTCTGTACTTCTCTACCGTACTGTGCTGCTCCTCTGCTCCCACGTGTACTTTGGTTGTGGTGAGGACCGAAAGTGTTGGTGCATGTAAGCACCTGGCCCGCAGTATGAACTCGAGAAACGCCAGCAATTACTTCTATAATTTTTGCTAATGTTTTTGTAATGTAGAAAGGCAGTGGGGTAGTGACTTCTCTTGTTCCAAAACATCTCAAGCTAGGCTCATCTCGCTCCAAAGTGGCCCAGATGATTTTCTTGCTCTTAGCTAACTCAGGACAAAGCAAATCAAATGTGGGAAGAGAAGCCAGCTGGAGTCCATTCCTAAGCGTGTCCTAAATGCAACACAAGTCCTTATCTGCACAAGGGGCACGTCTCCACATCTTTTTGTTAGACTTACTTTCTTCTTCCTTTTTCTTCTTTCTTTCTTGCTTTCTTTTTCTTTCATCTTTCTTGTCTTTCTGTCGTTCAGCTGTTTTAGGTTCACAGTAAATTGAGAGGAAGGCACAGAGAGTTCCACATATGCTCTGTTTCCTCACATGCACGGCCTTCCCATTATTATCAACATCCCTCCTGGAGCACAGTGGGCATTTGTTACACGTGCTGAACCGACCCTGACACATCGTCATCACCCATGGTTCATGGTTTACATGAGGGTTCACTGTTGGGGCTCTAGCTTTTCTGCCTTTGCAACATGGTGTGCTATCTCAGTGTTTGAATTGATGAGCTGGACACAGCTCATCAAGCAAGGAACCCCCAAAAGCCATTGCTGGAAATGACGTGGGAGATTATGGAAGAAAAAGGCCACTCCAAGGCTCAGATGTTCTAGTTCATCTGCTTTGCCACCAACTGCTGGCTTTGGTTGTTGAGATCCAAACAGGGATCTGGAGAGGAGAGAGGTCTGCAGAGGGAAGACTTGACCCATGGCAGTCAGATGCCAGGAGGGAGGGAGCAGGCAGCAGACAGGGAGTCTGCCAGCTTAATTGCCTCCTTGAGCAGGAGGTATGACTTTTTGGAAAGCCCAATTACAGGCAAATTACACAGCTTAAGTTTTCAAAGAATACCGAGTTAAGCCACAATCATGGCTGAATGCACAGTATTGATTGCCCTCATTTACAGAGGTTGGCCCATCTTGCAAGAATCAAGGTGATCAATTGAGGAGGGAGGATATGGCTGCATGCCTCTGACCACAGTTCCAGTCATTGAGTTTTAGTGACAAGATATTAACAAAGTGCTATCTATCATCTAAAGCTCTGGATACAAGGTATACCATGAGATAAATCAATTTAATTAGGGAGGGATCGAAGATGTTTCTCGTGGAGCGAGGTGCCAAGGCAGCCAACGAGAACCCTGAGAAAGTGAAATCTCAGCTTCTACATTGGCTGGAACATGTGCATTGCAGCCAGGGCTGTGCTTGTTCCCAGTGTGGTGGGGGAATGTTAGGAGATGGATTTAGGAAATTATATTAAGGAAAAGGATTTTAAAAGATGGAGGCTCTATGCTGGATGTTAAGGCAGGGATGGTTAGACTGAGGTGTGCTTGAGAGGACAATTTTCCAGTGAAGCTAGAAAGTCCCTAAATGCTGTTCTTGGCCAAAATGACGTGTTCCTCTCAATGAGTGTCTCCTGAGATGTGAGTGCAGTAAAGAAGTAAAGCTAGCTAAGTCTCTTTAATACATGAATAGCTTTGACCATGCACATTGTAGCACCCCAGAGAACCTGCCTGGGCCAGGTGAATGGTTCTGTTTCCCATTGCAGGTGGTCTAAAGGGCCTCAGTCTAACAAGGAGAGCTCCTGGGAGGACAAATGGGAGGAGGAACAAATGGGTAGGCGGACGAGAAGAAGTCTCTGTCACTCTCCACTCAAGCTGTGACCAGTCAGTGTCCCCACATCTGACCAGTGCACTCAGCACTATACCTCCCTGGAAAGGTGCTTGGGGGTGAGAGGTAAAGGGGAGCCAACAGGACCCACAGAGAAGGTGCTCACGGCACCTGGCTGGGAATGAATGGCTCCAGCACCACCCAGGAATACAGGTTCCAAAAGCTTTGTTTTTGCAAAGCCTCCTTCATTTTGTTGATTCATGATCCAGTTCTGCTAGTGAACCAGAAGGAGGATGCCGGGTGGGGACGTGTCTGGATTGCCTAGTTCCCATTCTGTGCTGGAGGGAGGCCTCATTAATGTGCTTCTTGAAGGCACAGGTGGATCTGACTGAAGCTGTTCTGCAGTTTCATTCAATTATGCTATATATGGCCAGCAAGCTTCAATGGAAAGAGCTAATACCATCAAGGTCACATGTCTTGGTCCTGTGGGTCAGTTACCTTGACTCTGTTTCCATGGCCACAGGCTAATGATGGTACCCCAGCCCCAGCTGCTGCCTTACAAGTGTGTGTGATGAAAACAGGAGAAGTAGGTGGGTGGGTGGAGAGTATTGTGGATTTGATCCAAAGTCATGGATCCAAAGTCTATGAATGCCAAAGACTATGCCCCAAACAGCATGGTTCAGTGAACGAGCACTGAATTTCAAGTAAGAAAGAACAGGGTTTGGGTTCTGAAGTGGTTTGCTTCTGATTTGTGCATGTTCTGAGGTAGGTCCTCAGATTCTCCAGGTTGTGCTTTCTTCATCCAGACCATGGATTTGGCAAGTCTAGTCTGCTGACTGCTTTTGTAAATAAACTTTATTGGAACATAGCTATGCCCATTTGTTTGTACACTGCCTATGGCTGCTTTTGCACTGCAGCCATAGAGTTGAGTTATTGCAACAGAGACCATATGGCTTCAAAGCCTGAAATATTTGCTCTCTGACCCTTTACAGAAAGCTTGTTGCTTTCTGGTGTATAGCATGGGGATGATGGAATTCTTGACCTCACAGGCTTACTGGTGAGGATGACATGAAATAAACTTTTCTTGTTGAGAATAATGAAACATACTATAAATGTCACTGGCTATAATTATAATGGTCAATATATTCATGAAATCATTTCATCGTCAGGGTGGAAGCAGGGGCAGCATTTGGGTAGTGGTACAAATCATGTGATTTGAGGGGCACAAAGAAAGCCTCCAATGACCCAAATCACCTCCCCTGAGCACAGGCACACTGACTGCACTCCTGCCATGAAGGGTTAAGCTTTAATTCTGAGCATGCATTATCCAGGCTGATTATGTCTGTATTTGAAAAGATTTGGAAAACAAGTCCTCTGGAAAGGGTAGCACATCCAGGTGTTATCGCTTACCCACACTTGTGCATTAACTCATTAATTAGGCAGCTTTTTGCAAAGATGTTGGTTGAGATTGGTTTGAGGAAGGAACAGCAGTTTATGGAAAAGGTAATTTTGAAAGCCTTGGGCAGTTTCCTGCAAGTCAGGGAGAAATACTACTGAAATCAACAGCAAAGGATCCAGGGCTTAAGTTGGGCACCATCACGAGAAGAAGGACTAAGACAAAGGAAGTGAGAAGGCACCGGGAAAACAGCCTTCCAAAGTTATTTGTTTTTCTAGGCACATTTTTTATGCTTGGCATGTCTTTGGCATGGAGGGATACACCCACCAGTTATTTGCTATAACAAAGGTTGCAGTATTGTTTCTTGTAAGTTTTCAGTGGGGAACAAACAAACGAGCTGTCTGCTACAGAATACAAATGAATTCTTGAAAATTCCTGATTTCCTTAAACCTTCTTCAGAGTGTGTTAGTTTAATTTTTGGATGAAGACAACGAACTAAAGAGTTAAAAAGAGAGAAGATTCATTCCCTCAGTTCTTTCTTCTTCAAGACATCTGTTTTTAATCTTCCTCAAAGGTTAGCCCCTTAGTCAATAGCGATGCCTTGTCAATTATTTCCTCTTATTCATATTTCATTCCTTGCCAATGGAACAGTTCCAGGGTTGACGGTAGAAAAAAAATGTGTGTTGAAATTGCAATTGGCATATGTCTGAAATATTTGGGGGCTGGTGTCTGTGCCTCCCCAGCACCAGGCAGCTGGAGAGTAATTCATATGTCAAGCCAAGCAGCCCACAAATGACAAAACACCAACAAGGAATAAAGGTCAGAGCGATTGATTCTTAACACACTTCTACTTACGCATGGAGCACCCGATGACAGGGCGTTAATGAGCCCCAGCATGGTGATGCGGAACAAATGAAAAAAGTAATGAATCGACTTTGCAATAGTGCTCCTGGAAGGTACAGAACAATTCATGCTCTTAGATTAGCCCTTTGAGAAATACCAGGAGAAAGTGGCTTTTCATCCTGTGGTGGACAGTTTTCTGTGGCTGCTGTAACAGATGGCCACAAACTTAGTGGCTTAAAACAACACAAATTCATTCTGTTACAGTTCTAGAGATCAGAGTTCTAAAATCAGGGTGTCAGTAGGGCTGTGCTCATTCTAGAGGCTCTTTGGTTGGGGGGGGGGAGGATTCTTTTTTTGCCTTTTCCAGCTTCTGGAGGCTTCCTCATTCCTTGGGTCATGATCCCATTTCTCCATCATCAACAGCAGCAACAGTGGGTGAAATATTTATTGTGTGATATCACCTTGACTTTCTCTTCTGCCTTCCTGTTGTAAGGATACTTGTGATTACATTGGGGCCATTTAGATAATCCAGGATAATCTCCCTGTCTTAAAGCCAGCTTATTAGTAACTTTAATTTCGTCTACAACCTTAACCCCACCTTGCCATGTGGCATAACATATTCATAAGTTCTAGGGCTTAGAATGTGGACATCTTTAGGAAGGTCATTATTCTGCCTCCCACATGCAGAAAGAGAGCTAACATTCATGCTGGAGAAGTGAGGCTGATTGCTGACAAATTCTACTGAAGATATCTGTGCAGGGATGAGGGAGCCCTGTTTCATGGCTGGCAGATAGTGAAAACAGAGGCCACCCTCAGGAGGACAGCTACATGTGGGTTATACTATTTTCTTAGACGAGTCAAATTGAAGCTGCTAAAACCATCTAATTCCATTCATTTCCACAAACATTTAAGATGGGCTTATTAACTCTCAGATGTTGTGGTGGCCACTAGGAATTTGTAAATAAATGAATCTGTCTCCCAAATGTAGTTGGTGTGAGTTGTATGAAGTTCAGCTACAGATGCAACAAGTAATTCTTCTTATGCAATACAGAGAGTGCTGAATAAAGTGATAGTGAGAGTCAGTCTCTGGAGAAGGACTGTGTAGGCTCATATACTGAATCCACCACTTGCTAGTTGTTTGGCCTTAGTCAAGTTTTTTCAGCTTTCTGTACATTTGTTTTCTCACCTGTAAAATCGGGATAATTACAGCAGGAACCTCACTGTGCTGTGATAAAAAAATAAACGTTGGCTAGGTGCATGGCTTATGACTGTAGTCCCAGCACCTTGGGAGGCTGAGGTGGAAGGATCCCTTTAAGCCAGGAGTTCAAGACCAGCCTGGGCAATATAGCAAGGCCCTGTCTCTACCAAAACAAAAAACAAAAAACAAGCAAACAAAAAAATTAGCCTGGTGTGGTGGTGCGCACCTGTAGTCCCAGCTGCTCGAGAAGCTGAGGTGGGGCTTCAGCTAGAAGCCCAGGAGGTCAAGGCTGCAGTGAGCCATGATCATGCCACTGTACTCCAATCTGAGCAACAGAGCACGACCCTATCTCAAAAGAAATAGGCTAGGCCTGGGGGCTCACGCCTGTAATCCCAGCACTTTGGAAGACTGAGGCAGGTGAAGCGCTTGAGTCCAGGAGTTGAGACCAGCGTGGGCAACATGGTGAAACCCCGTCTCTGCAAAAAATACACAAATTATCCAGGCATGTTGGCGCATGCCTGTAGTCCCAGCTACCGAGGAGGCTGAGGTAGTTGGATCACTTGACCTCAGGGAGGTGGATGGTGCAGTGAGCGGAGATTGCACCACTGCACTCCAGTCTGGGTGACAGAGCAGGACTCTGTCACAAACAAACAAACAAACAAACAAACAAACAAACAAACAAGAACTTTATACATTGTTTAACACTAAATGCATTCTAAATAAGTAAGCATGGAATAATAACACTATCGCAACAATGTCTCTTGAAATGTGTGGGAAGAACTTCTGAATGATGCTAATTTTGTTGTATGTGTGTGTATGTATAATTTGCTGGTGCTGGGTGTGACACACACCTTATCACTCAAGAACAATTATAGTATACAGTCCACTCCTTTAACTGTCTACTCCAATTCTCCTTCTTGTAAAATGGGACTGGATAGTGCTTTATACAAACAAATCAAAGAAAATCAATTATCCCTCTGGCCAGGCTAACCTTACACTTTTGGGAACACATGGTTCTCACTGAACAGCAGCTGAAGCAGGCTGAACAGGATTGGAAAGATGCAAAAATACATATTGCACACGTGAGTATTGAGAGGTGGCCCTGGAGCATGTTCATGGAACACTGCGAAAAAACAGTTGTGGAGATAGATTTTTCTGTACACAAGTCTGACTTTTGAGAGCACATGTGGTTATTCTGCTCTTGTGTCTGTTCCTCTTAAAAACAGTTTTCTGCCAGAATCATTTGTCTGAAAGAGGCTTCTGGATACTAACTCCTTTCCTAGTGCTCTTGAGTTTCTCACTGAAGTACTCAAGACACGCCATGAAAAGCAGAACTCATAGTCTATCTGCGGCTAGAATTCAAAAGAATTGCTGCTAAGTAGCATAGCTATTCAGTGCAGCTGAACAGATAAACACATTTGATGGTCCATCTCTGTAGGATTCCTGAAAACAAGAGAATTTTTCAGCAAGAGCCCTTCTTTGAAAGGGTAAACATAAAATAATATGTATCAATAAAGAAAAAACATATACATTTCCAAAATACACAATTTATGGAAGGGAGGTAGATACTGGTGGCGGCCTGCTTCCCTTTAGGAGCTCTAAATCACAGCATTTAATTGTGGGAATGGAAACATAAGAACCCTGGTGGACTGCCAGTTATTAATCACTTCATTTGTTCAGTGTCAGAGAAATATGCAATAAAGGTAGGAAGAAATTCAATTTAAACCCTGCAATCTTTTATTTATTTATATTTGAGACAGTCTTGCTCTGTCTCCCAGGCTGGAGTGCAATGGTGCGGTCTTGGCTTACTGCAACCTATGCCTCCTGGGTTCAAGTGATTCTGCTGCTTCAGCCTCCCAAGTAGCTGGGATTACAGGCATGTACCACCGTACCCAGCTAATTTTTGTATTTTTAATAGAGACATGTTGGCCAGGCTGTTCTCGAACTGCTGGCCTCAAGTGATCCACCTGTCTCAGCCTCCCAAAGTGCTGAGATTACAGGTGTGAGCCACTGCACCTGGCCAATCCTTTAAATATTGGGAATTTGGCAAAGAACTGTGCTCTTCCAATGCTATATCTCAGGAGGTGCCTTAGTTAATGGACAGACCAGGGACAACCCAGCGGTGAGTCCGGTGGTGAATTCTGAGTTTGGGTAAAGCTTATCTCATTCAAAAATAAGTAAGCCAGAAAAAAGAAACCCACGTAGGAGAGTTGGAATGAAAAATGCTGGGAACAGGAGATGGGAACATCCTGCTGAAGATTCAGGGAAAAGCACTGCACTGCAAAATAACTAAGCATAAGAACCAGAAGAAATTTCCTTGGTGTATTAATTAGGATGGACATCAAGATTTTGATGAAATGGCCCAAATCCGTAAGATGGAGAGGGAAAAAACACATCAAGATAAGCGGTAAAACTGAAGAATTTTACCTTTTTAAACAAAAGATACAAAAGGTCAAAAGGAACAAAAGGCAAATTGAAGAATCATAGAGACAAGAAGGGGATGCCAAGCACAAAAGCCAAATTAAATCTGGTTTGAAAGCAGCAAAGAGCAGAATTCACAATGCAGAAATGGACTGGTAATGACAAAGGTGAATTTTAGCAGTTCTACCAGAAAGAGATAAAAGTGCTGAAAGGGAAAATTTTAGGTGTGTAGGACATGGAACAGAGAAACAGAGATTAAACAATAAAGTTATCATTAGTGTAGGGGATGGGAATACTTCTGAATGCTTTCTCAACAGCAAATGCTACTGCTATCAAATGGGAATGATCTCAAGTCAGATATCTTTTCATGGGGACCTGTGTGACTCTTCCTCCATGCTGCCTTTGTGTTGACTCTAGAAGCTTCAATATCTCCTTACTGAGGAGCCTCAGGAGGTGGAAGTAAAGGGTGGGTTTTCTTGTCCCATTTGTTCTTAATGGTGCCAGCATTTGGGGAAGACCCCATGCTTAGGAATTTATAGCCAGAGAGTTATAAACTCAGGCCTGAGAGGTGGAATGTGTCACATAACAGGGTGGGTTGCATGGACGTTATAAAAGGCAAATGTTGAGCCTTAGGTCCTAAAACCCCGAGGTCAAAGCATTAACTCGTGACATGTCCATTGCTAGTGTTCACTGAAACCTACCGTAAACTGATCCCATAGTCTATGCATAGTTAGGAGGCCACTCTAATCTTTCCATTGCTGGTCCTTAGACTGAGGGCAGCGATGACAGGGGAGATGGGCAGTAGAAGGGCACAGTTTGAATTCAAAGCTCCAGATTTATCAGTGTGTACCAGTTCCTCAGCTTGGGAATGTTCCTAACAATATTCCTGGAAAACAAACAAACAAATAAACGGAACCACTGGAAAAGCCACAAAGCAAAACACTTCAGTGTAGAGACTGAAAGGCTCACTTCACTCTAGGCAAGATTAATAACATGAGATCTGTATTTAGCCATATTCCAGGGAATATTTAAATTTCAGTGATAGAGACAAAATTCCAGAAGCCCTCAAGGAGAAACAACAACAACAACAACAAAAAACCCAAAACATTTTAACTGTAAAGGAATAAAAAAATCAAACTGGGCTGGGTCTGCAATGCTAAATGGCAGAAGCCAATGAGGAAATGTCAGAGGATCATGAGCTCAATGTTTGTGTTCCAGCTACTGTTGCTGCAAAACAAAGAAACCCAGGACATGGTGGCTCACAGCATCTTGTGAACAAGCCTACCATGGTTCGCTGATGGAGTTCACTGATTTCTGGTCACTTGTCACCTCCACTTCAAAACATGTCAGGTCATACTGTGGTCAAAAAGCAAATGAAAGTCACCAGGTTGCTCATGCCTTGTCAGCATTTTAAAAAGCTGCATTGTGTCTCTTTTCACAATGTGAAATTTGATCACTTTTATGCAACTGTTCTACGGGGTCTGAAAAGTGCTGTGTATCCCTAAGAAGCTTTCTAGGGGAGGGTCTTGTTATAGTAATTGTTGAATAAATCTCCCTAAAAATGTGTGCTGTTCTTAATGAAAACTAGATGGCATGCCTTGATGAGGCCAGCAAAATTACTTCAAAAGCAAGATGCTATGTGAAGATTCCTATATCTTTTCTAAGACTTCTATCTTGAATTTTACGGAGGGTTGATATGCTGGAAGTTCTGCTATCAATTTGGACTCACCTATCTCACTAGTATGTTGAGATTGTCTTCCCTTTGAATTGCCAGTGTCTCCTAATCACTCCAGGAATAACATGTATTTGTTTGCCTTCCCAATAGCACTCAGAGCTCTAGGAAGGTCCCAGCCCCATCTCATCTCTTCGCACCATCCCTCCTCCTGGGAATGAGCCCTCTCTCATCTATTTCTGAGTTCCCGGAAGTGCCAGGTGCAAAGTAGGAACTCACTGAGTATTTATTTAATTTTTTAAAAATGAGAGATATGTCAAAGAAAAAGTTTTCTTTAGGGTTGCTACTCTCCTGAAATGATCCTGACAGAACAGGCAAAAAGTTCACTTGAAAACAAAACCAGCAAAAACAATTTAAAAAACATAAGGTTAGCCGGGCACAGTGGCTCACGCCTGTAATCTCAGCACTTTGGGAGGCCGAGGCGGGTGGATCATGAAGTCGGGAGTTCAAGACCAGCTTGACCAACGTGGTGAAACCCTGTCTCTACTAAAAATACAAAAAGTAGCTGGGCTTTGTGGTACATGCCTGTAATCCCAGCTACCCAGGAGGCTGAGGCAGGAGAACTGCTTGAACCTAGGAGGCAGAGGTTGCAGTGAGCTGAGATCGTGCCACTGCACTCCAGCCTGGGTGACAGAGTAAGACTCCGTCTCAAAAAAACAAAAAACAAAAAACAAAAAAAACAGAAACACAACTCCCCCCTCAAAAAAATGTAAGGTTTTTTTCTCAAAAGAAAGAACCTGAGTCTGGAGGAAACGCAGGTGTGGAAGTGCCTGAGCTCAGGGACAAGTAAGAGCAACTGGCCCAAGTTCCAGTGCCTGCCTGACCTGAACCCAGGCATATCGTATGCAGAAAGGGGACATTTAGACTTTATTTCTCTCTTTCTCTTCTATTAATGCTTTCTTTTCTTTCTTTCTTTTTTTTTTTTTTTTGTAGATAGGTTTTTGCTTTGTCACCCAGGTTGGAGTGCAGTGGCATGATCACAGCTCACTGCAGCCTCAACTTCCCAGGCTCAAGAAATTCTCCTGCCTCAGCCTCCTGAGTAGCAGGGACTAGAGGCATGCACCGCCACACCCAGCTAATTAAAAAAAAACATTTTTTATTTTTTTAGAGTCAGGTCCCCCTGTGTTGCCCTAGTCTCCAACTCCTGAGCTCAAGTGATCCTCCTGCATCGGACCCCCAAAATGTGATACAGGCCTAAACTACTGCACACCTCTCCCAATGCTTTTAAATGATTATTATTTATTTCAGGGAAAACAAAGGAATTATCTTTATAAGGTAAGATAAGGCAGACTTTTCTTTATTTCCTTCCTGGATAGAAAAGCCAATTTTATTTTCTGGTTTGCAGTAAAATTGCTGCATCCTGTTCTCATCTACAGCTGAGGGTTAAATGAATGTTCTTCCAACCAAGTGCTGAAAATGTGCTCCAAGGACAGAGCCTGGCAAACCTGACCCAGTAAGGCCTTTTCCCTAAGAGCATTGCAAAAACTGAAAAGCAAGCCCAAGAATGCCTCACTATGGTTTTCATCATATTCTGTTGAAAGCAGTAATCTGCTTAAATTCAGCATATCTGACAAAATCATGAAAAAGTATCACTCTCTGGGGATTCTCCTTTATCATTCTTTGAGGCAAGTTCTCTGGGACTGTATCCTTCAGGAAACACATATTGCAAACAGGGCTCTTCTCCATCCTCCATCATTGGTTTCCTTCCAATGGTGTGAATTGTGAGTGATTTCCAATCTGCTGCCCTTTGACTCCCTGAGGGAACCCCTGGCTTTTTCTTTGGGAGAAGTTAACCACACACCATTTCCTTGGGTGTCAATGGCAACATAATGTTGATGTGTGGTTTCTTGGATGTCCTCTATATCAAAGAAACCCAGAAATATCTTCACCTGTGTTTATCTGTCATCTCTGACACAGACTAAGACAGGACTTTGTTGTCATTTCCAACGGTATGACCGATTTTGCACGTGGACACCTAGGATGCAGATCCCAGCCTCTGAAATGCACCGCATTACCCCATCACTGGCCCTCAGTTCATCTCAGTTTTCAGTCAACCCTCTTCAGACAGGGATGGAGCTGTTTCCATGGATTGGTTGGAAATATTTTCCACTATGCTACTTAGTGCCACATGGGTGAGCTCTATTATCAATTAGCAAGTGACAAAGTGTGAACAATGATGTGTAGTTCTGCATCTAAAACCAGAATGTGTAGTGGGGGCACCTGCTGCTTAACTAGCTTCACATTCAGAAGCCATAACTGCCGTTGTTGCTCCTGGCATCATCTATTTCTATGTGGACTGCCATTTGCCTGATGTTTGCTCAGCACCTGGTAAGCAAAGAGCTTTCAAAAAGGTAGAAAAGAAATCAATATCTCTGCCCATTTAAACAGCCTCCCACCATTCAGTGACACTCGCACAGAGCTGGGGAGGAAAGCAGGAGATCAATGCATCTTAGGGACCCAGAGAAGGTGTTTGGTTAATTCCTCTAAGCAATCAATGGCATTCAACTAGTTGCTAGCCTGGGTTTGAGTGACTAGGTTTTTATAAAGCTGTGACTCAAAGAAAGGATGGCATATACCTGTGTTTGTCTCTTAAAACCTGCATCTCTCCAGCTCAGAGGCAGCAACATGTTTCCCTGCTGTATGCAAATACAAAAATCTCAACAATAGCACCAAATGCAAAATACTTCACAATGATTATATATCTAATTCTTTCAACAATACCATAATGTGGTATTATAATTGTGATAGTGCTAAAACATGTCTGTGAGTTCTTTGCTATTCTTCTTATCAAAAGGTAGAACCTATGTTCCTCTCTTTGACCTGGATGAGCATGTGACTGATTCAACCACTGACTTATTGTGAAATAAGTGATGCTGGGATGAGCAGTACAATTCCAAATTGCAAAAATATGGAACCAGCCCAAATGCCTATCGATCAATGTGTGGATAAAGAAAATGTGATACACACACACACAGACACACACACACACACCATGGACTACTACTCAGTCAGAAAAAGGAACAAAATAATGGCATTTGCAGCAACCTGGATGGGACTGGAGACCATTATTCTAAGTAAAGTAACTCAGGAATGGAGCATCAAACATTGTATGTTCTCACTTTTAAGTGGGAGCTAAGCTATGAGGACGTAAAGGTGCAAAAATGATACAATGGACTTTGGGGGACTTAGGGGGAAGGGTAGAAGGGGGCAAGGGATAAAAGACTACACATTGGGGACAGTGTACAATGCTTGGGTGATGGGTGCGCCAAATCTCAGAAATCACCATTAAAGAACTTCTTCATGTAAACAAACACCACCTGTTTCCCCAAAACCTATTGAAATAAATAAAAGAGCCCAGAAGCAAACAAATAAAAACTAGACAAGGAAAACACACACACACACACACACACACACGAAGTGATGCTATGATGCTGTCTGACTTCCAAGAATACATCAGCAAAGGACATCTTGCATTTTGACCTAGGGAAAGCCAGTTACCATATAAGGAAGTCTGAGCCCCCTGAGACTATGGTCCTGGAGAGGTTGAGTTTTGGTCCTCTAGTTGGTCCTCAGCTGGGACCTGGGCTCCCAGCCTGTAGCCATGTGATGGGGCATCCTGGACATCCAGCCCTGTTGAGTCTTCAGACAATGCCCCCCAACCTCTGCTGCCATATGATTGCAAGTATATGGCATCCCATGCGGGAACCGTGAGCCCTTCCCAAATTCTTCTTGAACCACAAAATAGTGAGCCAAAAAGCTGTGGTTTCCTTTCTTCTCTAGGCTCTGGGGTAATTTGCTACACGGCAGTAGTAACTGAACAATTGTCCACCATTCTACGAGTGAGGAAATTGAGCTTCATAAACTCTGAGTAACTTGCCCAAAGTCACACAATTTCCAGGTTGCCAGTTTTACACCGGATTTGCCTCAGTCTGAAACCAAGGCCTTTGGCTGTATATGATAATGCCTTTGTAAAGAGCCAGTTAATTGCAGGGGAAACCCAACAGGCCTGAGAGAACGTGTAATTAGAAATGAAATATCACTGTTTTATGTGCTTGCTTGAAGATCCAGTTGGTGGTGCAGATCTCCATCCCAGGCCCATACAATAGATGTGTGGATGAGAAGTACTGGTCCCATGGTTCCAGGTTCTCTACTTCTCTTAGAGCAGGAACATTTTCTTCCAGGTGTTGTTCTCCACCCCTCATGGCCCCTTCCTATTGGCCCTCCCCAGCCTCAACTTTACCACCAGTTTCTCTGCCTCAAAGTCAGCCATCACGTTTTTTGAAGCAGAGAACATTTTTTGGCCATCCATGGCCCTGGACCCATTGCCCCGGACCCATTGCTGCCCCCCCCATAAGAATCTGGACTGACAGCTGTCACCACACTGAGAGAGAAGCACCGCTCACTGCACTTTGTGGATGCAGAGAATGCGGCTTGTGGGAATTATATGGCATACCCAAGTTAATTGGTAAATTTTAACCCGCTGTTTTCTGATTCTCATTGTACCATGCTCATTTCCAGTGTCCTCAACTTACCACACATTTGAAAAATAAGTTATAATTCAGTGTGCCTGTGGTACCCGGCAATTTCTCATTCCAGTGACTCTGATGACTCTAGTGAGAGACGTTATTCCTACATCAGGAGGTTTCTGGATCCCTCCAGGCAAAGCTGTTTTCTATATAAAGATTTTCTCTGGAAAATCAGAGTGTCGATACCACTGCTCTTTCAGATCCCCAGCCTGGAGAGTATGCTGGGAAAAATGACTCTGGGCACAAGTGACTTGAGCCGGTAAGTAACACTGACAAGCTGTGTTACTTGGGCAAGTTACTTAACCTTTCTGGGTCTCTGTTTCTTCAGGTGTGAAGTGAGAGAACGGGCCAGATGAATTGAACATGTTGTGAACATACTATGAACACACAACTATCTAGATTTGAAGCCATATATATATATATAGACTTGGAAGAAATGTATGGAAATAATAGCACAGTGAAGACTTACTGAATAACTTCCATGTGCTAGCATGGTTCTGAGCCCTTTACACTTATTTAATCCTTGTTAGTATTATCATCCCCATTTTACAGATGAGGACACAGGGGCTTGCCTGAGGTCACACAGGTAGAAAGTGGATGAGGCAGAATTTGAATCCTGGCTGTCTGAAGCCATAAATACACGAAGTGGCTCCAGAGGCTGCTCTCTTAAACTACTTCTTAGTACTGACAAATGAGCAATAATATCCCAGGACAGACAATAATGTCAGAGAAATTCTGAAGGAAGGGAGACATTTCCAGCTGTGAATATCATCGGGTTGGGAGGCCTCAAGAAGCTTGTGTTCCTATGCTGCTCCATGCCTGGTGACCTCCCTCACTCCATCATCATTTCCATGGGTGTCTCTTGTTTCCTTTGGAGGGAGGAAAGTTATGCTCCAAAACAGGATAGAGCAGGAAACATGAGATTCTGCAAAGTCAGTTGTGTACATTTGGAGCACAAGTCTTGGTGGATCCACTTGCTTTTTCTTTGTAAACTTTTAATTTGGAAATAATACAAAAATTGGGAAAAGAGTATTTAGAATTTCTACACACTCTTCATTTAGATTTTCTAAATATAACATTTTACCATATTTGCTTTATCATTCTTTTTCTACATATACAACACAGGCAAAATCATTTTTTTCTGAACTGTTTGAAAGTTGCAAACAGTGTGCTCCCTGAAGTTAAAAAACTTCAATATGTGTTTCTTAGAAACAGTCACTTTCTCTTACGTAGCCACAGTTCAGTTGTGAACACGGGGAAATTAACATTGATACAATACTATTCTCTAATCTATACCTTATTCAAATTTGACCAATTGTCCCAGTGATGTTCTTTATGCCCCTGCCAAAAAACAACCCAGGATTCAGTCTAGGCTGACTTGTGTGCTTTTCAAAACTTTTCATTTTCAGAGCAGCCAAAACCCCAGATAAGGTAGGACTCTCTTGGTAGGACAGGGGCTCCAAAGACTATATTGTATACACAGTAAAATAAAGGCAGGGTGCATACAACCAAGATTATGAATGCTACGGTGAAAACCATCAACCTTCCAGCAGGTCAGCAATGGTGAATGCTGCGCACACTCAGTTTCTCAGTGTCCTTCTAGAGCAGTGGTGCCCACATTTAGAAGCAGCATCAGAATCCTCTGGAAAGCTTATTAAAACAAAAATTACTGGACCCCACTCTCAGAGTTTGTGATTCAGTAAGTCTGGAGTGGGGTCTTAGAAAATCCTAACCAATTCCCAAGTGACACTGGTGCTGCTGGTTCAGGGGACACAATTTGAGAACTATTGCCCTAGAGAAACCTGTGCCTGATGGTGTCCCTCCCAGATTTCAGGTGACAGCTTCATCGGTGACCTCTTTCTTATCAAATCTAATGCCCTATTTTCAACTCCACTTGGCTTTTTGACAGAGGTAGCTAAAGGGACATTTCTCTACTCGTCAGAGCCCTCCCATTTCCACCAAGACACTCCAACTCCCATTTAGGAGGATTAAGAAAATAGTATTTGTGTGTGAGGTCCATTGAGTGTGAAATTTACAAGCAAGATATTATTTGTATTAATCAGAAGTAAACTTGAACCCAGCCCTTGGGCTCAAAGCCATCCCAAGCTGAGTCCACCCTACATCAGCCGAACCTCAACCAAGTCATTTAGTAGACATTAATGAGAAGTAACTATCTATTGCTGTGAACACCTGCAAGTTTCGTTAGTTTGTTATGAAGACACAGCACTGATGCACAATTTTATAGGATTCTCATGAAATTAAATAAGTTAACAAATGTAAAGGGCTCAGAACAGTGCTTAGCATGTAATAAATGTTCTGTAAGTGTGAGCTACAATTATTATTATAACCAGTGCCTAGACCACTGAGAAAGTTTGGTAATAGAAGAGCCTCTGATGGCTTCTGATATCCATCTTTCTCATAGTTCCTAGCATCCAAGACCAGGGTCCTAGCCTACAGGTTTGATTTTGACCCAATTACTTTACTTTTCAGAGTCTTAGATACCATTTATCAAATAAGTTTGCACACTTCTGCCAACCTCAGAGGTTTTTTTTTTTTAATCACATGAGATGATAGGCATAAAAATACTTTGAAGATTATGAACCAGCATTGCTGTCGTTATTTTTACCTTCTCTTCAAGAATAAAAGCAGTTCTGAGTGGTTCACAGTACAGAGATCATTTAAGTGCCCCAAGAAGTGTTTTTCTGGTGGTCAGTCACAGACCGGGTGTTTGGATTTTTATAAATACTACAGCTTACCCTGGGAAGCGACTTACATTGAGTTTTCAAACTTGTCATAAAATTCAACTTGAGATTATTTAATTATACTTTCAATTTTCATGAAGTATTCTTTACTTGTCAGGTGGATTGCAGCTGAGAATGGAAAAAGCAGTGAGTTTGTAGACAGAAGGCCTGGGTTTATTAGATGGTTCATGACTCAGGGTCTTCTTGGCTGTGACCTCAGAAAGTTATTTAACTTCTGGGTAAAATGAAGGTGATACTCATGAAAGTGTAAACTGTATGGGGTTATTTGAGAATCTAATAATGTCCAACGTGCTGCAGATGTGCTGAAACATCCTTTTACATATTTTTTGAAGGACGTGTGATCAGCACAGCCCACATGGAGTGTGTTGGAAGAGTCCATCCAACTCTGAAGTAGGAATGCTGTTTGAGTCAGGAATGCTCCTTTTAGATCTATCCATGTCAGTTCTTTGGGTGCCTACCTTTTAACCATTCTCAATCCCCTTCTCCTATGACTGCTTCTTACTGTGGAGACTAAAAGAGCCAGACACCTGCTTACCCAGCTTCCCTTGTGACTTGGGAAGGCTATGTGATCTGTTCTGAGCAAAAGCTATAAAGGGGGCATCTGACAAAGATTTTTTCCCCTTCATGAATGAAGAAAGAGCTCTTTCTCATTTTCTCAGCTATGCTTCCGTGTCCTGTCTTTGGAAGCTGGAGTAGGAAGATGTGCTCTCTGGACCTGCAGTAACCATCTTACAACCACAGGGGATGGTTGAGACAATTGCAGAGAGCAACCGGAGTCCTGGATTGTTAGCTGCTGGTCCAGCCTCAGACCTGGCCACCTGTAGACTTCCTGTTACACAGGCTGATTGAAACCTTTATTGTTTAAGTCGTTATTACTTCTGTTCTTGGCAGTAAAATAATTCTTTATTTTATTTTATTTATTTATTTATTTATTTTTTGAGATGGAGTCTCACTCTGTCACCCAGCCTGGAGTTCAGTGGTGCGATCTCGGCTCACTGCAACCTCCGCCTCCCTGGTTCTGCAACCTCTGCCTCCCTGGTTCAAGTGATTGTCCTGCGTAAGCCTCCTGAGTAGCTGGGATTAAAGACACGTGCCACCATGTCCGACTAATTTTTTTTTTGAGGCGGAGTCTCGCTCTGTTGCCCGGACTGGAGTGCAGTGGCCGGATCTCAGCTCACTGCAAGCTCCGCTTCTCCGGTTTACGCCATTCTCCTGCCTCAGCCTCCTGAGTAGCTGGGACTACAGGCGCCCGCCACCTCGCCCGGCTAGTTTTTGTATTTTTAGTAGAGACGGGGGTTTCACCGTGTTAGCCAGGATGGTCTCGATCTCCTGACCTCGTGATCCGCCCGTCTTGGCCTCCCAAAGTGCTGGGATTACAGGCTTGAGCCACCGCGCCCGGCCCCGACTAATTTTTTTATTTTTAGTAGAGACAGGGTTTCACCACATTGGTCAGGCTGGTATCGAACTTCTGATCCCGTGATCCACCCGCCTCGGCCTCCCAAGGTGCTGGGATTACAGGTGTAAGCCACCACACCCAGCCAAGAATTCTTAGCTGATAAACTATCTCACAGTCTCTCTCTCATGTAGAAAGGAAGATCTAGAGCTGTATTGTCCCATAGGTAGTCACTGCCCTGTGTGGCTACTGAGTACTTGCAACTTGGCAGTCTGAATTGATTTGAGCTCTCAGTATAAAACACACACTGGTGTTTGAAGACTTAGTACAAGAAAACAATGTAAAATATCTCATTATAATTTTATACTGATTACTGATTATACTTTCTATACTGATACTGATTATAATTTTATACTGATGTTGAAATGATAATATTTTGGATATACTATATAACATAAATATATTATTATTAAATTAATTTCTCTCATTTCCTTTGCTTTTATTATAGAAATGTATCTACTTAATGTTATGTACATAGTTGTGGCTCACATTACATTTCTATTGGCCAGTACTGTTATAAAAAGATAGATACCAAGCTAATGATAATAATGATCACCTCCAGGGTGTGGAGCTGAAAGAGGGGCTCGATATAGAGGGAGATTTCTTTTTTCCTTCATATACTTCTTGAATTTTCTACACTGATCATATATTTGCATAACAGATTATCTTCTGTGAATTTTAGGAATATAGGACAAGATCAAAACACATGAGTTAATACATGCAAACATGCTTTGCTTTGTCAATTTTTTTAAAAAATTTTCATTTTGTGTAACAATCCTGCATACGTAATTTGTCAATTGTTAAAGATATGCACGTATTAGGTCAAAGAGAGAAGTTTTTAAACTTGGTAATCATCTATTTTGGAACATTATATGCACTTCAATATGTGTAATAAGTCTTTCAATTTAAATATTAGACAAAGCATATGGAGAAACACGTAGCGTTTGCAGTAATAAAACAGCGTGTGTTTGTTTATAACGGTAGAACTCTATATAAAATGATCTTGGTTCTGAATAATTGGGGACTTTTTATAAGCTTAAAAATAAAAGGTGACTTGTAAGGAAATTAAGATGCTTTGGGGTTAGCTCATGTATAACTAACAATATTTATGATAACCCTCTTTTTAGTGGTAGAACACAGCAACTTGTAAAACAGCCCAGCCTGATTCTGGCTCCGGCGTTTTTGTGATGCACTGCTAGGTTTCTTTTTCTCCAAAAACCCTTGAGTCATTAAATTTTGAATTTAACATTGATTTACTCCTTTTGAAGTTTCACCAAATACGAAGATAAATTACTAAGCCTAAGTGATTAAGGAAGAAAAATGGTTTGTTTTTAGTCAACACTGTGTTTAGTATTTTAATTATTATTATTTTTAATTAAAAAGCCTGTGTGCCATTCCCAACCTGCTAATGGAGCTGGAGAAGAAAATAGCAACTGTGTTCTGGAAACCAAAGAACTCTAATTCATCAGGCCAGGCTGCGGGGAGGGAGGATCACCCACAGGATGTCTTAGCTCTGCGTTTGCTGTGTTCTGGCAAAGTTTAGATACTAATTGACATTTAGTTGAATGCACTGGAGTCTTTGAGTGTCATTTCATGACTGTCGACAACTCCCATGCAGAAATCCAAGTGATTTTGCTTCAGTTTCATCATTTAACTCACAGCTCAGCCACAAGTTGACTATGTGTTGTTAGCCAAGTCAGTTTTTCCTCTGGACCTCATCTTCTAGGGCAGTAAAATAGGGCATTAGGTTGGAAGATAATCTCGAAAACCCTTTTCAGCTCTGAACTTGCCTCCTCCTCTCCTCTTCCGTTTACCATACATAGCACCCTTTCTCACCAAACATATAGTGTATCAGTAAAACTGACATTTAAAGCTGCAGGTAATTATCTGCATTACAAATATCCCCACTGCTAATAAACATGTAACAAATTATGCTTGTCTATGTATTTTAATATATATAAAATTGTATGTAATTCTATAATTATATGTAATTCTACAATATATAAATTATGTATAATGTGTTACACATATTACATATGTATGATATGTGTAACATATAATTATATATATATATTAAAATACACACACACATATCAGTGGGAAGGAAGCTCCATTGTGGAAAACGTACACATAAAATTCCCAAATCCCAAAAACTTTTCTGGGAGAAGTCAGAGAGAAAACCCAATATATTTCCAAATCTTTAATGAAACTTAAATTTAAAAATGCTTTGTAACTACTGTTTGGAAATTTAACTTTGGTGAATGCATGATGAGCTTGTTTCCTTTTATCCTCTTTGTTCATTTTCCTACCACTCTTTAAAGCAGGAAGTAAGAAATCTTTGCAAGCATTCATTTCATTTCAGTGGGATTGTTCTAGGTGCAGAGGCAGGCTCAGGATTCAACAAACACAGCCGCTTAGCAAATGTCTTCTCAATATGGGCATCGCGTGCGTGTATAAAAGCATGATTTACTTGCGTTTTTTGAGGCAGCAGTAAATAAATTTGGAAGCACTGAATTGTATTAGAGAAAACATGACTGAGCATTTAAAGCTTTTTCTCAGTGAAATTAATGTTATGTTTGCTGGCAATCTGTTTCCCATGCATTAATAGGGAAAAAGTGATTTACCAAAAAATGTTAATGGAAATCAGCAAATACCTTAATTTGTTGTATTATCCTGGCCAATTTAAAAATCGAGGAAGCAGAAATGGCACTGGTGGAGACACAGCGGTAGCAGCTGCTCCGCGACTTCGTGGAGCGCGGTCTATGGGAGGGAGGGCCGCGTTGCCATGGCAGCGAGCAGGTCCGGGCGCCGCTCTGCCCCAGGGAGGAGAGGGGAAGGGGCGGAGAGCGTCTTCCTTCCTTGGCTTTTACGGGTGGGGGTCGGGGGGCACACGACCTAGCATTTTGCTAAATCTTTGGAGGATACAGGATGTATTCATGTTGGCCCCTGCCTTCAGGAGACTTACAGTTAGGCTGGGTGCCCTCTCAAAATACATCTGCTTATGTCCTGTGTCCTGAGGACTCAGGGGTGAGCCAGAGTTGACACAGCCCCGACCCACAGGGAGCTGACTTCTTGGGAGGAATGTGATTGACACAGCAGTTACAAGGGAGATGGATTTCTCAAAGGAAAGTTGTTGTGCATGCATTTGTGGGGCATCTGACCTGTTTGTGGTCTCAGGATACCTTCCTTGAGGTCAACAGTGCTTTCTTTGAAAGGAGCTGTGACTTCGATTTTGAAAAATAAATGATCTTGTTGTAGCTGTGGACTTTTAAATTAGCCTATTTACATCGTGCTACCGCAAAAGTATAGAAGTTTGGAGTTGGGTTTAGAATTCATCCAGTCTTTTTACATAGATGAGGAGACAGAAGAATGGGAAGGATGAGAAGAGGACAACTGTGCTGAGAGGAGTAAGATCACAGTGGAGTGAGGCTGGAAGGAGCCCAAAGGGAGGCCGCACAGGGACTGAGGACAGGCAGCCCCACATCCCAGGCAGCTGGCCTCCCCGGGACTGGAGATTCTGACAGGAGCCCTCTCCACGCACCTCCAGTCTCTCTCTGAGCACATATCTCAGGTGGGTACAAATAAATCCTTGGTCTCAGAGTCGCAGAAAAGGGCTTTTTCTTCGCTAGATAACAAATCCATCATTTGTAAGACTGTAATAAGGTTAAGAACTTGTTGAGTCTAGACAAGCAATAATTCTTGCTGTCATAAACCACATTCCATCTCTGACTGCTGTGTTTGTTAAAACAATTTTATTTTTATTTTGGAATAGTTTCAGATTTATAAAACAGTTGAAAGTACAGAGTTGCCATATACTCCTTACCCAATTTCCCCTATTATTAACATCTGCCATTAGCCTGGTACATTTCTCACAACTAATGACCCGATGTTGATATATTATTATTAAAGCCCACATGTTATTCAGATTTAATTAGTTTTTAACTAATGTCTTATTTCTGACCTATAATCTCATCTAGGATTCCATATTACTTTTATTCATCATATTTCCTTAGGTTCTTCTTGGTTGTGACAATTTTCAGACTTTTCTGGCTTTTGATTACTTTGACAGTTTTGAGGAGTACTGTCTCTGACAGCTTTTCAAAGGCATACAAACATACGTGCTGATGGAGGACTTGATTGCCGTTTGGTCATTTGCTTTTCTAAATGCTTCTTATCATTTACCTGACCTCTAATATTGAGGTAGATTGCTTGTTGGCTTTGATTTTTCATCCTTCGCTGTACCCACTGTGGGTGGAGGTACTAACTTACTCTTGACTTTGGACTTGAGCATGTTGAGTTGTGTTGGCCAATGGCATGGGGGCAGAAGTGACAGTGGGCCATGACTAAGCCTAGGCCTTAAGAGTCCTCCTGTGATTCCACTTGACCTTTTTTGCTTCTGTCATTGCAGTGACAGGAATATGCCTGGGCTATGCCACTGGTGGCCTGAGAATAACATGCCTGGGCTAGCCCACTGGTGGCTTGAGAAAAATATATGTGGAATGGCCCACTGGTGGCTTAAGAAGAACATGCCTGGGATAGCCCACTAGTAGTTGAGAAAGATGAGAGGCATGTGGAGCAGAGTCACTTTCTGCTGAGCCTCATCTAGAACAGTTCACCCCAGCCCATCTCTAGATGAATGGACAATAATCAATGATTGTTGTTTTTAGCCTCTGAGCTTTGGAGACACTTGTTACACTTGTTATGTAGCAATAGTTAATTGAGATATGACCTACCATTGAGTAGATGGAAGGCTGTATAAAAACTTTGAAAAATATTTGGTATTAAAAAAGTATTTCTTTGGGAACATGTAATCAAGGTGATTGCATGCCCCACTGGGTTATTTTAGTGTCTGTCATGAGAGAACGTCTTTCTCATTGAAAATATGAGCTGCCTCACCTCTGAGCCAAAATGACAATGTCTTTTGCTATTTACAACCTGTGTAGTGATTTGTGAAAAATCAAAATTGAGCAGTTTATAAATGTGTTATTCACGTATTCATCTCTTCAACAGCTATTTAGTTGCTACCTAATATGTGCTGGGCCTTCTGCTTGGTGCTGAGCACACAGGATGAGTAAAAGTGGAGACAGCCTGGACCCACGGGGAGCTGATTTCTTGGGAGGGAGGCGAATGACATGCAATTACAAGGGGGATGAATTTCTCAAAGGAAAGCTGTTGTGCATGCATTTGTGGGGGATCTGACCTGTTTGTGGTCTCAGGAAATCTTCTTTGAGGAAGGCTGACCTGAATTCTGCAGCCAAGGGGAGTTGACTGTTCAGAAGAGGGGAGCCTTCTACGCACACTGTGCGGCAGGAAGAAGCATGGTGACCTCGTAACACTGCACAAAGCCCGGTAGAGCCAGACTTCAGGATGAGGAGGGCACTGTGAGGCAGTAGGGGGTCTGTCTTCTGGCAACCCAATATTTGAGCACCCTGATTACTTGGGACATCCCCATTTTCTTCTGCAGATGCTGAAGTAGGGGAAGAGACCCTTCTCCATGCACTGTGGGAGCATGCTTTTTAAGCACATCAGGCCCACAGCTCCTTCTCAGGCTGTAATTCTTTCCGGAGGGCCAGGAAGGTACATGCTGGTTAGAGACTCCCAAGGGGGCTACTGGTAGCTGAACATTCAGCAGTAGGAGGAATATCTGGGTGGTGGAATCTGGCAGCAAGAAGAGGGTGATCAGGACCAAGGTGGGCTAGGGTCTGCAGGGGTGTCCTAAGTCAGTGGTTGTTATGGTAGGGCCTTGGCTACTCATCTCTAAATCAGCCCAGTTCCCTTCTTCCTAATATGCTTCTGTGAGAGATGCCCTTCTAATAAATGCATTTTCTGCATTAGTTACCCAGATTCTACTTTGTTATTAAACCTAAGAACCCAGATAAGAATAGGTAGGTAGGTGCCAGATCATGCCAGCTCTTCCAGGTCATGTTAAAGAAAGTGGTAGCTGAACATTCAGCAGTAGGAGGAATATCTGCGTGGTGGAATCTGGCAGCAAGAAGAGGGTGATCAGGACCAAGGTGGGCTAGGGTCTTGCCTAAAAAATACCTAGAGATCCATACAGAGGTTTTGGAGATGGGAGATGACTGTCAGATTGGAGCCAGCGGTTATAGCCTGGTGTCATTTGAGTTTCTCTAGAAGACCCTAAGACAAGGACTTGAGTATAGTTTATCTAGGAGGCAATCCCAAAAACCACCAATGTGGAGAAAAGGCAGCCAATACAAGGTGTGTTATCAGGCTTGTTACTACTGTCCACAGCTAGGGGTCAATCCCACTGGGGAATTCTGGGAATAGTACAGAACATGCCTCAGTCATCCCATGTGAGGGAGGAGGGAACTGGGGTATTTGTCCACCAACTCCCATCAATCATTGGTTGAGGGCTTCTCTGCTGGGGAGCATTCATTACCCAGAACTTCCAATCTGCCCTGAACAAGGGCCAAATGGGAACTGCCTGAGATGAAGAGTTGCAGGTATTGGCAGTTGGAAATCACCAAATCTCTGCTCCCAGAAATAGTCAGGCCTGAGGACAGTGGCTGGGGCACAAGAATGTCAGCTCACCTGGATAAACACTAGCTGGCCTTTATACCTTATAAACTAAAAACGCTGTCCTAGGCTGGAGGCTGTAGAAAAGAAACAACAACGAGTGCCCTGTGCTGCCCATAGAACACTGAGCAATTGAAGAAAGATATTACAAAGCTTTAGTTACTTTCTGTTTAGTCCCTATTTATAATTTGTTTCTGCTTCAGAGGAAAGTTTAAAATATGCAGAACTTGGTTTTGCAGTTCAGTAGACTCAAGTTAGAACCCTGGCTCCACATGAATAGCTTTGTAATCTTGGGCATGTTACTTAATCTCCTGTTCCTGGAAGTACCTGCTTCTAAAAAAGATGACTGTGAACCAATTATATTAGTTTGCTAGGGCTGTGAGAACAGGTGGCTATAAATAACAAAAATTTATTTGCCCACAGTTCTGGAGACTGGAAGTCCGAGATCAAGGTGTTGGCAGGTTTTGTTTCCTCTGGGGCCCCTCTCCTTGGTTCTCCTTGGCTTGCAGATGGCTGTCTTCTCCCTTTGTTTCCTCACATGGTCATCCCTCTGTGTGTGTCTTTGTCCTAATCTCCTCCTCTTATAAGGACTCTTTTTGCTATGGTCTGAATGTCCCTCAGAATTCATGTGTTGTAACTTAATTCCCATTATGGTGGTATTAAGAAGTGGGGCCTTGGCCGTGTGTGGTGGCTCATGCCTGTAATCCCAGCATTTTGGGAGGCCAAGGTGGGTGGATCACCTAAGGTCAGGAGTTTGACACCAGCCTGGCCAACATGGTGAAACCCCATCTCTACTAATAATACAAAAATTAGCCAGGTGTGATGGTTGCATGCCTGTAATCCTAGCTACTCTGGGAGGGTGAGACAGGAGAATCACTTGAACCCGGGAGGTGGAGGTTGTAGTGAGCCAAGATCGTGCCATTGAACTCCAGCCTGGGCCACAGAGCGAACTCAGTCTCAAAAAAAACAAAAACAAAATCAAAAAACTGGGGCCTTTTGGAAAGTGATTAAGTCATGAAGGTGCCACTTTCATGAATAAATTAATGCCCTTATAAAAGAAGCATCAGAGAGAGTTCCCCTTTCTTGTCCTTCCATCACTTCTACCATGTGAGGACACACACAGTGTTCCTTCCCTCTGGAAGATGCAGCAACAAAGTGCCATCTTGGAAGGAGAGACTGGACTCCTCATAGACCCCATAACTGCTGGCCTTGATCGTAGACTTACCAGCCTCCGGAACTTGAGAAACGAATTTCTGTTCTTTATAAATCATTCAGTCAATGGTATTTTGTTATAGCAGTACAAATGAACTAAGACACAAGTCATGTTGGATTAGGGTTCACCCACATGACATTGTTTAACTTTAATTACCCCCCAAAGGCCTATCTCTAAATACAGTCTCATTCTGAGGAAGGGGGTTGGGCCTTCAACATATGAATTTTAGAGGGGTACAGTTTATCCCATAACACCAATGAAACAGCTTACTTTTCAAGATTGATGACTTACTCACCAGTAGTCCCTTCAAGACCCTTACCTCCATGTGCCTACTAACCCAAAGTAAATAAACTTTTCCAGTCCCAACAAGTGCCCTGCCTTGCAAGACCAACTTCAAAATCACCCATCTTAGGCCCTAAAACCACTCTCCGTTAAGGCAATGTTTTCTCTTACTGCAGTAAGTATGATAAGCTTTGCTTGATCAACAGGTTTCTTTTGTGGTCTTTGAAGAGTACATAAGATTGAATAAAATGATGAATGAGGACTCTGTTACAGTACCTGGCATTTAGAGGTGTTTAAAGAATGTTGGTTTTCTTTTACGACATAGGTTAAACACCTCTACTATAACCGAGAGGTACCTCACAAGAGAGAAGATTTTCAAAGCATGAACAATGATTTTTATTTTTCTTCCTTTGTCATGCCCAATTGACAAAACAATCTCAGTTCACAAACCTTCTGTCTCTCTGTTTTGTCTGAATAAATCTATGCCTGATACAAGTCAGCAGTTTCTAGATTATGTTCAACTCTTTTTAATAGTTCTTGGAATGTCGGAATCAATTAGAGGTTAGTCAAAGGTTTTTTCATGTGTAATACAATTCTGTTGAAGATGGCAGTTGGTGGGAATCTTGCAGACTCTAGCAGTTGATTGTGAATTACGGAATCAACTACTGTTATGTAAATTACAAGAAAATAGAGGATAATTTGTTTCTTTCTGTGCTCTTCACATTGAAAGAAGTACTTATCATTACCTAATTTTGTTAGAGCTTTGTATGCCTGTCTTTCCCCAAAACTGAAAGCTATTAGAAAGAAAAGGTTATTAGCTCTATACTTGCTATGTAATCCAAGACAGAGTCTACACACAGTAAAACTTCAATATAAATTAAGTAGAATTGAATTTAGTCCTCAGCAGTGAGGAGAGTATTGGAGTGTGGAGAAGAAGGAGGACAACATTTGGGAGCCTTTCATGGGTGGGCTGCTTACATACTTCTTTCACTGCAATCCTATGTGGTCATAGTTGCTATGGTCTTTTAACAGATAAGGAAACTGAAGTGGAGAGAGGATAACTTGGCCAAAGTCACAGTTTTGAGAGACGACAGGGACAGAATGAAATCCAAATCTAAGTAATATTGCTTCCTAATGGAAAACAAGGAAAAACATATTTGCTTTCCTGTTGAGTAACTTGGGTGAATAATGTTGAAAACAAATAATTTATTTAAGGCAGCTGAGACATTATTGGTTGGCATAACAACGACAACATAACCCAACCAGTCCACAGAAGGAGGGAAAAGCAGAAATAATCCACAGGGCTGTTTGATGCCTAACATTTTGTTTGTTTTAATAATGTGTTGCTTTTCATGTGCTTGCCTTGGTTTTAGTCAAAACCATTACACATTTAAGCTAGTCCTGACTTTCTAGTTAGTTCTCCAAGGTCGGTTAAGGCAGAAGGACTCTAGCCTTGCCCATATTCTTTCTGCATTCGCCTCTACAAGCTGGAAGCTGCTTTTAGAAACCCCAAAAGACTGTCTCTGCCTGGAGGCTTTCCTCTGACTCACTAGCTGTGTGCCTAAGGAAGAGTGATGTGCTGGAGAACTAATCCTCCCCGAGCACCCTCCAGCGGTCTCTGACAGGGAGTTTGTGGATGAACATCCAACTTTCTTCCCATTGGGTCGATGACTGAGTCATGTTCTCCACAGTTTCCCAGCAAGCCTGAGCCCCAGTTGCCCACACTGGTAATTTCCTTGAAAACACACACTTTAAGGTGTTTCTCCCCTTTCCTGTCTCACTTCCTCACCCTTGCAATGGTGCTTCCTGAAGACCTTGACCTGGGTACAAAACACTTTTAGACTAAGTGGGCTGGCTAGGGAGTGGAGATGTGAATTCAGCTCTTCTCTGCTGTAGTGGAGAGCTACAGTTATGAAAAGAAGACACTGATTCCAGGAGGATGTGTCTTGGGACCGAGGGAAGGAGTCTCCCTAAGGTGCACTGTAGGAGGAGGAATTCAGGTTTCAGAATATGCCTTATGAGTTCTATATGATTTTTGGGAACAACATGGATGAAAGCTAAGTGTCTCCTGGGCATACACCTTTTGCAGTAGGAGAGCTCTCCCTGGAAAGGCAGTTCATACGCACATTGAAGTTTGAGAAGTACTGCCTTATGAATCTGAAAATAATATGAGAAAAACATAACACCTTGAGCTTCAGTTGGTTTTCCCTCATCACATCTGCTTGTTTACCTGCCTACCTGAGCTCTGTCTTTTCTTTCTGAAAATATTTTCTAGACTCTTTAGTCCCGATAGATTTTGCCCCTTATAAATTCTCCTATCCTAAAAATCAAGTGGAACTACTGTATCAGTGATTCCAGATGCTTGCCAATACCTTCATAATTAATGTAGTATCGAGTTAGTCATGTGATTTTGGGCCCAAAAAAGTCATCTTTCTGAATTTAAGTTGTCCAAAGAAGAATATGAAGATAGCTGAGATCCATTTTGGCACATGCTTACATGATTCAAAGTCCCTAGAGTTTTGGTCTGGTGATATGGATAGAAGCATTTTCAAGAATACGTCTGTGGTAGGTTGTTGGAGTAATGTCCTTGATTTATACCCCCCTCCCAGTGTTCACCCCCTTGAGATTTCCTGCCCATACTGGCCCTAGGCCTGGCCATGTGACTTGCTTTTGCCAGTGGAATATAGTAAACATGTTATAAGCAGATGCTTGAAAAATGTTTCTGCACTCGGGCTTGTTCTGTCTTGCTGCATCTTGGAACACTGTGACCACCAGCATGTGAATAAACTTGGGCTATCCTATTGGAGATACACAAGGCCCACTCCTTTGCACCTCCCAGATAACAGCCAGCATTAAAACTTGAAATGTGAGTGAGGCCATTCAAGACCAATCAGCTCCTGCTTATATCATCAGCTGATTGCCTCTACGTGAGGAAGCCCGGGCAAGACAAGCAGAAGATCCGCTCAGTGGAACTCATCCTAAATGCCTGACCCAGATTATAATGAACTAATAAATACTTTTTGTGGTAATCTATTATGTCTTAATGGTTTGTTACGTAGCCAAAGCTAATTTATTGCAACTGTTTTGTCTTTATCTTATCTGGGCATAGCTTGGTAACTATTTAAAATGGGGAATTATAGGAGCCCAGGTATAAAAAAAAGTCATTTTAATAATCAGAAATTAGTTACAATTTACGATTACTTATTAATGACTCACTAATGATTAATTCTTGATTACATCCTATCTGATGCAAAAATATGTTTTTCTCACAAAGCATGCTCTGTCTTCAAACACTGGCTCAGAAATGAGCATTACACATAACAAGATGGGGCTTTTCTTCTCTCTCTTAGTCCCCCCTTTCTGATTGCAGCTGAATTGAATAATCCTGCTCTGGCTGTTCTGATTGTGTGTGTACTCTTCCCATGGGCTTCTTGTCTAAAGTGGCAGATGTATTTCTCTCTCTCTCCCTGAAGAAATGACAATAGAAGTAAATTGTGGCCCTGTAGCTTATTCAAAGCTGCTGAAAGCAGAAGCAGGCTTCAGAGAAACCTAGCAGAACTTTGACATTCGTAGGCGTCCCTGGCAGTTGGTGATTGTTGGGTGGAATGCCCCGTGGAGATGAAAGACCACCAGCCACAAGTGGTTTTGGACCATATTGCTTAGAAAATGACAAACATACTTACTGTTTCCTGACTTAAGTCAAAATAAAACAGACCAAAACAACTCCCACGCTGCAATCACAGACACTTGACATTACCCAACTCATATACAATGCAGAATGCATTTTACCTTTGAAACAGGGGCTGGTAATGTTGTTTTTCATCTATATGAGATGATGAAAAACATCATTTTTTTTTTGGATATAGGACTTGGACAAATGAAAAACGTGATGACAACTCGACCTCAATACATTTTGGATCTCAAATGTCCATTCGTCAGGAGTCGATAACATCCTTCATCTTTCATAGAGGGTAGGCATGAAGCCCCTGCAGAATCTCTAAACAGTGCAGAAAAGACTAGAACGCAAGTTCAAGGACTGGAGTTTTCTTTGACCACTTTATAGATGGAAATTGAGCTGGAAATGTTCTGTCTTTGGTTTTCTTTGGCATTCAGAACTGTGTTCCAGCTAGGAGCTCACTGTAAGCAAGTAAATCAGAATATAACCTGCATGGCAGATCTTAAACCACATCCAGTCGTGCAACTAAGTTGCATCCGAAACCCAGGATGAATGCTGGAGATGACTGACACATCAAAACAAATTTGAATGACACGTACATTTTAAGAGACTGTCTGTAAAACAGAATCGGGCAAATGCTTTTTCTCTTCTGATTTATTCTCTTCATCTCTGTTGCAGGCAACACTCCAGTTATTTGGTTATTATTAATCTTTCCAGCCATTTCATAATTGTCTTTCCTGCACCCATAACTTCTTTAAAAATATTGTTTTCTTTGTTATTTTCCAACCTTTCATGTGTTGTTTATGTGTTCCCTTTTTAAAAAAGAAACTCTTCCCATGTCTCTTTTATTTCGGGAGTAGTATTTTATTATTTTTTCTATTTTCTATTACTTCTCATTTCTACTCTTTCAAAAACTGTCTGGCAATTGAATGTACACATGAATAAAGGGGAACTGGAATGAAATGTCCAAAAAGGATGCTGGAGGGATTGGGGGAGTTGTACTGAGGTGGAGAGGAACAGATGGCAGCTGTTAGTAAAAGAAAAACATGTCTAATAAATGAAGATTTAGTTGCCCATTTTTCAAATCCAAGTTTGTTAAGAGGGACACTAATGGACACGGCCAGAATTGGCGGCAGCACAGTAGGAAATGGCAGGAAATTATGCCCACTCCAGTGAGAAAAGGAAAGAAAAGATGGGTCAACTGGGTCTGGAAGGAGCTTCGAATGATTCCAGCAAATATCGGACTGTGAATATCTTTGTGAATTTGCAGAATTCACTAAGATGTTCCAAGCAAGAAAGTTTCATAGGGGCAAAATTATGTATAAGTAATTCACATTTCTTTCCCTCATGCCCACCACTTTGTACTGAGGGACAGTTGAGTCAACTCTCAAGTTCTTCTTCATTAGGGAGAGTTTGGGAGCTGAGAGAAAATTAATGCATATAGAGATGCTAAGTTGATTTACCTAACTAAGAGCTAGCAGGAGCGTCTGTTGGGAGAGAAGAAAAGACTTTGGGTCAGAAAGTTTGGGAAGCTGGGAGATGTCAGGGCAAGAAGAGAGAATGTGACACGCTCAAAAAGCTGGGAAAACAAGGAAGGAAAGAAAAGTGGACTTTAGGACATGCTCCCATTAGCATGCTCTGAGAGAGGAAATACTGGCATTAATTTTTAATGACTTTTGGCTGCTGAACCAGATTTTTTTAAAGCCTGCACTTCACAGGGCCTGAAAATTACTTATGTCACAGGAAATCTCCTGGTGCATTCAACTCTTATAATCTATCTGCCACATCACAGTATTACATTTCACAACCACAACATCACACATCACAGTATCAAAAACATGGGGGTGGTGGAGAAAGGAGTCATTGTTAGCTTAATGATCAAGCACAACTTGATGCTGTGGTATAATTCTAACTTTTTATAGGGCTGTGTGTCTCCTCTAAGATTCCATCCTGAATCCTGGAAAAGGGTGCTCGGTTGCCAGCACTCTAGGTTCACTTAGAATCAGACCCTGACTCTGGGATTTGAGGGCAAGTAGTTTATTTGGAGATGGTCCAGAAAGCTCTGGTAGGGGAGAAAGGAAGGGAGACAGGGAAGGGAAGGAAACCAGTAGAGGCTGTGTTTTCAAGCTTGTTATCTGAAGAAATTGTACAAATGCTTGCTGACATGGTATTTCACCTCTATATGCCCAGAATCTGATACATATATTCACACGCACATAGATATGTAATTTTAAACCATTTGCATGACTTAGATAACAGACGGCACCCGTGGTGTTTTTCACTTACATCAGCCAACCCTGGGTCAGTAACAATGGAGCTGGAAATGAGAACAGAAACGTGTGAGGGCACCAAAAAGAGAGGCATGTTCTGTGAGTCGGTAGTTAATATTTACTGAGCAGGCACAACTTGCCCACACCAGGTGCCGAGTGCCTTCTGTGCCTGAGCAACCCTATGCGGTCAGGACGACTGACAGCCATCTGACCTATGGAGAACGAGCCTTAAAGAGGGTAAGGCATAGGAGTGGAGCCCAGGCGGCCTGACTTGAGAGGCAGAGTTAATCTCTGTGGTGCACTCGCTCCCAGCAGGAGTGATCGCGTTGTTAACAGAGATGCCAGCGAGGCCGGGCGGTTAATCTTTAACGCTGGCGAGTGGACGCAGCTAGAGCTCCTTGCTCCTGTGCCTGCCTGGCAGGTGCATCCGCGCGGGCCATGGATTCACACTGGCTTCACACCGGCCGGGGGTGAAGCACGGGGACAGAATGACAGCCACGCGCCGGGACGCCGCAGCCCTGCAGGAGGCCGTGTCGGCGATTCACATTCACCCAGCGCCAGACTCATCCCCAAGCCAGGCTTCTCTTTTTCTCAATCACTGCCTAGAGAACTGGAGCCTGTCGTGTGCGGAAGGATGGGCGCGCCCCTGGCTGCAGGCACCTCTCTGGTTCTCTGCCCCGTTTGGGGCGGAGGGAGCCGTGGAGGGCGTGGAGGGCGTGGAGGGCACCAGAAAGGCGCCGAGAGTCGCAGGCCTGACAGAGACTCGGCAGCGAGGACCTGTGCACCCGGCCGCTTTCCGCGCAGGAGGGCGGCCCCCTCTGGAGGGCCAGAGAGTCATCGGCCCCCCCTCGGGTTCCCTTATAGCGCAGAAAAGCATCCAGGGTCAACCAAGCTCACGGTTCACCTCTATAAATAAGTGTGTAGATCCTTGGTTGTGCAATTCTAAAACCCTAATTCCTTTTTTTTTTTTTTTTTCCCTCTTCTTCTCTATTCAACTCTCTGGCCCAACCCCTCCCACCGCATCCCCAACCAACACACTCAGGAAGACACACACGGTCACCACCACCACACCACACTTACAGAGTCAGGCAATTAGGGTAAATTCATGCCAGGCGTCAGAGCAGGAATTAGCCCTGGGAGGGACCCCAGAAGTCCCAGGCCCTGGCTCCTGGGTGTTGGGCTGTAGGAATCCACAGAGAAGGCCGCAGGGACTTTTCAGAGAGATTTCGATAGAGTGGGCTAAGTGCTCATGGCCCTAGCTTATTTCAGAAAGGAAGTGAAAAGCCTTTTCAGCGTTTAGTATCCCGTGTTGTAGGGAAGTCCTTCATTATGTCTATCCTAAATCTCTATTTCTGCAAGTTAGTCATCAGCACATTCCTGAAAAGCAATTTTGCTGACACAAAAGTAACATTAGACACAGCAAGCATGAAAGGAGCCACACTTCTATTAGTAGACATTCAAGAAGCTTCTGATAATGTTAAGTGGCAAAGAAAACACGTGAAAATTCAATTTTTGAGGCCAGTGACTAGCGGACACTAAAGAACTAGAAAGGGTCTTAAAAAATCAGTAAAATAAACCAACATTCCCTACTAGAGATGTAATTTTTAAAATCATTCAAAAGTAACAGCTGATTTCTTTGGGTCCGTCTGGCTTAATGTGTAGTAAAAGTGGAAAAAACAAACCCAGTTTCACAGACAAGCGAGACACCAGCCCACACCTCACTTCAGGCCACTGCACAGACTTGTCCCTCCCCAAATCGTTCACATCCAAGGCAGTAACTGTAAGCTATTCAGAGCATAACTCAGGTCATACCCTGTTAGCTCACAATTGCCAAACCAATGAGATTTCTACATGGGTGATAAACATTGCCTGGAGCAGAAAAATTTCACTTCCTGTAGATTTGGAAAAATCCACCCGACTTGATTCATTCCCACTTGTGTCCGGGATTTGAGTCTAGATGCCTCCTCAGCATTATTTTCAAGCATGGCTCTGTGTTCTCCTGATATTGCAAAGTTGATGCCCACTGAAACACAAAATAAAAAGCTACCTAGAGAGGAAATCAAAGCAGATTGGAAATCCTGAAAATTGCTAAATGGTAGGTCCATCTATCCAGTGAGTTGCTATTTCAAGACAGCGTATAAATAGCTAAAATTGCTCAGTTTTTGGTCGCCTGCTTATTTGTTTGGCAATGTATATTAATACTCAGGGTAATGCAGTTTCTTTAGGGTGGGGATAGGGACGTGGTGGGTGGGGAGGTGAGGTTGAGGTCTATTTTCTTCTGGAAAGGAGCACTTAGTCTTCGGAAGAGACAAAAGCACATCATTAATGGAGTGCTATCCTGGCTAAGAAATGGAGTTTTTAGAATTTGCTTTGTGCATATGAGCCATTCATTTACATCAGGTACACATGATTTGTGTCTCATTATCTATTAGGAAATGTTCTTCAAATGGGTTTGGGGTTGGATTTTTCAATGGCCTGAGGGAACGAACAACTACTCTTATCTTCCGGCCTGTCAGCCTCAACATCCATGTCATCCAGTCATTAGCAAGAGTTGACTTGCAGAGAAAAATCTTATAAATTAAACCCAAATTATTGTTGAGTGAATCACCCCACAATGACCCAGAAAGCAACTCTGGAGTCCTCTCCCCTCTTCAGGATGCAAACAGGTTGGGGAATGAGGTTGGCAAGGGGCAGAAAAATGGGCTTATGTTATTCTTGTTTGCCAGCCTCTCTCTGCTTTTCCTACAAAATGAGTCACTAGAAGGTCTTAAGTCAACTGCTTTCTCCTGGGTTTTAGTGTAGGCAGTGGGCCCTCTTGGAAATGAAAATATGATTTGCTCTTGGGGTTTCTTCTGGTGATGGAGGTCAGGACAGCAGGAGTGGGAGGGGGAAGGTGAGCACAACCCTGAAGAGAGAGTTTTATAAAATCTGAGGACTAGCTTACTCACAGGAGCTAGACCATCAGCTCCTGGCCAGGTGTAGACTTTGAGGCCCTGGAAACATGGCTGGTTCGAGTTGAGGTGTGCTGTGAGTGGAAAATAGACACTGGATTTTGAAGACTAAGGATGAAAATAGGAGTGGAGTGTAACTATCTCACTGACGTAGTTTGGAATATTGATCATGTGTTGAAATGGTAATATTTTGGATATATTGGGTTAAGTGAAATATATTATTAAAATTACATTTTAATTGCCTTGTCTTCCTTTTTAAAATGTGCCTACTGGAAAATTTAAGATCACTTATGTGGCTTCCTTTATATTTCTAGTGGATAGCATTCGTCTTGATGGTGAATTCAGAAGGGAAGATGCTTTCACTAGAATAGTGACTCACATTCTCTTGTTCGGAAGTAAAGTCAGTACTTGTGGGAACAGCCTGAAAAGAGATGGGAAAGACTTGGGGTTAGGACATATAAATCTAATTTGTTTAGAATTCTAGACACAGAGTTTATCTGCTGTATTTCCCAGTTTAATTGTAGCTTCCTTAGGGCTAACTTGGTGGCTATACCTAAAATATTCTTGGGAACACACACACTGACTGCTCCACCACTAGGTCACCTCTCTTCTCATCGTCTAGAAGAGAAGAATGTTATCAGGATAACAAAAAAAAATCATCTGACCTGACCCCTAATTGGGGAATTTCCTACTGTTGGCAGAACAGTTCATAGGACAGTGGGAAATTTCCCAATTAGGGGTCAGGTCAGGTGATTTTTTTGTTATCCTGATGATATCCAGGGTTTCAGTTTGTTTTCGGGTTAGTTGTTTGAACACTTCGTGCTTGGCTTTCTTGTTTGCTACAAATGTTAATATTTAGTCTACTGACTTCATAGAATTGATACATGGATCAAATGAGTTAATGGTTTTGGAAGTATTTTTGGAAAATGTTAAATGGTTCTTAATGAGTAGGTTGTTATTTGGCCCTCAAAAGAAAAGAGTGCCAGTCAAGGAAAAGAGGATTTACTTCTTGAGAAACTACAAGGAATCAGAAGTCCCTTGTTTTTCTGACTCTGAGATGGATGTCACCCTCTGATTGCTCCCACACTGATTTCAGAATTTGGGCTTGGCAGGAGGACTATGCCAGAATGGTGAGCTGACTTCCGAGTTTTGAAGTCCATAAAAATCTGGTCTCTAAACCTGAAAAATGTGAGGCTGCTTTTCAATGTCATCTGCTTTGTAAAGAACCTTTGATGAAATGACGTGTTTGCAGTCAAAATAGATAATTCTCAATAATAGAGGTTGCAGAGTAAAGCAGTCAAGCTATAAAATCTGAATGGAATATCTTCTATTTATTTGGTCCCTTTGTTTAGTTAGGCTTGACATGGGCACATACTGAATGAGGGAGAGGGAGATAAGGTATCCCTGCAGATCTTTAGAGCAAGCTGGGTCTAATGGCATTTAGAGTATATACCAATTACAGAAGGAGGGAAAGGGAAAGAGAATTATTCAGTGGAGATATTACTAAACCTATAAAATCAAGTTTGCAGCCATTGTTTGATGTCTTGTAAAACTCACAGTCTCCTATTTCACTCTAGTATAGGCTCCTTGTAGGGTCATCTATGGGGGTTGTGCTCCCTAAAAATGTACTGTACTAGGATCACAAGATGTAGGTTCTTGTCCCAGCCCTGATCTGTCTGTAATAAACTATATAATGAAGACACATCCATCATTGTCAACGTGCTCTTTATTGGCCTGAGGTACATCCTAAAAGCTGAGAACTTCTTCACGTTGAAGAAGCACCTCCCCCCTTGAAGAACGTGAAGGACATAATAAATCACCCACTTTTGGATTCAGTCATCTGCTTGCTGGGTCACCTTGGAAGAACAGCAGCTTACTACTTCAGTTAAAGTTGATACCACCACCTGCCCCTTCATTGCTCCTCTTGGGATAGGAATCAGGTTATAGGTGCCTAAATTTTTAAAGAAGTATATACATATGAGATATTCATGTAATATTTATCAGGAGATAAATTAGTCAACTTAAGAGAATTTTTTTTCAGAAATGGGAACTTACAAATTTAGCACCAAATGTTAAAGGGTAGATGTTTTCAATGGAAATCTTTCTGAAATCTACTACAATGCAGAATAGAAGCTAATATTTTTTCTTATAAGCAGAAGGTTTTATTATGTTGTTCAATTAATACACAGTCATGAAAATGGAGGGTGTCCAAGGAAGTTTGTTCTGTGTTTAATGGCCTCAAACTACTCTAGTTGTTGATATTTCTAATTAAAAAAAAATTTTACCCTTTCTATCCCTGAGGAAGACTATTTATTCACTTTTTCCGTGAATATTTTTTGATTGCCTACTTGGTGCATGATGCTATATGACCTACTCAGTACATAAAGATAAATGAAACCTACTCTCTGATCTCAAGCAAATCACTCTGCAGTGAGGGAACAGACTGATTTTGAGTCTTATATTTCAATTCAAGAAAATACAGCTTGAATAACTGCACATGCATGGATTGGCAACATTTATTTTTGGCATCTCAGAGGTCAAGATAAGAGGAACAGGGCAAGTTCTCAACCAGTGTTGGCTATTAATATATTACTATTTTCATTAGCTCTTTTAAATGTTGCAAATATCAGGTAATAAAATTTCCACGTAAGATTGCTTATTATCATCAATGTTTTTACCCTTGTGATAGCAACCCAACCACCAGACAGAGCCTGGGGGAAATGGTCAAATTTCATCTTTAGAGGTGTGCTTTTGCATTTCTAAGCTGATTACATATCAGCAAATGTCTCAGCAAGTCTTATCAAGGGGACAGTGTGGTGGTTGAAATGACTTGTGTATGGAAATGGCACTCCTTGGTGCCATTTTCATGATAGTGAGTGAGTTCTCATGTGATATGGTTGTTTAAAAGTGTGTAGCACCTCCCCCCTTGCTCTTTCTCTTACTCCTGCTCCTGCCTTGGAAGATGGCTGCTCCCCCTTTGCCTTCCACCATGATTGGAAGCTTCCAGAGGACTCCCCAGAAGCAGAAACCACTATACTTCCTGTACAGCCTGCAAAACTGTGAACCAATTAAACCTCTCTCTGCCTCTTCCTTCTTCCTCTTCTTCCTCCTTCTCCTTCTTCTTCTTCCTCCTCCTCCTCCCCTCCTCCTCCTCCTCCTCCTTCTTCCTCTCCTCCTCCTCCTCCTTCTTCTTCTTCTTCTTCTTCTTCTTCTTCTTCTTCTTCTTCTTCTTCTTCTTCTTCTTCTTCTTCTTTCTTCCTCTTCTTCTTCTTCTCTCTCCTTCTTTTGATGGAGTCTCGCTCTGTCACCCAGGCTAGAGTGTAGTGGCATGATCTTGGCTCACTGCAACCTCTTCCTCCCAAGTTCAAGTGATGCTCCTGCCTCAGTCTCCTGAGTAGCTGGGATTACAGGCACCACCACACCTGGCTAATTTTTGTATTTTTAGTAGAGACGGGGTTTGACCATGTTGGCCAGGCTGGTCTTGAACTCTTAACCTCAAGTAATCCGCCCACTTTGGCCTCCCAAAGTGCTGGGATTACAGGCGTGAGCCACCATGCCCAGCATCTTTTTTCTTTATAATTTACCCAGTCTCAGGTATTTCCTTATAGCAACGTGAGAACACACTAACATACTATGGTTTAGTACTCTGCAGAGCATTTATTATTTCTTGACATATATATTTTTATTCATTGCTTTTTAAATAAATTTTAGAGACTGTTTTTGAACTTCAGCTTTTCTATTAACTTTCTGGAACACAGTAAGGATGAGAAGATTGCATTTGGATCAACAAAGTCTCTCCCAGCTCAATTGTCTAACACTCATCACTACAGCTTTTGTTTCCTCTTTGCTGTCATAGCCCTCACTATTATTTTATGGCCATGTGAAAAGAGAAACTCTCTTCATTGACTCACTTCTCTTTCTCTTCTGGTCCATGGCTTCAGCAAGTACAGATTGCCAAGCCCTCCATGATCTGTCTCTGGTCAATCTTTTCCATTTTATGGTGGACTGTGCAAAAATGGCCACAATACTTCACTGCTCTCTGTCTATTTCACTCACTTCCTCTGCCATGTGACTTTTCAGATTCTTCCATCAAGAGTCAGAGTCAGTTTCCCCTCCCCTTAAATATGGGCTGGCCTTTGATTTCCTTTGATATTTACTCTGTGATAGAGTTTGGCAGAAGTGGTGGTGTGTGAGTTCTGAGGTTAGGCCTCAAGAAGCCTGGGAGCCTCTGCTATCCTTGGGACCCTACATAGTCACCAAGCTGGGCTAGCCTCCTGGGAGATGGGAGACCACATGGGGTAGAGTTGAGTCAGTTCAAATGCCCTAACCAAAACAGCAGAAATGCTAGAGGTCCTGGCTAAGATCAGCAAAGTTGCCTGCATGACTCACAGCTGTCCGTAGATGTATGAGAGAGCCACCTAGCCGAGCTTGGTTTAAATTAATGACATGCAGAATACTTAGCTAAATAAACCATTGTTGTTTTAAGCCATTAAGTTTTGGGATGGCTTATTATGCAACAATAGCTACTTGATATATGTACACAACTCCCTTCACTACAGCCACCCAGCTTTCTTTCTAGTCCTAAAACACAGGGAATTTGTTCTGTCCTCGAGACCTTTGCACTTCTGCCTGGAATACTCTTCCCTCAGATCTTTGCATGTTTAGTTCTTTTTTGGGGGGATTCAAGTCTTAACCCAAATGTAGGCTCTTTGGAGAGGTCTTCTCTGACCATCTTTTCCAATTGTATCACCTATTTATCTTCTATCACATCATCATGTAATATGATTTGGATCTGTGTCCCCACCCAAATCTCATGTGGAATTGTAATCCCCAATGTTGGAGGTGGGGCCTGGTGGGAGGTGGTTGGGTCATGGGGGTGGATTTCCCATGAATAGTTTAGCCCCATCCCCTTGTTGTCATTCTCATGACAGTGAGTGAGTTCTTGTGAGATCTGGTTGTTTAAAAGTGTGTAGCACCTTCTCCTCCCTCTTTCTTGTGCTCCTGCTCCTGCCATGGAAGATGCCTGCTCTCCTTTTACCCTCTGCCATGATTGGAAGCTTCCAGAGGCCTCCCCAGAAGCAGATGCCAGTATGCTTCCTGTACAGCCTGCAGAACCATGAGCCAATTAAACTTCTTTTCTTTATAATTTACCCAATTTGAGGTGTTTTTTTATAGCAAAGTGAGAAAAGACTAGTATTCCATGCTTTAGTACACTGCAGAGTATTTATTTCTTGATATACAGATTTTTATTTATTGCTTTTTAAAATTAATTATCTGTTGTACCTAATTATAATGTAAACTCTATGAAATCAGGGAGTATGTTGTATCCCCAGAGCCTAGAACACTACTGGTAGGTATATGGAAGAGGATTCAATACCATCTTGGTGAAGGGATAGAAGGCATTCATCAGCTCGCTTAAATTTGCCAAAGCATCATGTAAAAACACGGATAGTTGAAGCCCACCTGTACTAATAGGGATTTTAATGGCTCCTTTTCTGGCCCTAACCATCTCTTAGGCTGCTTCTCTTCTGCCACTGCCACCACCACCCTTTGGCCACACCAGGCTGTGTGTCATGCTCCCTATGACTCATTCTTATGACCACGTTATTCATTTCAGAATAGGCTTTGACAAACTCTCTTTCATCCCTCTAGGGCTCTCAACTCAAATTCGACTCTTCTTTCTATTTACCTCTGGTCACCAAGGATAATTAATTATTCTTCATCTATGATTTTAGAGCTCATAACAACTGTTTCTACGATAGTCTTTTCTATTAGTCTGAAAATCGATTGAGATTAGAGACTATTCCTTATTCAACTTTATATTCTCAGTGCTTGGCAAGTAGGGTCTCTAAAAAGTTGGCCAAATTAAAAAGATGAAGTCAGTGAAATAACTCTGCATGGTATAGGGGATTATAATCTGTATGACTGAATAATCTTACAATTTAACATGGTTGACACTCTTATTTCTAGGTTGACTTGGCTGATAAGACATTAACATATCATTCTACCTTTAGTGGAATGAATGAATGAGCCAATAGCATCCAGACTATTTTCCCTCACAAATTATCTACCTAAATGAGAGATGGATGACATTTGGATTCAAAGGTTTTTCTAAATACTAATATAGTTTCAAGAGAGACTTTCCCCTAAGACTTATGGCGAAAGAGTTGTGATTAGTTCTGACATCTATTTCCTTAGGAAAGTCATCAAGCCAAAAGAGTTTGTGTGTGGTTCATCACGTATTGCTCTGAACTCTTTACATAAGACGTTAAAAAGATTCTGGAGTCATTGGAAGTGCTTCTGTTAGTGAACCCAATGGTTTAACCCAGTCTTGCATAGATGGAGCAATAATGAGAAATCAGGGAAGGGTACTGTGAGTTACTGAGTCACTGTTCCTATAAGAACTGTGTCCTCACTTCAGTGAGTCCTCCCATTTCTCATTAGCACTCCACTTGTGCAAGGCCTGGTCAAACCTTTACATGTTATACTTCTAAACTTGGAGAAAACCAGTTTCACTTTAAAAATCTAATGCCCTCTAGACACAAGCAGTTATTGCCTGCCTGGGGCCATCTTCTGTTTGAGAATTCAAACAATCCTCTTTGGGAAGCTTCAGCCTTTTCTGCATCAGTCTGTATGCAGGTTCAGTCACCAAAGGGCTCGTTTTTATGTATTTTTTTGGGGGGGGCATAATTTACTTGTTTGGTGTCAAGTAAACAAGTAAGAAAACAAATCAAAATGCCAAGTTGAAAACAAAGAATCTACTTAACATAATAATTTATCTACAAACTAAGAAATGACTGAGGAACTACAGGAATTCACATGAACTTTGCACAAATTGCATTGCCAATACTCTTTGGCTAAAGGGAGATAAGATCGTATTGTCCATATTTATGTCCATATAATTGTGTTTTAGAAAGCCCTATAAAAATGGTTCATCCTAATAAATACAGTGTTTAGTACGAAAACATTATTCATGCAAATTCTGCCCTCATTTTAGAAGTAACACATTTGCAGAAAAATGTCAGGCTAAGAAAAGACTGTAGCACTCACAATGCAAATGCCTAACAGTAGCAAAATGCATCTTGTTCAACTTAATTACAATGATAATATTTTGTTTAGTTTTTGTGTATATGGCATAGTACTAAACCTGCAAAGGTTTGATTAATTACCTATTCAGTGAATTAATAAGGCTTTTTTGTTCATTTATTTATTCAACAAAAGTTTAATGAGTGCCTACTATGATTGATGCCATTGCAAATGCTAGGAATGCAAACAATATATAAGGAAAATAAGACATTTTTCTGTGTTTATGTTTTTTTCTTGTCATGAAAACATACTTATTAGGTTATGTGCTTCATTTTTGTAATTAAATTCTCATAATGACCTTTTGAGAGATGTAATATTATACCCATTTTAAAGATGAGAAAACAGCTTGTAAAAGAATTAAAGTGACTAGTTTCAATCACATGGCTGGGAAGTAGCAGAGAGCTGAGATTTGCAGCCAAGCCTGGGATTTTGATGGCGTTGCTCTTGTCACCAGATTACACACGATTCCTTCCCTTCTTCCCTCCAATCATCCCTCTTGTCTTACTGTCCTCTTCGGATTTAGCTCCATCAGAACATTTCCCAACATGTGCCATTCAGAAAACTAGTTCTCCAGATGCCTCAGAAAAAAACATTTTCATGTTGCAAGTGGCTTAGCCTGTCCCCTTTTTCAGAAATGCGACAGAATCTTCTGATATTTAAAATGCTAAATAGTCTTAAGATAAAGATGTCTGTTTAATATTATTTATATGAGTGTTTCCCTAAATTCCTGGGCCATAGAAACATTTTCTTGCCTAACATTTATTAGTAAACATACTTTGGAAAATGTTGCTTTGACATAATTATTTTTCAATGGAGCAGAAACTGAACTCCCTCTTAGAACATCCTGAATCTCAACCTGTAGGAAACAAAAAAATGGTAACAGGAGGAGGCAATGAAAACATTACTAGGCTTGTGAAATGAGATTGAAAGGAGACAGAGCTGGGAGGAGCTGCAGCCTGCTGAGGTGGGCTTAACCATAGCAGATGATTCAGTCAGAAACAAAACAAAATAAAACACAATAGGAGGCCAGGTGGAATTGCTTTTAACTATATTCTTGTCACAGATTCTGGGTACTGCAAATTCTCTCCCTACTATGGCCTCTTTTTGAAGACAATAAGCAAAAACTTTTGCTGTCTATTATTATCTGCATTTTAGATATGGGGAGACTGAATCATAAGCTCACTTGTACATGGTCACATAATTAAGAATTGAGCCACAATGAAAACTCAGAAAGAATGACTTCAAAATGAATTATCCCACCAAGTTCACAGATTTAAAAAAAATGTGTAAGTTGCCTTATGGAAATTACACAACACAGAAAAGTTTCTAAGTAGAGAAAATAGGTAAACAAGAAAAAAAGAGGAAAAGTTGATCTACCCAGACTGCTAGTCCAGTGTCCCTACAGTAGCTTCCTGTGCTCCGTTCCAGAAAATCCTACTTATTAACCAGTAATTGGCTCTTAAAAAGATAAGAAATCATAGATTGAAAAGCTGATTAAAGAATGTTATGCTGAAATTCCATCTCCCCAACTCAAAATATACCGTTATTTTCTCTCTTTTAGGCTTTTGAGCGGTTACTGCTGTTAGTTCCTTCATAAGTATTTATTGAATGACTATTATGTGGCAGAAATATATCTAGACATTAGGAGCATAATGTGAATAAAAACACAAAAACTTACAATAGGTCATAATAAAATAACTAATGCTTATTTAGTGTTCACTTTGTGCTAAGCACTTTCCTTACCAAGTATCATTAATTCTCCAAAACCACCTTAAGAAATTGTTATGTTTATTATCTCCATTTTGTAGATGAAAAAACTAAGGCTTAGAGAGGTGAAGTAACTTTCCCAAAAGGCTCCCAGTTGGATAATCATGAATTGAGAGGTCTCATTCCAGAGACCTCTCTGGAATTTATATAAAATTATATATAATATCTTATATATATTATAATATATATGATATATATATGGTTCTGGAATGAGACCTCCAATACATATAGTCATAAATTGAGAGATCTCATTTAAAAATATATATATAGGCCAGGCGCAGTGGTTCACGCCTGTAATCCCAGCACTTTGGGAGGCCGATGGGGTGGATCACCTGAGGTCAGGAGTTAAAGACCAACCTGGACAACGTATTGAAACCTCCTGTCAACCAAAAATACAAAAATTAGATGGGTGGGGTGGCACGCGCCTGTAGTCTCAGCTACTCAGGAAGCTGAGGCAAGAGAATCTCTTGAACTTGGGAGGCAGAGGTTGCAGTGAGCTGAGATGGCACCACTGCACTCCAGCTTGGGTGACGGAGTGAGACTCCATCTAAAAAATATATATATATATATTTTTAAATCACTTAGCTGTACCCATCCCTTTGCCTGGCAAGAGATTGAACAATATATGAAAAAGCAACTTGACATTAGAGATGTGGAGAAATTCAAATGAGAAAAGATGAGAATTTATAGAAAAATGTTTAGGAGAAAAATGGATTACAGATTTATTAAATTTTTTTCAAGTTCTCTGGTTCAAGATGTCAGAGTGAGCTCACACTTAGCCTTCTTCTCTCATTCCAAACATAGATCAAATACAAAAGGGTATTATTAAATATATCTCCATGTTCAAAAACAAAGAAGGGAGCTAAGGGAGGTCTTCCTCAACCAGAAACAGAAGACAAGAAAAACAACACCAACAACATATTTGGAAAAGGGTGAGATCTGAAGCTCTCCATGCTATTCGTAACCAGTACTGAATAACAACATCGTAGTGGGTTCCTCAAAGCTTTTCTGAGGACTGGGGTCCAACAAATCTCATTCACAGCATAAGTTGGATTCTGCTTCTCTGTGTGAATTCAGGAGCTACCCAGGAAGGTAAGGAGAATAGCTCCGCTATTTCTTGAGGTAGAGGAGGTGAACTTAGAATTTTATTACCAACTAATACATGAATCAAGAGTGAGCACGATGTGAAGAACATTTTCAGACATAAAGGGCTCCAAAAATGTTTTTGGTACAGACCATTGCTGAAAAAACTACCAAGAAGTGTGCTTTAGTAAGAAGAAAAATGAGGCCTGGAGGCGAGGCACGGGACATAAGAAGCAATAGTAAACAATAGCAACAAAACAATCTGAAGAAATTGTTGGTAAATTTAAACATGCTCAGGGCAAATGATAAAGAATAACTGATAGAAACTGACATGGGTTGGTGGAGGGAGTTGTTGAGTGGATATTGGGTCATGGAATTTAAAGATTAAGAAAAATTTAGTATCAGCTGTTTTGACTTGAGCACAAAACTCCTACTGTAACCCAATAAGAATATTCTTGTCTTCTCAAGGCCTGGGGTTGCCTGAAGTTCTGGGTTAAGCAGGGACAGCCTATGGAGAGACATTAGACAAAACGTGTGATTTTTTACTTGTCTATATCCTAAACCTTGATATTTCTGGGTTCACACACTTTGACTTAGTGTGCAGGTCAAGACTGCTATACCAAGTATGTAAATTGAAGAGGAAAATATATATATATATATATATTTGAGATGGAGTCTTGCTCTGTTGCCAGGCTGGAGTGCAATGGCATGATCTCAGCTCACTTCAACCTCCGCCTCCCCGGTTCAAGAAATTCTCCTGCCTCAGCCTCCTGAGTAGCTGGGATTACAGGTGTGCGCCACCAAGCCCAGTTAATTTTTGTATTTTTAGTAAAAACTGGGTTTTGCCATGTTGGCCAGGCTGGTCTCAAACTCCTGACCTCATGATCTGCCTGCCTCAGATTCCCAAAGTGCCGGGATTACCAGCAGGAGCCAACGTGCCTGGTCATAATATATATTTTTTTATATAAATAAAAATCCAAATAAAAGGTGATCTCCAGTCTCTAATATAAGGTGATACTCCATTTTCTCCAAGAAGACTATCCAAAAAATGTTTTATAGGCAACTTAAATATCAAAGCTCTTTGGACTGTAGATGAATCAGTCAAATGTCTCTTATGGAAATTAATTTATTTGTTTGCTCACACACATTTCAAACTATGTATATGGAATATTGATTTCAAACCACTGCTTTTTTCCTCTCACAGTTCTTGACAATATTGTATCCTAACTCCTCCAAGGGGCCTTTGACAGCAAAGCGCTCCTCCTCCTCCAGCTGCTTTTTCAGTTTTACACAGAGTTGTCAGAGCAGAGCTGCTAGCAATGTCTCCTCCACCAAAATGATGAGATACAGAACTCTTAGCATCCACATCCAGCCAGTGCTGGATATTTTATCCTAATATCTAAGTTCACATTCCCAAATTTCTAACGTCAAATACATTTGCCCTCTTTGCCTGTCCTGTAGATGATGGTCTACAATCTTAGTGTCTTGCTTTCTAAATTGATTTTAGAAGGCTCTTTAACAACGACACCCCACTCTTGAAGTGCAAGGCTCCCTCCCAAGCAACAGTGACTACATCTTCATTAAGTTTCTTTGCATCCTTTTTATACTTATTTCATTGGGTCATTTCTCTAAGAGCTCAATTAGCACTGATTAAGGTTAAGGCAAATTATGCTTCTCCTAAATACAAACTTATTTTACAAGTAATATAATTTTGAGAGCACCTACTATTATATACTATTATAAGAGGCTTCGTAAGGCTTTGTAAGGACTTCACCTGAAGGCAGCTTGCGGGTAATTTTGGTAAACTTCAACTCACTTTAGGAAAAATTCAATATTTTAGAAATTATCTTGAACTTTATTGTTTAAAACCTTTCTATTTTTATTAACTAAAAATATGAAAATGAGAAAATGAGAAATGAGAAAAATAAATGTATTCTCACTGTAAAAATTGAGACATAAATAAAATTCAGCTTTCCCTTGACTACCTCTCTACTTCTTAAATATCCAGAGAGAGAGCGCGTTGGACACAGATGTCAATATCATCCTCCTAAACTGCAGAAGGAACTAAAAGGGATGCAAAAACTGAAACCTACACCTGGGCTGTAAATCAGACAACGTGCATAATTTAAGTTAGCTAGCATTTCTTCCATACGTCATGCAGATGGGCTGGGCAAGAACCACTGGGGAATGGGCAAGGACCTCTGGGGAACCCATCCGCGCCCTGTCACTCAGTCAGCCAGGCCTTGGGGAGATGCATTTTAATTCCATCAATGCCACTGGGTAGCAGGCACCCACTGCAGTGCACACACTGGCTTCAATAGACACAGATGGCTTTGTTGGGAGGACAGTCCTGTGGACTTCTAATGAGGGCAGGTGTAGTCAGTGAACTGTGGAGACTCTGCTGGGGCTAACTCATGGCTGCCTCAGCAAAAGGGATGGGAGTCAGGCTGGATGCTGTGACCATCTCTTGAGCTCTGGCGCTTTCTTCTGGGTCTCTGAACAGGTGAAATAAAATCAGAGCAAATCTCAGCATTTCACTCCTTCCTTTTCTGGGCCTGAAGTATGTGGACAGCAATCTCTCAACTGTGAGCAAGGGGGCTCAACACAGACCTGCGTCTGTGAGGGAAAACACAGACAACCCTAGACTCTAAGAAGGCGGGGTTGTTCATTCCAAAGAGTTAGAGTCAATGCTTTTCACCAAAATAGACATATAGCAAGGGATAGGGGAAATAGTGTCTTTCTAATTCCCGAAGTTATGAAAATAGACCTGAGAGTCCCCCAAATGAAATGATTTGATATCAGTAAGGATCACAGAAAGAACAGAAATAGGATTACTAAATTCAAAACTCCTGCACCAGAAGAATGGCAGATTATGTGGCAAATTGGATTAGTGAAGGAAAAGATAAACTTAAGAAAAATTTCCAGAACTCAGAGGAAATAATAAAGAAAGAAAAATTTTAGAAGAAAAGAGAAATGGAAGATGGGTTGAGGATATCTAGTATTGCGATAATTCTTCCGGTATTTGGAAATGTAATACAATTCTAATCAAAAGTCCCAAGGCTATTTTTTGAAACTGGATTAAATTGTTCCACAATCCTTCTGAAACAATAAATGGGCAAGGAAAATTAAAAACGTGGTTGTTAAAAGTAATTGTAATGAAGGGAAACTGGCAAATATAAAAAACGTATTATACAGTCAAAATAATTGAAATGAAATTTAGGGTAAGGAAAGATAGATTTGATGAAACAAGATGTAAACTCCAGAAACTGGCCCTTGTGTTTGGTACACGATAAAAGTCGCATTTCAAATTAGAGAGGAAAGGATGAATTATTTAATAAACCAAATTGTGAGAATTGCTTAACAATTAGAGGGTATTTTCAAACACCAAAATAAACCCTCATAGCTTAAAATGATCGCATGTGAAAACAAATAAATCAGGCACTTAGGAAAATGTTGATCTCAGAATAGAGAAGAACTTTCTAGCAAAAAAGTGAAGGAAGAGATAGTGAGGTAAATTAAAAAGAAAACTGTGAAACTTTCTGTACATAAAAAGTTAGAAATATTAAGTATCAGGCCGGGCGCGGTGGCTCAAGCCTGTAATCCCAGCACTTTGGGAGGCCGAGACGGGCGGATCACGAGATCAGGAGATCCAGACCATCCTGGCTAACACGGTGAAATCTCTACTAAAAAAATACAAAAAAACTAGCCGGGCGAGGTGGCGGGCACCTGCAGTCCCAGCTACTCGGGAGGCTGAGGCAGGAGAATGGCATAAACCCGGGAGGCGGAGCTTGCAGTGAGCTGAGATCCGGCCACTGCACTCCAGCCTGGGCGGCAGAGCGAGACTCTGTCTCAAAAAAAAAAAAAAAAAAGAAATATTAAGTATCAGTGATACCTTAAATATTATAGGTTAAATATTTGTAACACATATATTACGCAAGAGCTAAAATGCATAAAAGTATTGCATCATAGACTATAGGAATAGGTAAACGGGTAAGATATCAGGACAGGCGATTAACAAATGGAAGTGTAAAATGTGCAAACATCTACCAGAAAAATACTCCTTCTCAGAGGATGGGGAATGACTGACTAATAGCTTCATCTGCTTCCAGTGAGTGTGTCTGAGAGTATTAGAAAGACTTGCTCGAATACTGGCAGCTTAGGGAAGGATAATTCCTCCTTTCTATAGAGTCTACTTGAAAAAAAATTACTTAAAAATATTTTCTAGCCCATCAAGGGATAAACAGGAATTTAAAAATTTAGGAGTGAGGATATAAAAGTACTGGTGGTAAAAATAATTTAAATACTATTAGTAATATTAACTTACAATTATCATAAAAGCCACAAAACCTCTAAAGTGGAGTTTTCCTGTCTCAACACTATTGGCATTTTGGGCTGGCTAATTCTTTGTTGTGGACTCCGTCCTGTGCACTGTAGAAGGTTGAACAGTATTCCTGGTCTCTTCCCACTAGACGCCAGTAGCAAACACCCACCATCCCACCAGTGACAATCATAACTGCCTCCCAACATTGCCAAGTGTCACCTGGGGCCAAAATCATCCCGTTTCTATGTGGTGAGAACCATTCCTTTCAAGCTGAATTATAAAATGTAGACTGTGGAGGAGGGTGGCTGAAAGCAAAGTATAAAACCCCCACCTCTATCAATTAAAATTGAAAAGTTGTCAAGTAGAGAGGAAGTAACAGTGTGCTAAAATTTAGTATCTCACTCAGGATTGATATAATAAATATTGTTTGATAGTTGACATTTTATAAATTAGAGAAAATGGCTTAAAATATGTTTACATTTTATGACAACCATGAGAAGAATAAAAAGATGGATTATAGTTTTCAAGGCATAAGAGGAAGGAAAAGAGCAATAAAGATATAATGCATAAAATAAAAGACAGAAAAAGGAGCTAGTCTAGAAGTTATAAGAGCAAATGTATTTGTTTTGATAATAAATAAAAATATCTTAAAGTGCTTTACTAAAAGAAAAATACTTTTAGTTTAAATCAAAACACAAAATCCAACTGTATGTTATTTTTAAAAATTAGCTTAAAAATAACTGATATAGGAAGGCGAAAAATGAAGGAATTAGCAAAGGTGTATCAGGCTGATGTAATAATAAGACAGCAAGGGTGGCAGTATTTATACTGGACAAAGTAGACACAAAGGCAAAAAGCATTAAATGATATGATTTTATATTGATGAGGAAGGACATTCACAAAAAAGGATAACCCTGATGACTCTGAACCAGATAATATCCTGTCAAAGTATATAAACTACTCTTGCCATTGCAACGTAATGAGCAAGCTCCAGGGCGGGACTAGTCCTGAAAAGAGACCCATGGCAACGCCCTGAGCCCCTCCTGCAACCTGAAGCGCACAGTCCAGCCAAGCTGAGCTAGTGCTGCTTCAGACGGCAGTGTTGAATCTGGATTCATTCATGATAAGTCCACTCCCAGTTCCCCAGACGAGGCTCGAGGATGCATAGCTCTCTCTGCCCAGGCAACTCCACCATGGCACCTGACACTCACCAACACCGCCTCAATGGAGTCACCAAACTACTCTCCCAAATCCCACAACTTCTCACTTCCCTCTTCAAAGGAAATGCCAGCTCACTGCCATGGCTTACAAGACCCAACAGAATCTGGACTCCACGTCTCTGCCTGGCACTATTCCGTATTGCTCTCTGCTTCCCTCCCCTCTTGCTACCTGGGACTCTTTGCTATTTCTCTAATGTAAACAGCTCCTTTTTTGACTTTGAACTTGGCTATCCCCACTGCATACAATACCCTGTTTACTAACTTCTCTGCTTAAATGTCAGCTCTTTTAATTAATGAAGGTTATACAATTATAATTGTATTATTATGTCCTAGATACATTAATCTTTTTAGATGTCCTTAAAAATAAATATATAAAGGGGCCACTCTGAAGCTCATTTAAGCTTAGCTTACTCTCCACATATGCTGCTTTCTGGTCTGCAACGAAATATGATATTTAGCATAAATTAATATTTTCGGACCCAAACAATGGAGGATCTTTAGACATATGTTACCTTACTGTGAAGAGCTGTCGTAAGTGGGCCTGTGGCTTACCTTTTACAGCAGCAGTGAATTCACCCAAACTTTTAGGATTGAAGTGACTTCACCAAGAAAAATCTTTCTCACACTTTCTTCTGATAAAAAATTATGCTAATTAATTTAAAAATATGCAGCATAAAATCTGCCAGAAATACAAGACTAATTTTTAAGGTGATTTGAGCTCAGGTGCTCTCTTTCCCTCCCTACCAAAATTCTGCTGAAATAACTGAAGGGATGTTCATTTAGGATAAAATGTGCAACAGAGCTGGAAAACCCAGAAGGCTGAGTTTGACAGGCCAGGTTGGAAGAATTTCTGGAAGACAGGAAACAGATGGCATCAAGGTGAGCACAGATGAAGTGCTGAGGCGGGTGCGAGTGGTTTGGCAGTGTCAGCAGTAGGGGTGTCTACAAAAGGTCATCTTATTTAATCTTTATCTTTAAAAATTGGTAATTCTTTATAATTTTAGATAAGAACAACTTATATTTATATTTCACGATTTATGTAGTTAATTAACTCAATTTATGTAGCTGATTAACTCTCTCTTGTTCTGGGATGTTGGGAGTTTTTGAGACACTGAGTTGTGTAGCGGATTCTGTCTGTGTCCTGCTCAGAGGCCCTTGGCACTCACCATTGCCAAGCCACGTCTCTGGCCCAAGGGAGCCTGCTTCGCTTAGGCTGTCTTGCTGCTTTACACTGGTAATCACATTGCTGCTCATCGGCCATCAGAGGCTGGAGCAGTAAAATCGGACAGACACCAGATTCTGGGGCTTTGAAACATGTCAGAGTCCTGCACCCTCAGAGGTTATGGGATTACAACTCTGTGTACCTTTAGAAGCTGGCATGGCTTGAACCCCAGGTCTGTGCCACCCCTCGCACGAGCACTTTTGTGAATACTCTGCTGTCAGTTTGCTTGAGGAGGGGCTGGGTGCAGGCCACAGTGGTTATCAATATGGATACATTATTTTTATTTATAAAAATGAGAGGCCAGACACGGTGGCTCACACATGTAATCCCAGCACTTTGAAAGACTGGGGCAGGAAGATCACTTGAGGCCAAGAGTTCCAGAACAGCCTGGACAACATAGTAAGATCCCCATCTCAACAAAAATAAAATTGAAAACATTAACTGGGCATGGTGGCACACACCTGTAGTCCCAGCTACTTGGAAGGCTGAGGTGGGAGGGTGGCTTAAGCCCAGGAGTTGGGCTGCAGTGAGCCATGATAACAGCACTGTACTCCAGTCTCGGTGACAGAGCAAGACTCTGTCTCTAAAATAAATAAATAAATAGATAAAAATGAGGCAGATAGAAAAATTATGGACAAATCGGTCGAAGTAGCAGCTTGAAATAGGAGACCCAGCTGAGCGTTAAGAACAAATGCTGGTATTGCACAGTGGTAGAGTGTTCCTGGCTCTGAAGTCAGACTGTCTGGGTTGGCTTCCAGGCTCTGCCCAGTCTCCTTGCTTGGGAATTGGTAATAATGGCATTTAAAACAATATCTGGCATGCATTAAACTCTTGAGATGTGTGTGTGTGTGTGAACTGGGTATAAATGCAGACCTCACTGAAACAATTGAAAAGGCAGGGAAGATTATTACAATTTTGAATGTCAGTGAAATGTGAGGGATACCTCTGTCACTATGATATGAACAATTTGCTATGAGAAAAACAAGAGATAGGAAAAAGAGAGCTCTCCAAGCAATTAAAAACTATTAAATTAGCAATAAAATGGACATTGCTAAACACCAAACTAATAAATAAGAAAATGAATTCAAGGAATTATCCCAGAGAACAGAGCAAAGAGAAAGAGGAAGGGAGGGTAAGAAGTGTTGAGAGACCTAGAGTTTCTTATACCTATGTAATAGGAGTTTGAGAAGATGAGAACAGAGGAGACGGAGGAAAACAGGGAAACATATTTTTGATTTGCAGAAAAGTTTTAGTGTTCAGATTGTTAACTCTCACTGAATGACAGCCAAGATTACTGAAAATAAATCACATCTAGCAACATTTCTGAATTTATAGGATAAAAGAAAAGTCCTATAAACATTTAGACAAGGGAGAAAAATATTATAAAGGAAGGAGGATCAAATGGAGCTTCCCAGGTACTAGACTTCCCAATGGAAATAACAAATGCTAAGAGAACATGTAATATGTTTTACCGAGTTCAGAGGAAAATGGATTTGTGGCTACTGAATTCAATTTGAAACTGTCTAACCTTCTTGTGTGAGGGCAGAAGAAATAAAGTAAAGTTGGTTATTCCAGCAGAAGACTGGAAAGGGAAAAAGGAAAATACTGGAGAAGTATAAAACAAGCAGGCTTTAAAATGAGCAAAATAAGGGACACGTAATCAATGACACATTCCTACTGAATGTGAATGACTTAGATGCCTCATAAAAGGCAACTGTTGTCAAACTCAATAAACCAAAGCAAGCGCCTGTTATAAATTGTTAACCCAGACACACCTACGAGAGAAAGGATGAATAGGAAGGGGTGGTAGAAGGTCTGCTAAATAAGTGGAAAACAACCACCAACTCAGAAACACGGCTGGTAATGTTAACATTAGGAGAAACAGAGTGACATGAAAAGTACTCAAAGAAACAAAGAGAAATATTTCACACTGTTAAAAGGAACATCTACTAAAAGAAGCAGCAATCACTGACCTTTAAGCGGGCAACACAGCTTTCAAATACATAAAGCAACACTCTTAGAAATAAAAGGAGAAATCAACTGGACTTCAATTATAGTGGAGACATTACCTACTTTTTTCAGAAACTGGCAGACCAGGAAAAGCAAAAACCATAAGGATATGGAGGATTTATGCAGCACAATGAACATGCTGGATTAATAGCTACATAGAAAACTGCAATTGCCAAGCAGATACTGCACATTTTCTTCAAATACTCATCTTAAAAATAATTATAGACTACTTAGAAATAAAAATGAAAGATTTTATTTCAAAGCCTGTGAGGTGAATCCAAACCTTGACTCAAAAAGAGAAATTTTTAAATAAATATTATTTATTAATGAAACATATATAGCTCTTATTACAAATAAAACAACATAGCATTAACTCAAGAAACAAAAACAATAATTTCAGAGGAAATAATAATTTCACAGAAAAGAGGTATTTTAAAGATAAAAGCAGAAACAAAATCTCCCCTACCTCACCCCAAAGAGAATAATACTGGTTAATAAAGCCAAATTTTGAGTTTTTTGAAAAGGCAAATATAACAGACCCACATTTTTTAAAGCTATAATCAAAAAAGGAGAGAGAAAATAGCAGTACATTACATTAGGAATGAAAGCATATAAATACAGGTACTGAAAGACTTTTTTAATAAGAAAGTACTTTATACAAGTTTACAGCAACAAATTTGGTAATTGAGGTGAATAAGTACCTTCAAGGAACATGTCAATTAGCAAAATTGACTAATGAAATGGTAGAAACCTAAATAGACAGTAAGCTTAAAAGAAATTGAAACCTCAAAGATACACTTCCAAAAAGGGACTGGACCAGCCCAGTTTAACAATGAATTATATTGACCATCAAGAGGCATGTTTTCTTTGCCATTTAAACTGTTAAGCAGCACAGAAAAACACAAAGGTTGCAGTTCATTTGTTAGGCTGAACAATTCCTGAGAAAAAGACTGCCAGAAGAGGAAACTATAGACACATACATCTTAGGAATACAGATTTTTAAAGTTCTAAATAAAACATCGACACATTGAGTCCAAAGAATAATAAAAGATAATCTCATGACAAAGTAAAATCTAATCTAGTCATTTCAAAATGATTTTATATGAATAAATCTACTAATATAATATACTTTATTAAATTAATTCATTAAAAGAAAATGCAATGTGATCATGTGGATACACGTTTCAAGTATATTTGATATATTTGATAAAATTTCCATTTCTGATTAATTTCTGTATAAATTACAAACATAAAAAATGTTTTGAAAGATGATAATGGAAATTTGTTGGAAACCAAGGGACATAAAAACAAAATAGAGGCATTCTTATTAAGATCTTAAACAAGGCAAGGCTGTCCACACTGACAGCTATTATTCATTTATCTGGAGGTTGCAGCCAAAACAATGGCAAGAAAAACGTGTGAGATATAAATATTGTAAAACACAAGTTAAATAATCATTATTTATTCTTTATGTGAGTTTCTTCTTAGAAAATTTTAGAGAATCATTTTATAGGCTACCTTAATTAATAAGAGTTCAGCAAGCTGGAGAAAATCAACATGTAAAAACTTCATAGCTTTTCCATGTACTATCAATAGAGTTTTAGAAAATGCAATAAGGGGCAGGTGTGGTGGCTCATGCCTGTAATTCCAGCACTTTGAGAGGCCGAGGTGGATGGATCCTTTAAAGCCAGGAGTTCAAGACCAGCCTGGCCAACATGGTGAAACCCTGTCTTTACTAAAAATACAAAAAGTAGCCAGGTGTGATGGTGAACACCTGTAGTCCCAGCTACTGGGGAGGCTGAGGCAGGAGAATCGCTTGAACCCAGGAGGCAGGGGCTGCAGTGAGCTGAGAAAACACCACTGCACTCCAGCCTGGGCACCAAAGTTAGACACTCACAAACAAAAACAAACAAACAACAAACACCCCAGAAAATCTAGTAAGAAAAAGTATTCACAATAATAACCCAGCTATAAAAGCCTTGAGAATAGACCTATAGGAAATATGTAAGACCAAACAAAGAAAATGATGATATTCTACTGAAGAACCCACCAGATGTGAATAAATTGAGAAATGCCATATTCTTGAAGGGTATGACCCAGCATTGTAAAGGTATCAATTTCTCCTCTTCCTAATAATCAATAAACTTAATGGAAACTGAATCCAAATATTTGATTTTAAACCATTTGTATATAATAAATTCAAATGATCAGGTCTAGATAAATTAATCAGTAAGTGATATTGAGTCAATCAGCTAACTACAAAAGAAATTCCTGTATCACACCATACACAAAAATAAATTACAAATAGATTAACCATGTAGATGCATATCGTTAATCAATTTGCCTAATACTTTTGTAATTTTATCGTATAAATACAGAAGTATCTTTTCTTACTCTCGTTTGGAAAGATTGAATGAGGACAGATCTTTCTTCTATAAGGCCTTTCTTTTCTTTCCAAAATAAGAAAAAATACTTTAAAATACTATATACTAACATAAATTCAAAATGAATTAGAGTTAAAATTGAGGCCATGAAACAAATAAAAAGAAATGCAGGTACTATTTATTTGATTTTGGAATGAGAACTCTTTGAATAAAAGATCAGGACATGGGATACATTTAGAGGTTGCTGCTTATCTACTCAATATCCATATGATGTATTCGACCTTCCTAATAGAACCCTTATATTATCGAACACCGCAATGTGCTCAGTCACAAAAGTAGACTTCCCAGCATTTCTTGCCAAAAGGCGTGGGCAATGATATTTTTGGACTCCTATGAAAGGCACTTTTTACCCCTAGATTTTTCTTGATTTTCTTGTCTGGAACGGGGATGTGACCATAGTTTCAGCAGCCATTTTGTGATCTCGAGATTGGAAGTTATATGTTCAGAAGGACAGAGCCAAAAAAATAAAGGAGCCTAGGTTTCTTATGACTTTGTGGAGCTCTTATACCAGCTCTATACCGCCTGCCTCAAAATTCCATTTCTGTGACAAAAGTAAAACCCTTATCTCTTTATGCTTCTGTGGTTAGGTCTTTGTTCCTAGCAGCCAAACGCAATTTCTAACTGATAAAATCAAAACCTTCTATACCTCAGAAGTACCGTAAACATAAATACTACAATTGCTGTGGAGGACAATTGGTAGCATCTATCAAAATTACAAATGTATATACCCTTTGCTGTAACCATTCTATTTCTGGGAATTTATCTTACAGATATACCTCCATATGTGGTCAACAATGAATGTAACACTGTGTGTTATAGCAAAAGATTGATAGAACCCAAATGTTAAGTAACATTTGAACTGGTTAGCTAAAATGTAATCAATTCATACAACGGAATATCATTTGTCTGTAAACAACAAAACAAAACAAAACAATAATAAGGAAGCTGCTCATGTACTCATAAGAAAGGTCTAAACAGCAGATACACAATTGTGTTTATAGTGTGCTGCCTTCTGTGTAAAAAGAGGGGAGAAGAATATACATGCATATTTTGTATATACATAAAAGAGGCTCAAGAAGGTTGTACACACAACATTAGTAATAGTGGTTATTTAAAGTAAATAGGGATAAAAATGAGCAAATGCGGGAAAGAGTTTATTTCTAAACTTTACACCTATACATGTTATTTTTGATCCAGGTGAATGTATTATTGCTATGATTTGAGTGTCCCCTCCTAAACTCAGGTTGAAATTTAATTGCCACTGTAACAATATTAAGGGGTGGGAACTTCAAGAGGTGATTGGGTCATGAGGATGGAGCCTTGATGAATAGATTAATGCCATTATTGAGGGCGTGGTATAGGTACCATGGGGTGGGCTCCTCAGGAAAGGATAGTTTGGCCCCCGTTTCCTCTCCCTATCTCACATGCTTGCTTGCCTTTCCACCATGGGTTAACACAACAAGGTCCTCACCAGATGCCAGCACCATGCTCTTGGGCTTCCCATTCTCCAGAACTGTAGGCCAAACAAACCTCTTTTCTTAGTTTTCTTTACTACATAGTCTTTGGTATTCTGCCATAGCAGCAGAAAATAGACAAAGACAATTACCTCCTTCAAAAATCCCACATAAATGTAATTTAAAAGGAAGCAATATTGCACTATAGGTGAAGGCTTATGGAATTTCAGACAGAACTAGGTTCTACTGTCTCTTGAGAGTATGACCAGGGCAAGTGATTTAACCTCTCGGAGTAGTCTTAATATTTCCATTAGGAAGCAGGATGATAACATCCACACCCTAGGATGGTGGTAAGAATTAAGCAGGATAAAATATGTAGAGTACACGTTCCAGGCTGGGCACATGGTGATAATTAGCAGGGACAAATATGATTATGAGAAATTTAAATGAGAAAAGAGAACAAACTATTTTCCATATGAATGGTAGAAAATGGGCTAATATTCTTATGACAAAATGGGATCATACAGATCCTTAAGGAAAAGCAGAGCACTTCCCAAAAGATGACAAGAACACAAAGGCAAATCATTAATTCAGTCACTAATTGAAAGTCTACTGTGTGCCAGGCAGTGACCTGTGATAGATGCTGTAAGCCACACACTCAAGGTACCTGTCTTCTCACCAAAGAAAACTATAAATGATTGAGAAATATGTGGAAAAAAATTGTTTCACTAAAAATCAAGTACCTGCAAATTAAAATAAAATAAGATGCCATCTCTGGCCTGCCAAATTGATGATAGAGGAAAAATGGTAATAATACCCTCTTGACAGAGATGTATTAAAAAATCTAAACAATGAGCAAACTGATGAATGCACCAATTCTACTTCTAGAAATTTATCTTCTGCAAATAATCAGATGTACATTAAAGAGTACAAAAGAGAATTTATTTTGACACTGTTTTTTGAAGTTCATTTACTATAAAAAATTAGAAATGGCCGTTTTTCCAAAATAGGGGAATTGTTAAATAAATGATGCTATAACCACACAATGAAAAACATTGCAGCTTTCAAAAGCTATATTATAAAGGAAAGTAAAACAAACATTGATTTTACAATAAAATGTCAGCTTTGTAAAATAAAAAAAAGTAGAGAGAGACAAAATACTGAAAGGATATAAACAAAAAGTTAAGTGATGTTTAGCTTTAGGTATGGGTCTTTTTTATTTTTAAAGTGATACTCTCTGAAAATATATATTGATAAATACAGACTAATTGATGTGTTGGTTTTTTGAATAGTAAAAGTATTTTTAAATAGTTACTATTTTCAGTTTTTAAAAATTAATAAACTACATTTTTTACAGTAGTTTTAGGTTTACAGCAAAAATGAGTGGAAAGTACAGAGGATTTCTATATACCCCATCTCCACACAACCTCTCCCATTATTGATATTCAGAACCACAGTGGCACAATTATTACAATCAGTGTTAGTTGTTAAACAAAGAGCTTCATACTGACCCTCAAATATGCATATGCAACTTGCTGTGTTTTTTTTTAATGCAAAAGTAATTTGGCTTGTTTTAGGTACACAAATCTGACTTTGAAAAGGCCAATCCAACTTTCATTTTGCTCTTCAACCTAGATATTGACTAATCTAACAAGGCTAAGTGATTGAGCAAAGTTTGAGAGGTAATATCACTGCATTGATTTATATCCAAAATGATAAGATATTTTGATCACTTGCTTGTTCAGCACCGTCTGGGACCTTGCTGCCATCCTTTGGTTGAGAGAAAGGAAATGCTCTTTTCTAGGCACAAGGTGGTTTCCAGTAACATCTGTCATCCTTATTTCCTTCTATAATCTATTAATCTTATGCAGATCGCAGCTTTCCTTTGCCAATAGCCTTTTAGGATAGCTTCATGCAGTCTTTTGAAATTGCTAACTACAGTTTGATTTAGAGTGAAGCCAGTATATTTGTTTGCTAGGGCTGCCGTAACAAAGTACCATAGGCTGGGGGGCTTAAACAACAGAAATTTATTTTCTTACGATTCTGGAGACTAGAAGTTCAAAATTAAGGTGCCATCTGGGTTTGTTTCTTCTCACACTGCTGTCTGTGGCTTGCAGATCGCCTTCCTCTCCTGTGTCTTCCCGTGGTCCTTCTTCTGTGTGTCTGTGTTCCAATTTTCCCTTCTCATAAAAACACCCATTATATTGGATTAAGACTCACCCTAGTGACTTCATTTTACTTATCCTTTTAAAGGCCCAATCTCCAATTATAGTCTACTTCTGAGGTACTGGGGGTTAGGACTTCAACATATGAATCTGGGGGGAACAATTCAGTCCAGAACATGAGCCGTGGCATTGCTGCAGCCATTAGTGGTGGAGCAGGTGAGTAGGGACTCACTGCCATTGCCTTTCTCTGGCATCCAGAGCTGTCTTTGCACCCTTGGAATTCACCTGCACTGGTCTTGCTATTGCTGTCCATCGAAGCCACCCTCCTCTGCGACAGACCATGTTGCAGAATCCCTGGCCTCTCCTCTTCTTGAAATGCTGTCCTGGATTTCTGCTGGCTTTGGAGGCATCCTCATGTGCCCTAGGGTAACAGACACCTGCTGAGGTGGAGGTTAGACGGAAGCTGCATGAAAGGACATTCTGATGTCATCCTCTACGAGAAGGGATCTCCTCAGAGCAGAGTTGTCTGTTCCTGGATGGGCCTGGTGAAGGAGTCCAGCTTGGTCAGGTGGATTTAGAATGGGAAGTGGGGTAGGGCATGTACAGCTGCGTGATCCAGTCTGCAGAGCCAGCCCTTGAGTGAGAGTTCATAACCTTGCATGAGGAAGACAGGGTGTTCTGGGACAGCAAGGAAAGACACCCCAACCCCAGATTCCCAGTCAGGCTGCTCTTTTGGGGTGAGCTGGGGGCCGGTACATCAAGGTCAGGTGTTAGGCAAGGGCAAGGAGGTCTATATATATATATAAAATTTATTAACATAATTTATATATTTAACAAATGTAT
>NW_012112808.1:3781954-3841307 GCF_000951035.1 Colobus angolensis palliatus | reverse complement strand
TAAATTATATATATATTTTAGATGTGATTAACATTTAAGTGAGCAGAGCTGAGTAAAGTAGATTGCCCTCAAAATATGGGTGGATCTCATCTTACGGTTTTAGCAGAAAAGGCTACGGTCCCCTTAAGGAAGAGAGAATTCTGCCTCCAGACTGCCATGGACTCGAGCTGCAGCATCAATTCTTGCTGGCATTTGCAGCCTGCTGGCCTGCCCTGCAGATTTTGGACTTGCCAGCCTTCACAATTGCATAAGCCCATTCCTTAAAATAAATCTCTCTCTTTATATATACAACCTGTATGTGTACAGCCTATTGCTTCTGTTTCTCTGGAGAACCCTGACCGATTCTAAATACAGGCTGTGAGCACAACTCCCTTCACTGGGATGGAGACCAGGGCAGAGGGTGCTGGGGAGGAAGGCATGAGCTGTTCTGCAATTCACGAGCAAAGCAGGTGGGCTTTTAAAAACATCACAAATTCTTACTGGATTCCTGACCAAACCAGGATTTATATATAAACATCTAACAAAATATGGCAGCATTGCAAATATCCAAAGCCTTGCATTGCAAGAATTGCTACATTTTTCTTCCTCCAAGTATATCTTAGTACTCTTGCTTTTCCTTTGAAGATTAAGCTCCTGGAAAACTATTTAGTACCTTTCTGATAAAGCATCTGACACATTCTAGGTGTTAAAGAAAAGGTTAATTTCCTTAAGAAAAGAAAAGATCCTGTGCAGAGAGCTTGCTCTTCCAAGTCATACAGAGGCTGCACCTAATTTCTTCATTTATCTCTAACATTCTTCCTCCTGCCTTTGAAACTCTTTCGTTTAGCATTAGCATTTGATTAACCTTTTATTCAAGAGACATCTGGGTTTTGTTATACACTATTATGTTGATTCTGGCTTGTTTTTATTTCAGATAATTTTCAAGTAGCCACATGTGCTAGGTAGTAAGGTCTTCTTTTATTGCTAGTTTTTGGCAATGGGGCTCCAGGAAGAGCTGTTACTTCATTATCCAAACCTTGTTCGTGTGGAGAAAACAAGAACAATCCAGTGATGACAGCAAGATTGTGTTTTCCATGCAGAATTATTTGGAGGAATGTCCTGGCCATTTCTGCCTTACATTTATGCATTCTTTGCAGGCTTTAAAAATTACATTTTGTATCAATTAAAACCCACATAAAATACAATTTAACTGAAAAAACTAAAGGTTACTCTGCAGTTAGGGTTACATGGGATCATCTCAGCAGTTCCAGTGGGGTCTGGTAGTAAGAGTTTTTCTTCAAGCGTCCTTTGAGGCCGCTAGTACTGCCATTAGTACTGAGTCATAGGTGGGTTTGTGATGTGCTGGGGCCTGGATGAAGTCAATTGTGGCCTTGAAATCTGGAGCAAGGAAAATTCCACTATTCCACTCCTAATTCCTTAACAGTAATGATGGATCGTGATTGCCAGGGCCGGATCCCATCCAGGGTTTGTACATGTTGTGGCACTTCCTCTGAGCTTTGGTCTGAAGGTTACTGCTCTTGTGTGGCCAATCTGTCTGCCGTTGTCTGCAGCAGGAGCTCAAAATACAGTCTACTGAATAATTCAGGGCTGAGAGATTTACAGTGTTAAAAACTATAGGAGGTTGTTGTTTTGGACTAAACTCTTGCACTAGACTTCAACAGACCAGACTAAAAATCAAAATGGAGTCACCCATGCTAAAGTTCTACATGACCAAACCTAAACTATGACGTTATCCAGCCTTCTGAGAAATCAGGAGAGAGAAATAACAGCCAATTTCCAAGCAGGTCAGTTTTAATTGTCAGTCGACATGGGACTAAAGTTCCCTCTGCTATATTCCTTACACAAAGTAAGTAGCCTGACATGACTTGATGTTAACTAATCAGTTATTTTTCTATTGTTCTATTTCCCTGTCCCCACCCTACAAGGAAAAGTAACTTTGAAAAATAATGAATACATCCTTTGTTCTCTGTTTCCGCTTTCTTCAACCCCTCTTGAAGCCATCTTCACAGGATTAAGAATAATTCTGGACAGAAATATAGTTATAAACAAGAGTAAATAAACAGCCTGCACTTTTACACATTTCTTGAACCTGACAGTCACACGGTACTGATACTGACCACTGGCATTCCTATTGTTCCTATAGACAGGACCTCTGACATTACAATCATAAGACTTTTGTTTAAGAATTGCTTAAGGTGTTTTCCAGATCCTGAATTCCAGCAAAACAGCCAATGCCAACCAGTTTGAAAACTCCCACAGAATAATGAAATCAGCATGAGAATACAGTTTCTTTATCTTCCTGTCCCATGACTTCACTCTGTACTCTTCACTTCGTCAACAATCTCCATGCTTCAGTCCACTCCAAAACCCTTGAAAACTCTATCCCCAAACTCCTTGGGGAGACAGATTTGAAGTTCCCTCCCTTTTCCTCATTTGGTGGCCCTATGATTAAATCTCTTCTCTGTTGCAATCCAGTGTCTTGGCATATTGACTTGCCATGCACATCAGGCAACAAACCTAGTGCAATTACATTCTCTGTCTAGGAAGCCAACCTCTTCTGCTAGGCTCATTGGAACACTTATTCAATTTTATGGAATTAAGTGTTGACTGACTCTAAAATTGCTATAAAGCCCAGTGAGATCTTTAAACTAAATTTGTTGTAATTTGTCCTTTGACAATAGCTTGTGCATGTCTGCTCTCCCTCACAAGGAAATAACAGGGAAAATGGAGCAGATAACTCCTGCAAAGTAGAGCCAGTGGTGATGGTGGATGGAGTAGATGAAAGGCATTGCCAATAGTGTGCTGTATCTCACAGTTAGAAAGCACAAGACGCGGTTCCAGATTAGATGAGCCTTGTTAGTGAAGGAGCAGTCAGAGGTCATGTATATGGGACCACGCCTGGTGCTGCTGAAGACCTGGATGTGACTGTTACTCTTCAACTGTTAGCTCCATAAACCTCCATCTCTCCATTTAGTGGGAACAGTGTTCCCAAGTGAGAACAACGATATCTTTCTGGGCCATCTCACACAGTACTCAGAAGATGACAGAGCTTTGTTAACTCCCAAACCAGGTGAGATGGTAAGGGTGGGGGTGCAGCTGACGTAACAGAATGCCCACGAGAGTCGGGGCTACATGGATGCTTGTCAACAGTACAAATGTAAATGAAGAACGTGGCTGAAGCCACACCCATTAGATATGGGACATGTGGATTCTGGCCATGGCTCCTGCAATGATAAACTGATTTGGCAGGCTTGTTTTCCATATCTGTACTCATAAAGAGAGGCTTGGGTAGAAGAGAAGTGGGTAAGTGATTTCTACTCCAGTTGATCTGGGGCTGAGCAAGCGTGCTTGTTGGATTTAGATTAAGCAATGTGAAGTGCTGACACCTAAGATGGAATTGTCCCCTGCCTGTTTCTCTAGCGTAGCAAATTGCCAGTGACTTAGTTCTTCAGTGCAGGAAACCGAAGCCTTAAGTGCCTTTCAAAAAAATGCTCATTCTTGAACTCATACGGTGGCCATATGCTGGCTTGAGAGAGATGATTAGAAATTAGGCCTGGCCTAAGAAATCTTTTAATCACTCACATGATTTGTAGGTACTTAAGGTATGGAAGCCCAGCCTCAGCATCCCATCCACTTGGTCTAGCTCTATATGTGCTCATCAAATTCGACAGTTCCTTCTGGAGAGTCTGAGGCTGTTTCTGTGTGTAACCTTCATTATGGGGTGTTAGTAAAATGCGCTCCAACTAAGATCCCAGTTTTTCAGGCGAATCCTAGACCTTATTCCATGCCTCCTTGAAATCTCCTTAAAGATTCAAACTCACCCTGAGTGCCCCCACTTGTGAATATGTATTTTCCTTTTAGGTCTTTCTGCAGAATTTAGCTAATTATTCTGCAGTCTCTTTACCTATCCATTAATTTATCTACATATTTATCGGTATCTCTATCATCTTTTTATCATGTTTGTTTATCTGTGTGTCTGCCTATCTCTCCATCTAGCTATTATAGTATCTTTTGCCTTTCTGTTTGAATGTATTATTTGAAGTGATTGGGTTCCCTGCCCAGTTGTTAAATGGAGCATGACCTACCAAAGGTGTTCATGGCAAATGGTTCACCAGTTAACTGGAATAAGGGAGTCTAAACCATCTCTCTTAAGCCTGAATCCCTAAGATCCCCAATCCTAACTAACCATTTTTCAGACAGGCCATGGACGATGAAGAAAAGTCTTTCCCCAGAACATGGAGAAATAAGAAACTCAAGATCTGAATAATCTTCCAATCATGGCAGCTTATCTACAAGCCTTCCTCAGACTCATTCTCCGCAGCCTGTGTTATTAACAGAAAAAGACAAAAGGTGTCACTTTATTGAAAAAGAGAAAAGCCTGGCATAACCTTTTTTTTTTTTCTCACAGCGTGTGTGCTCTTTCAAAGGAAATACTTCCACTAATGAGTCTCCTTTGCTTGCCCATTAGTGGTTAGGCACTTCTCAGAAAACAAAACAAAACAAAACAAAAAACTCTTTCCTTTAATTAATGTGGCCGTTCTTTAGGCCTCCTTTGGAGATTATCTTTTTATCCTGAGCTACAGAAATAAGAAGAGGAGGAGGTATTATGTTGGCATGAACTTATCGGTATTCAACGTGACAATGGGGAGCTTTCCTTTTTCTTTGCTTGAGTAAGCTTGTCTTAGAAAAGATCAGGCCACAGGCTAAACTGAACATTTGGGTCAAAAACAAGCATAGCCAATGAAATAAATCATATTTCTTCTTAAAGCTACATAGATCTCAGCACAAATGGCAGACTAAGAGCCACTTCCCATATCTTCTCCCTTCTTTGAATCCTTTGATATTACGTATATATGTATCATCCTATAATATGATATACAGAATATACATATACATACATATGTGTGTGTGTGTGTTTACATGTGTGTGTATGGAGAGAGAGAGGTAGGGATTGTCTTTCTGTCATTTAATGTGCAGATACACTGCTATATAAACATAAATCCATATACATATGTGTAAATATATACATGTCTATATACACATCCTTAATTGCATTAGAAAGCAAAAATGGTGCCCCCAGTGGAACATACACTATGAGAAATTCCTGAAAGGTGGAGTCAGACTAATAGAGAATATTCCAGCGTAGGAGAGAACTGTTATGGATCGTGTGAATGGCACTAGGAAGGTCAAAGATTTAGCATAATATAGGTAAGGAGAGGTACCTAAGGACAATAGTCAAGTGGCTTACTGAGACATCATACTGGGAATAGCAGCTTCCCTGCAATTCCCAGAGAGAACCTTTATCCACAGGTGGGAGCAGTAAACATGAGAATCAGGTGAGAGTGGCAGGGCAATGTCCAGAGGGTTCAGAAACATTCTCATTCCTGCAAGAAAAGGTATTAGAACAGCTGGCTTGCTGCATAGGCTGGCCATGGCCTGCAATTGCTTGGGTAACACATAGCATTCACTGGGATTCACAGCAACCAACAGGGGGCAGCAAACATAAAGGTGAGAATACGATAAAAGGTGGGCCATGGATGAGAAGCTGTACCAGCCAAGTTAAGTGGGCAGATGACTTAGAATAAAGAGAAACAAAACATTTACATATGGTCTTTGGCATGCCCAGACCAAGAAGACTGAACTGATACAATAGCTGAGTGAAAGGTCCTTGAGACATTCTCAGCATCACCGTGGGAATACTGGTATGATAGTAAGGGTGGAACTCGTTGTATGTAAGCACCCACATTTGGGGTCTAGACCTTACCGAGGTTTGTTCCCAAGGGACAGGAGCACCTGACCTCAAAGTTCACTGGCTTTCCTTCTGGACTGCATTCTTCATCAGGGCCAGGAGAAGTGTTCAGATAAAAAGGGAGTTCCAGGAAGGCTGAAAGTTAGGTATGGGGTCATTGTAGATAAGGGAGAAGCCTAATTCCATTGCACAGTTAGGAGGACAAAGAGGTTGTCTCCAAATCTGCCTAATAGATGGGTAGTCAACGTGGATGATCTGCTGAGAAGTGTCACATGCCCAGTATGACCTCAAATGGAGAGTCTTGCAGGTGAACCTCACCTGGGTTACTGTACTTTCAAGTAAAATTATTTGCTTTTAAAGGGAGAGGAAGGAAGTCTCCAGGAAAAAGAAGGAGAAGGCAAAGATGGCAGGAGGTCAGATTTGGTTGCAAATTATAGTCATATTGCTTGAAAGACCTTCCAGACAAGTGAAAATGCAGTGGATAGAAAGGAATAATCCACTAAGATTGCTGAAAAGCAAATCGGAACAACTGATTTTTGCAGCATATACGAGCGTCCAAATGGTTGGTGTGGGAGTTTGTCACTTGCCACACACTGGCAGATATGCTTATTTGGCCAGGTAGAAAGCCAAAAGGCACATGGAAAGTGCCAATTAATTACTCAGGTATCATTTTGATCTTAAATGCCCAGGCACTAAGTGTACCTCATTATCACTTCCTGACTTGGGGAATTAATGGAGAATCTTCTATTTGTCTTAGGTAGAGCTAATCGATGTTAGAGCACTTCCCTACCTAAAGAATTCTGGAACAAAACTACCTTCTTATTAGACATGGCCCACTATATGTAGCCATAGGTCCCTTCTGACTTTTATAACTTCCTCTGGGTGACTGTAAAGTTGAGAAGGCTCTGCCACACTTTCTAAAACACAAGGGCCTGTGTCTAATTTCCATATGGCATCATTCTGGGATAAGGCATAATTTCAAGACCAAAACACAACTTTGACCCATCAATTTCACTTCTGACAGCTATCCTAAAGAAACAGTTATATCTGTGCACAAGGAAGCATGCTACGGTGTTTATGTAGTGAAAAGTTTGAAAGAAATTTCCACCGTTAGGTTGATAGTTAAATAAATAGTGTATCTACATTTTGGAATCTTATGCAGTCACTAATAAGAAAAATTCAGTATGTGCGTACTTGTAAGTCAAATTCTCTAAGATATACTACTAAATGGAAAAAGGAATTTGCAAAATAGTATATACAATACGACTCAATTTTGGTTAAAAAATTCTTGACACACAAGTTAAACTATTTGCATGTATAGCCATATTGACATATAATAAAATGTCTGAAAGCTACAGATTAAATTGGTAATAGTGTTTTCTTCTGAGGAGGAGATGAGCTGGATTTGGAACAAGTGGTTTTTTTCTTTATCTTCTACATTTGTTTGGATGTTTAGCATAAAAATGCATTTATGCATTACTTGTGTAATTAAAAATAACAAAACAAAAGAATAGAAAAGTATTCTTTAAAAACACTTATTGAATCAGCACTTCAAGAATAGAATTGGCAATTTTATCAGAGAAACAAGGATATTTGCATCATGTGGATGGGCCACACACTTTTTTTTTTTTTTTTTTTTGGAGACAGAGTTTTGCTCTTGTTGCCTAGGCTGGAGTGCAATGGCACAATCTTGGCTCACTGCAACCTCTGCCGCCAGGTTCAAGCCATTCTCCTGCCTCAACCCCTGGAGTAGCTGGGATTACAGGCATGCACCACCACACCCGGCTAATTTTGTATTTTTAGTGGAGACGGGGTTTCTCCATGTTGGTCAGGCTGGTCTCGAACTCCAGACTCAGGTGATCCACCCGCCTCAGCCTCCCAAAGTGCTGGGATTACAGGCGTGAGCCACCGTGCCCGACCGGGCCACACACATTTTAAAACTTTGCAGTGAATTTTCAAATGTCATGTCAGTAGAAACATAGGTTTCATGGAAAAAAATGAACTTAAAACAAAAAAATCTAATAAGAGAAATGAGTTTCACTACAAAATGCAGAGAACTAAGAGCAAATTCTAGAGAGAAAGAGGAATACCAGGAAACTGGAATCAGAATGATCTTGACCTCCCAATGTCACCATTGTAGGCAAAGATAACAGAGAAACACTTGCAAATTTCTGAGAGATGTTTATTCCCAACCTAATAATTGATAACCTGTCAAACTATTAATTGATTTGAACGCAGATTAAAAGTCCTACAAAGTCACCTCTCATGAAGGACATTCTCCATCGAATGAGGAAATAATCTGAGATAGAGAAATGAAGGGGTTCCAGGAAAGAGGAATCTAACACTATCCAGCCAACAGGGAATTCCTGGGATAATAGTGAAGGAAGTGCTAGGATAAGAGGTGTGAGCTGATCCAGAGAGCAACCATTATATTGTGAAGCCAAAGGATGCTGTCTCTAGGATGGATGACAACCAAATAAAGCAATGGATCACTTAGGGGATGCTTTGACTATACTGAAAAAAATTAGGAAACTATTAGACAGTGTAGGGGGAAAAATTAGACATAAGGAGATAGGAAAGTGAGCAAATTAAAAAAAAAAAAGCCCATCTTTTTTTTTTTTTTTTTTTTCAGACAGGGTCTCACTCTGTTGCCTGGGCTGGAGTTCAGGGACACCATCCTGGCTCACTGCAACCTCCACTTCCTGGACTCAAGCACTCCTCCCACCTCAGCCTCTTAAGTAGCTGGGACTACAGGAATGTGCCACCAAGCCCAGTTAACTTTTTTTTTTTTTTTTGTAGAAACGAGGTCTTGCTCTGTTGCCCAGGCTGGTCTTGAACTCCTGGGCTCAAGCAATCCACACACCTCGGCCTCCCAAAGTGTTGGGATTACAGGGCCATTATTAACTATAGGGAAACAAAAAGCTGTTTGAGAGAGGAGGGGATGTTATTGGTATAAGTGGCTCAACTGTAAATAGTACTTAAGGACTCAACAATAATATGAACACTGAATATTAATTTAGCCCCATCTTGTGATACATGTATATTCAAAAGCCAGAAAAAATATAAACATGGTATATGTGTGTGTGTGTGTGTGCTGCATTTAAAAGTTAAATACTCATCTTCCATAGAAGAAAGCCAATAGACAACATCTGAAATGAAACAAATCCACATATTTCAGCATACACACATTATTTTAAAATGTGGAGTTAATTAGCACAAGAAACACTTAAAGAATTGGTGGGTAATGCCTCTGAGGGACTGAGACTTGGGATTTGGGAAAGCTGGAGCAAAATGCATCTGTTTTTAATTATAAGCCTTGCATTTGATTTTTAAAACTGTAAACTATCACATTGGTAAAATGAAAATAAAACCACCATGCATAACTAATTTTTTTATGATATGTAAAATTGCTAAAGGACAGCAGTGAACAAAAATGCTAATACATGGGCGAGTTTCAGAGATCAGTATCAGTCACCATGTAATCAAATGCTAGAGAACAAAATATTATTAATCATGGCTATCAGCTTTTGAACGTTTACCCTAGCATCATTTCATTTAATGCTCACATCAACCCTTGAGATAAGTAATATTATTATTACCCACATTTTATAGATGTGGTTGTGAGATGTTAAATAACAATGTAAACTTATGTAACTGGCAAGTGAGTGAGTGGTAGGCCTGAGATTAAAACTAGAATTTATCCAAAGCTCAAAATCTTGGCCACAGGTTTACACTCCAGAGAGACTAGGAGGTTACAGGAATTTAGAGAGGGACAAGAGTTCTGAGTTCACCCTCTTCTTTTTCCTGACCAAGCAGGTGTGATGGATTCCAGCAGACTGCACGTTTCCTCATACTTCAAAGAAAATGTAAATCCAATGTATTTCCTGTTTAATCTTACGCTGGCTTGAATTTTTAAAGATAATTTTATTTGAGGTTCTTTTAAACTCAGTTGCTACACATTTTTAGTTAGACTATTTTTAGATTTGTCAGCACAAAACTTAAGACTCTGGCCTGGATCTCTATGAACAATAGTAACACTCCACAGTTTTCAGAAAACCTTTCTTTCTATCATATTTGATTGCCAGAGTAACCCCATGAAATAAGCACAGATGATGTCATTAATCATTTCCCAGACGGGGACATTGAGGACCATGAAAGCTAAGTGGTTATATGGAGCCCACATAGACAATAAATGGCTGAGCTATGATTAGAACTCACAACTCCCGATTCTTCCTTTGACTCTCCTCTCACTATGTACGCTGTTACGTGCTGATATGACTGCTCCAAAAGGGATGCATTGCTTTTGTTTCATGCCGAAGTTTATAACTTGGAAAAGCCTACTTCTTTTAGCTCTTTTTCAAATGCATTGATTTCTTAAACTTGAATAAACTTGAACAAGAAATGAACTCTTTTATAAGGAAAATCATTTTTCTTTAGTCTTCCAGCATTGTATATATGTATATAATATGCACAAAATAGAGTAAGAACTCCTAATGTTATGGTTCCTATACAACTATAAAACTAAGACAAGTTTACAAGTTAAATATAGACAACACCACGAAAACAATAATAGCCAAATAAACAACACTGATTAAAACACAATATGACTGCGCTGTAGACTGCTGGGGTGTAGTGTCTCGGGGTTCATTTTAATGTGCTCTATGCCATGACTCAGTTCTCCACCACTCATCCCCTCTACCCTGGTGGGAAAATTTGTTTGTCTTCTTGTTATCTATTGCTGCATAATAAATGACACCATACATTAATGGCTTAAAACAACCAGTTTATTTGGCTCAAGATTTTTTGGGTCAGGAATTCAGGAAAGACATGACTGGGTAGTTTGTCTCCAGGTAGCAGCAGTTAGGACTGGGGCTAAAAGATCCACTTCTGAGATGGCTTCTTCACTCATAGGTCTGGTTTCTTGGTGCTCCTTGCCCTCTCTTTCTCCCCATGGTATATCAATCTCTCCACCTGGCTTGGCCTACTCACAGCACAGCGTTCTCAGGGTAGTTACACTTCTTTAGCTTCTGAGAGGAAGGAGTGGAAGCTACCAGGTCCAGTAGGGGCTGGCTATGCCCAGAATCGGCCCAGTATCACTCCCATCATGTTCTACCAGATAAAATGTTACAAAGCCTTCACATGGGTGAAGAAATAGACTCTACCTATTGATAGAGGAGGAGTCAGGCCCTATTGTAGAAGGTCATACATGATGAGAGAGATTGTTCCAATCAGGAAACATCTTTTTTCCAATGGTTTTCCAATAGAAGCATCCCAGGGTATATCCCACCCTTTCTCAATAGCCAGAGACTGAATGGTAGTATTGTTGCCAATACAATTATAAACATGAGTGCTGAACTTATAGGAAAGTCTCAACCCCAAGGATCACCCAGAAGAATAGAATATGGGCTTTTATTCACATGTTTATTATTGTTTTGAATAAAAAATACACTATACAAGGGACTTCTACTGCTCCCCAAATCCAGTTTGTCTGTCCTTCCTGAGCACATGGGAGAACCACTTCTTAACTTCTTTTCATTAAGACATTCATTGTGCCTAGTTCTGGCTAACAGGTGGTGAGCAGAGTGATATGTAACATTTTCAAGCTAAGGCATTTACAAGTGGGTAGAGCTTACTTTCACTTCCTCTTTCTCTTCCAGTGTCCTGGAAGCCATGTGCTAGGATAGTGGCGTTTCAAGATGGTGAAACTTTCAACAGCATTATATTAATCAAAGCCTCTATCCAACTCATGCTGGACTTGTGACTTGTAGCACAGCGAAAAGGAAACATTTGTGTATTAAACCATTGGGAGTTAAAAGTTAATTTGTTACTGCAGTATAACCTAGTTTATCCTAATATCTTCATTATTCTCAACTGTTCTGGTAGAAAATCCAAGGACTCCAGCAGAACACAGTTTAAAGAACTCTGTTTTAATTCACACCCATGTTTTTCATGGAGTAGGGGCAGGCAAGGAAAATAAGCAGAGAACAAAGAAGACGCAAAAGGAGTAGATGACACTATCACCTTTTCTGCTTTGGCAAAGTTATAATGTATTTGTGAAATTAACATGTACTTTCAAAGAGGGAGTCATACTTCTAGCTTTGAAGTCTTAGGCATGTATTGGCAGACATTTGCACTTTCTTTGTAATTCTATGATAGGGATTAAAAATTAAGGCAATTTATTTCCAGACGTTTGGACTTTCATTGTTATTTAATGGTAAAGATGATAAAATGAAGACAATTAGTGAAGGTTAAATGACTTGCCCATGTCACATGAATAAGTGTTAGAATAATTATTTTGGACGCACTGATAGAAGTTCAATGATAGTTAATATTTCAGCTGTGGAAAATATGATCCTTAGCTGAATTAGTCTACGTCTGAGATATTTTGACTTACTCATTTAAAGGAAATCACTTTATTAAGTTTTATAAAAATTTGGTTTGTTCTACACTTGAGTGCCACCTGGCACCCTTGAAATTAACAATTACCCATTGATTTTTGGTTCTGTAATTAAAATTTTCATGATGAAACATCAATCTAGCAGGTGTGTGGACAAGTTATTAGCAGAAATCAAATTGCCTCAAGGGACTGGATTGAAAACATGTTGGTCTGGTAATTTTGGTCATGTGAATGACCAAATTAGGTTGTTCCATGGCAAATAAACTGATTTCTCAGAGAGCCATATACACACACAAATCAACCAGATTCAGAGTGATGGAGTTAAGCCACATAAACACAGTCTTCAAATAGCCTCCCTGGTGAGACACTGTTTTTTCACTTAACTTGAATGATTTTTTGGAACTTTGGGTGTTTTAGAATTTCCTTTTAATATGGGGTCAGTGTGAAATACTCCTTAGAGTCTATATTAATAGATTCATATCACCCTGGACAGAGGGTTCTGAACTTTGTCATTTTTCTTCATACTATTTAACTTTTTTGTTAAGAACTGTTGAAGATACTGATGCTGAGCAAAATCATAGATGACAAGAAGGTGGGAAGGAGACTGAATTCAAATCTAATAAAATCTTGACAGGTCAGAATGAACTCTAATAAGATGAAAATTCAAAAAATAAATCCTTTTTAAAGGTTCCTTGTTTTAGAACCAATACCTTGATCCTTCAAGGATGGTTTATGAGTGTATTTTAGAAGAACCTAGAAATTTTAGCCAATTGTAGGGTCACCATTAATCAATGTCAGATCTTATGACTTCCAAAAAATGCTAAAATGATTTTAAGATGTGCTAATAGAAGAATAGCTTTTAAAATATGGGAGATATGGGAAGTAGGCACACAATACAACTCTGAAATCATCAGAGCAGACCTGGATATTATAGTGTATTGTTCTCCAGTAATGTTCAGAGAGGTGTAATCAGGAAGGTATGGGAAAAGAAGTGCCAAATTCGATGAAAACATCTGAAAGATCTGAAAGAACCAAGAATGCTTACTCCAGGAAAGTCCAGGGGGCATGATAACTATTTTCAAATGTTTGAAGGGTTCTCACATGGAAGATAGATTAATTTGGCCTCAGAAAGGAGAATGTGGATTATGAATTAAAGCTACAAGGAAGTAGCTTTGGGATTCCCTTAAGGAAGAACTTTTATGTGGACTACCTTGGCAAATAGTGAAGTCAAGGACTAGTCATAGAGTTGTTCTACCAGGGGTCATCCTGTCCTGTGTTGTAGAGTAGGGACTGCAGAATGGTAGTGCATGGAAAAATTTGTTCTGCTGATGTATTTTCTTTAGATTGGACAGTGTGTTAAGAAATTTTAATTTAATCACTCAGATTTTTTAAAAGATAAAAGAATATTTATGAAGATTGGTAGTTGCTACTTTTCTTCAAAAATTGCAGATGTGGCAACCATGGGCTTTCAATATTGGAGGTAACAGTTAGCTGAGAATAAGAATCTGCTTCCTCCTTTTAAGAGGGTGTGTACACTCAGGTTCACCACAGTCCCCACCACTCTCTTTTGTGTTCCTCACATAGAGGAGAAGATCATTTTGCTGTTTATTCTCTTGCTTGAGTAGCTGTTTTGCTTACACCTGACCCCCCTCAATTTGTAATTTATTTGCGTGGCCTGTCTAGGCATCCAGCTTGTTATCCCTGTTGGACACACTGATTGACTAGGCTGAAGAATCGAACTTGTTTATTGATCAGAGGTTTTCAAACATTATTTTTTATTTTAAGGACCCCCACTCCTTCACACCCATGATACCAGTGAAATCTTAAACCAAATCCCAATTTCTAAAACATGATAGAGGAGCTATTATCTTTGAAGTGGATGAATAACCTCTACCTCATCATCTAATATTTCCCCCAAGACAAGAAATGGAATTTCAGGGTTCTATTGAACTGGTTTGGACAGCACAGGATTTGAAATTGTCTTCTATAAGATGAGGATACCAACATAAAATGCTAGTTCTTGCAAACACTTTAGAGCATTGGTGAAAGAAAAAGCCCTATTTCTCAGATGAAAAGAAAGACATGTAAAGGAAGGATCACAAACTGGTTAGAATTGCTGGGTTTTTAGTCTTGGCTTTGATATTAACCAGTTGGACAGGCTTCAGCTTTGTCCCTGGAATCTCAGATTTAGGACCTTAACAGGGCGTTTTAAAGACTAACTAGTCCACACTCCTCATTGTATAGACAAGAGAACTGAAGACTAGGGGAAACAATGGTTTGTTCAAGGAGAGCACAGTTAATTGGTGTCAGTGTAAGTACTGAAACTCAAGAATGACCTCAAATTGGACTCTCTCTATCATGTTCCTTTTCTCCCTGATAGACAATTATTTGGGTCTCTTTCCACACAATAGGTTTTAATTGCTTTGCTTTGCTTCTGTTGGGAGAAGGAATTTTCTTATGTTGATTCTCTAAGGTGTCCTTAAAAACTAACACCCATTAAACTATTCTTTATTTGGGGTGGACTGCTTTCCCTTTTCAGGAGAAATGAAAAATGGAAAATTGTTTTGTCTTACCTGTTTTCTCTCAGGCAATAAGTTCTTTATTGCTAAATGGGACATGCTCATCGTAGACAAGATGAAAACACAACGTTTTCGGTACGGATAATGGCAAACCAATTAGATAAACTCTAACAATTGGGTTGTTATTCAGACATGAATCTCTTTGCCTAACTGCTGTTTACTCATTTCTAGACCTGGCTGCATTGTTATCCTCTCCTGAACCCATAAGGCTTTGAAATTACTGGAAATGGCAGGAATTCAATTCCACTCATCTTCAAAATTCCCTTGGTTTAGCTTTAAGAGCGTGAAACCTGTTTATAGATGGAGATGTGATCACAAACATGTCAATAGGAATCAAAAAGGGAAAATAGCTAAACCAGTTTTAAAATACCCAGAGAGAACTCTAAAGAGTATTTAAAAAATGTTTTTTTGAGGCATCTCCAACTTCAAACCACTTTTGCCTCACAAAACATTATCTTAGAAATATTCAGTAGCTAGATAGACATACGATTATAGCTGTTCAATTATGTCACTATTAAGGAACTTTATAGTCTCCTTAAGCTAAATATTGAATAAAATTTATTTTGAAGCAGAGGTTTGAGGAATGAGAAATTATATTCTAGAAAGATTTTTGAATTTTAACAGGAAATTCTTTTAAAAACTCTATCTTTCTGAAATCTATGAAAATGTGATCAGAATTAAATCAACCACAACTTAGATTTTTATTTTCCTTAATTGGAGGGTAAGGTTTTTTCTTTTTGGTTTACAGTCAAACATGGTCTTTCTCGTGGCTTTTATAGTTTCTTAAAATTAAAAAGAGATTCCCAATTCAGGTTCTTCCCTTGCCATGTCAAACAGAGGCTGTTCCCTGGTAACTTCACCTTACAGCTTACAGAATGAGGTCTTGGCTCTGAATTAGTGCCTAGTAGGGATTTCAGGATTAAGAGCTAGATTCTCATCATTCTGAGTCAAATGTGACCCTCTGCTGCTTTAAAGCACACTATCTAGCCCAGATACACCAGTATCCAGTTGAAACAAAATTCATGACACCATTTTAATTTCATAAGTTCATGTGTGAACCATGTATTTCAATACCCATTGAGAAAGCATTTGAAAAATAGATCAGAGAGGGGAAAAGTGAAGAAACATTCATACCCCTAATAAGAAATAATTATAGGGTATATACCCAGTAGTGGGATGGCTGGGTCATATGGTACATCTAGTTCTAGATCCTTGAGGAATCGCCGTACTGTTTTCCATAATGGTTGAACTAGTTTACAATCCCACCAACAGTGTAAAAGTGTTCCTATTTCTCCACATCCTCTCCAGCACCTGTTAAAAATCATGCTGCTATAAAGACACATGCACACGTATGTTTATTGCGGCACTATTCATAATAGCAAAGTCTTGGAATCAACCCAAATGTCCATCTGTGACAGACTGGATTAAGAAAATGTGGCACATATACACCATGGAATATTATGCAGCCATAAAAAAGGATGAGTTTGCGTCCTTTGTAGGGACATGGATGCAGCTGGAAACCATCATTCTTAGCAAACTATCACAAGAACAGAAAACCAAACACCACATGTTCTCACTCATAGGTGGGAACTGAACAATGACATCACTTGGACTCGGGAAGGGGAACATCACACATCGGGGCCTATCATGGGGAGGGGGGAGGGGGGAAGGATTGCATTGGGAGTTATACCTGATATAAATGACGAATTGATGGGTGCTGACGAGTTGATGGGTGCAGCACACCAACATGGCACAAGTATACATATGTAACAAACCTGCACGTTGTGCACATGTACCCTAGAACTTAAAGTATAATAAAAAAAAAAAAGAAATAATTATAGGGATGACCAATTTACTATGGTAAAATGTAGACGAGCTAGAACACAATGACTAAGTTGGTGTTCTCTTGACCTCTGATCCTGTTTCTACATTACTTGCTGCTTTTCTGCCTCCTTTGCTCGTCCCCAGTTATCTCCTTGACTTCTAAACCTTAGAGTACCTTAGGGCTCAGTCCCACAAATCTTCTCTTCTATAACTACACTCATTTTGTAGGTAAGCTCAACTAGTTTCCTGGCATTGAACGCTGACAATATATGGATGCCTCTCAATTTATATCTCCAACTCTGACCTCTCTTCTAGATCCTTAAGTCCATCTGTTCATTTCACATCATCTCCACTTGGTTACTTAATACAAATCTCAAATGTTAACATGCTTAAAATTAAACTCTTAATTCCCTGACCACTCCCCATCAACCTGCTTCTCTCACCATCTTGTCCATATGCATAAGTGCCATTTCATTCTATGGTAACGCAGGCCAACAACTTAGGAGTCACCTTTGCCTTCTCGCTTCCTCTTCCATTCCTCATCTAATCCATCAGGGAATGCATCAACAAATTTGAAGACTCTACCTTCAACATACTCCCAGATCTGATTTGTTTATCACTGCCTCCATCACTTCTACCCTGGCCTATGCTACTGGCCTTTCTCTTCTGGAATATTGCAATCACCTTGCACGGATCTCTCTAGTCCAACTGTCTCTCATCCACACCTCCACACCATTGTCTATTATTTGCCCACAGGCAGAGAAGCCACATCTAATTCAGAGTCAATTCAAAGTTCTTTACCTGGCTTATTATGTCGTCCATGGTCTTGCTTTCTTTTTCCTCTCTGACCTCATCTCCTTCCCCACTGTCCTTGGCTCATTCCTTTGCAGCTGTACTGGCATTCTTGCTGTTCCTGGAACACAGCAGGTGTGTCCTGGATTCCAGGCGTTTTCCCTTGGTGGTTCCTCTGTCTGGAGCGCCCTTTCTCCAGAAATCCACATGGATACCTTCCTCATCTCCTTCAGGTCTATATTTAAATGCCACTTTCCCAGACTAGCCAACCCTGGATGCTTTTTATAAAATAGAAGCACCCCTCCATGGCTCTCCCTCTTCCCATACTCTGCTCTACTCATTATCAGGGCATTTTGACCACTAGTTGTACAATTGTTTGGTCATCTGTTTTTTGTTTCTCTCCTTCATCGCCACTAGCATACAAGCCCCCTGGGAGGAGAGCTATGTCTTGTTCACTGTTATATTTCAGTGTGCAGAGGAGAGCCCAGTATATAGTCTGGGCTCAGTAATGATTTGCTGAATGAATGCTGGTTTGCTAGCCAACAACTAGATAAGAGAGTTACGTTGTGAATTTAATAAGCATATACATAAAATCATTTTTAGAAGATATAATAGAGGCATTTTGGATATATAAATGCATTTCCTTTTGCATCTTGGGGAAGATTGGGGAGGGAATCAGGTGAAGCAGATTAGGAGAATTTTGCCCTTCAAACATCTAAGATTTTCCCAGGAAATCCTAAAGGTTTGCTAGCCCACCATTAGAGATTCTTCACCTTGTAAATTGTAAAGATGATACAGAGCCACCAATTTTCTCCATGTTAACTTTTCTCTATACCAAGGCTTGTTAGAATTCTACCAAAGAGAGTTAAAACTCCCAAGAGATCTCTGGCTTTGCTAGCATGATGCCTCCCAGAGAGTCCCCGCTTTTCCTTTAGGAAGCATGACAGCACGAACAGTATCCATCATTTAAAAATGAACATCTAGAAAAAAACAGCATCTAGAAAAAAACCAGGCTTACTCATTAGCAGCTTTCCCTGTGCCTTTCTGTAGCTGTAGTAAATAATTCTCCCCTGTTCCCCACAAATAGTTAATTATAGCACTAGCAGCAGCTCTTTGAGGCGGGAAGCCAGGCATATCTGCAATGCCCAGAGGAGATGCTGGAAGTCCTCCCTGCCGCAGTCTGAAAGCAGAGGGTTAGAACAGATGAATTTTTCCCACAGGTTGGGGCATCCATGAAGACACCTCTGCCCTGCTTCTTATGTGTACCTCTCCCATTGCATGTCTCCTTTTCCTGATGCTGTCAAGTAACTCTCAACATGCATCACTCATGAATGGTTTATACCCGCTGACCTCTTGGCATGTTATCTAGAAAATTAATTTGGCCACAGATGGGAGGCTAAGTCAGAAACTGCTTCACTTGGGTCTCTTGGCTTCACTATTTGGGTTCAAAATATGGTCGAGCTCATGTGCCTACAGATTCATGTTTTCCCCTCTTAGTTCAATGCAATCTCTGGAAAAGGGCAGCAGGGGTGGCTGGGAAGCTGGACTGTGCAGGGACAGCTCCTGATCTGGGAAGCCATGTCCACTCTTTCAGAAAGGTCAAAGATCAGGCAGAACTTTGATTATTTTGCTGACCTTAAGAAAGGGAGATTTTTCTGTTTATCTGAGTGATTCCAGTGAAGCCTGTAAAAACAGAAGGGGAAGAGTCTGAGAGATGAGAAATGCAAGGAAGATTTGATAACTTGAAATTTGATAACTTGATGGCTTGAAGATGAAGGGAGCCACAAGAAAAGAAAGGCAAGCGACCCTAAGAGCAGAGCACAAACTTGGCCAACAGCAAGGAAACAGGGACCTCAGTCCTGCAACCCCAAGGAACCAAATTCTGCTGATAGCCTGAAGGAGCCTGGAGTGAATTCTTACATAGAGGCTTCAGATAGGAAAGTGCCCAGTCTGGCTAATACCTTGATTGAAGCCCACTGAGACCCTAACCAGAGAATCTAGCCATGCTGTGCTAGATTTATAGAAATGCTGAGATGATACCTTCGTGTTCTTTTAAGGTGCTTTGTTTGTGGTAATTTGTTTTGCAGTAATTGAAAAGTAAGGCACAGTGACAAATGCATCACCTGTTTTATGGCATTTGATCTGAAGACTCTTTGATCCTATGGACTAATTCTTATCCTATTTACTAGTTGAGGAAGCTGAGTCATCAACGGTTAGATACTAACCTGTGTAAGGCCACACCGCAGACGGGCAGAGAAGAAATCACGTGATGACTGTCCGACTTTAGGGCTGTTCCCCTACACCAGGAGCTGTCATGCTCAGCACCATTCACATTTGGGGCCAGATAATTATTTGTTGTGGTGCTGTCTTGTGCCTTCAGGATATTTAGTGGCATCCCTGGCCTTGACTCACTAGATGCCAGTAGCACCCCCCACCCCCACCCATTGTGACAATCTAAACTGTCACTACACATTGCCAAATGTTCTGTAGGGACAAAATTGTGCCCCATTGAGAACCACTGTCCTATGCATGAAGCCTCATTATATCCTTACTTCAGGAGAAAATGTGTGCTCCCAGGTCTGGTTGTAAACTGGCATTTTTTTTTTTTTTTTTTAATATCTCCAGAAGTGCCAGCAACTGCCTGAGCTCTTCCCAAGGGCAATGCAGGAAACAATGCCATGTTCCTCCACTGACCTGTCACCAAGCCAGGAAAGGTGAACTAATTGGGTCAGAGTGGGACTGAGTGAGGATCATGGAGTACAGCAGAACCAAACACACTCCTCCAAGGTGGTAAGCTCCTTCAAGGGATGGAGGTGTATACTTCATTTTCATGCTCCTAAATGTACTTGGGGATGATCTGTGCTTGGAACTGGCTCCCAGAAAATGCCTCATGAATCAAATGTGAGTTTACAGACAAGTTGAGTGAAGCGGGAATGGCAGGTGTAACGGAAACTGTGGGGCACTCCCCAGATTTCCTCTTTAGTGCCCTTACACATTTCCTCCAGCTGCTAAATGTGGCTCAGTTTCTTTCATTGAGAATTGCCTTTGGTAGCAGGAGGTAATTTACCTAAGACTATGTTTCCTTCGAGGGAGTGCCCATGCCAATAACTGGTCATTATGGGGGCACAAAAGCCTGATCCCTTTGCCTCACACTGGGGTAACTCTGAAGGGCCACCCCTGTTTCTAAGTTTCCTGTAAAACTGACTGAGGCCTCTGTTGCAAGCACATTTGCTCAGCTTCTCCCTTTGCCCAATATTCTCTTCCTTGCTCTCCAAGAAGTCTCTGGCACACAACTCTGCATCTCAGAGTCTGTTTCTGGGAAATCCAAAATGAAGACCCCATCTTTGTTAAATTTTTCCTAGAAGAATCACACTTTAGGGAGTGAATTCTAAAGCGTGCAAAGTGGAACTTATGCATGGTTAAAATTAACTTAACTGATATTGTGTCTCAATACATCACAAGTGTGGAATTTCCCTTTCACAATGGAACCTGGTCGTGTCCCGTTGTTCTCACAGCTGATGAAGAAGTCAGCTTGCGTTAGGAAATATTTTGTCTCAAAAGCATTATCTTTAAATGCTACAGGCTCTCCCCCAGAAAGGTGAAATGCTTCCACTGTGAGGGTCACCAGGGAACCAAGGCCAACTGCATACTCAGTTGCCTTCAGTTCAAGGCCACTCCAGGGCATAAGTAAATTGAGCAGAATAGTGAGCTCAAGTGCCACCCTTTGTATTTCCCTCTTCTTTTTCACTTTTCCGTTTACAGCTGAGCTCATTGAATTCACATAAGTGACATGAACTTAGGATGTAACTTCACTTCTTTTCACCACATTATTTTTAATTGAGAAAATTCAGTGACTAATTAGTGCAAACAATTGTTTAAAGAACGACAAGTTCATAAGCAATATCAATTCTCACTTAGCTTTTTACTTAAATCAGACTTCATATTGGGAGGAGTCATGCGTTTTATTTTCTTCCTATCAATTATAGCTGCATGGCCCCAGGGAAGTCACCTTCTCTCTCTCTGGGTCTATTTTGCCTCAGTGGTAAAATTGTATTTTAATGCTTCAAGGTCAAGGGCTGAATCAATGTTTCCTTAAGACTCTTCCTGCTCTATAATTCTCAGAGTGAGACTATCTCAGAAAAAAAAAAAAAAAAGAAAGAAAGAAAGAAAGAAAAAGAAAAAGTAAACAGGCTTTCCAAAAGGTAACAGCATTTTCCCTTCTCTTCCCTTTTAAATTATAATACGTAATCAAATAGTTAACTACTATAATTGAAAGGAAAGAACAGTTTGGCCACAATACACACAAATCATATAAATCATGTCCAGTTAATTTTAAAGAATAGGAAACTTTTCTTTTGCTCCAGTTGTATTATGAGATTTCTGAAGTGATTATATGACCCAGTGAAGCTAACTTTTGTGGGTTATTGGTAGTAGCTCGAAAATTCCACAAACATATTCAAGAATAGACCCTTAAAGAACAAATATAGATCACAACCAGACCGTGTGGCTGTCTTCTATGGTTATTAAACATGTGGATACATTTGGATAAGAAAGAAGCTAGAAAGATACAGCTTCCAAATATAGAATACAAAGGAAATATCATCCATTCTTTGAGATGAGAGAAGCAAGGAAAGTTTTTATTGGACCGATAGAAGTTTCTGACTTGTAAAACTGAAACATGTTTAAAAACGACTGAGGAATAATTGTGTGGTCTAATAAAATTGCCTAGTAAAGGAAATAAATGTTTTTAATTCTCCAATCAAATATAACCTCTCTCAAGAAATGAATTTCAGCTTTTTTAAAATAAAATTATTTTGCTTCCATAAGACTAGCGTGTGTTACTCATAGAATGATGAGTCCTTCATGTTTTAAAAATATATTTCACTTTAATATTCTATTTCAGATGTACAAGTATGGTTTGACAGAGCTGGGAAGCAAATATTATCTTAAATAAATCCACTCTTCAGAAGCTTTTCCAGTACTTGTAGAATTTATGAGGTTTTGATATGTTGACCAGGGACTGAAGATAGGTTTGGCTTTAAGATTTGTTGGTATTGTTCTAGCTAATGTTTAACAAATCTTACAGAGCTTTTGGGCATAAAATATTTGTTTTTGACCCTGATGTTGAGAAGGTATTTTTAGTTTTATTACTTCATTCCAGTGTTGAATTGATTTATTAACCTCTTCAAATTATTTCGTTATCAAAATCTTCCAGACACATTGTCCTGCTTTGGTGCCTGTACCATGACTGTGAATGTGATTAGGAAGAAGGCAGATTGGGCTTTGGAAATTAAGAACTGGTTTTTCATGGGATTCTTTGTCATAAAACTTGGAAGTAATGAAACAGTCATTGGTTTCTGTTACCCACAATTAAAAATGTATGTAAAAGAGGTGCTAGGGAAAAGACTATATAGTACTTTTATTTCCTAATGGAGACACATTTTGGGATAGGGAGGAAAATATAAGATGAGAAAGGCAATATTATTTCATGGCTTAAAACCCTGAAGAAAAAATAATAATCATTCATTCATTTGACATGCTCAGTCATTTCCTGAGTATCTAGTATATGCTCAGAACTGCACTGTGCAAAGACATTACAGAAATAAACAAGACACAATTTTTGCTTTTTAGCATCTAAATGATGATACTCAGCAGTCAGCTAACCTTTTAACAGGAAGAATTGGAAAGAGAAGAGAACATCTTTAACACAGTCTACATCAGAATCTGTTTTCCTAGCTATTGTCTGCATATTGATGAACAAAGATGAACATATGGAAAGTAGCACTTTAGCTCTTTCTAGTCTTTTTTTTTTTCTGCTTACCTTTAAATTTAAAAATTAGTTGTTACATGAGAGACAAGCATCGTTGAAATTTCTGGTCTGAAGTCAAAAAAAGCCCAGAACTAACTATCTTGGGTTTCCACCTTTTTCTTTTTTATTTCTTTGGTTGATCGCAGAGCTTGGAGCTCTTTGGTCAAAAAGCTACCTCAGTAGATGAAGCCCTGAAAGTGAGTAGCAGCTCAGACCAACCTCCCTGGGCTTTGTGTTCCTTACCACAAACCAGTAGACAGTGAGTGAGAGAGGCTGGGAAGTGGTGCAGGGACAGGAAGGAGAAGGAAGCTGGGGGTTGGGGCTGCAATCATAGTTAAAGTTAGCAGTTCTAGGAGACAGTACATTTCAGGAAATGATAAAACAACTTACTCTTAAACTCTGCGTTTATAAAGCATAACTTGCAACATCTATATAAGACTTGAAAGCCTGGACCTCATTCTGGCTACTTGGTCCTTCTCCTTTTCTTTCTATACTTTCATTTACTTTTCTTTTTGCAACCTGTTTGAATGTGTTTGAGAACCCCCAAACTGGGGTATTCCTACACTAGACTTGTTTACCCTTTGGTTTAACAATCTATAAATCCACAAGGCAGAATCTTTAGTTTACTGTTCTTGCACTGCTCACAGTCAACGATTTTTGTTTCAGAATAGTTGCCACTCTATTTTTCTATCAGCAGATGCCAAAATTAGACAACCACAAGAACATCATGCAGGAAAGACTCAGACCTTAATCTAATATTTTGGAAAAAGGCAGTCATTGTTAGCAGTTTTTTTTTCGTTTTGCAAAGAATTACGAGATTTTTGTGCTTCCTAGAATGAGTTTATTATTGACAACATCCCCAACATTTAACCTTGATGACAAGATAGAGAAAAGGTATAGGAAACTTGATCTTCTTTAGTTTCTCTGCCATATTCTGTTGGTCTTCATGGGCAGGGCAGCTGGTTACAACTACCAGGTAGAGGAAATTGGCTACCTGGACCCTTATAATAGGTAATGAAGGGGAAATAGACACCCTTTTTGGTGATAATAGATAATATTTTGAGGAGAAAGACAAATGATCAGAATTGCCAGTGCCTGATCTCCTCTTTTTATTATTACCCAATCAGTCCCATTTTCTATTTAAAAAATGTCACTGTACACTTCAAGAATCAGCATTTCAGAGATCATATGTGCTAGAATGGGAAAAGCTCAGGCCAGTGGTGCTAAATAGTCTCTCTGACCCGTGACTTTTGAGTTCTACTGTGCCTCAGTTCTCTTTCCCAGCGCAAGCCTTTTAAGTTTCTCTTTCCTTCTGCCCCCAGTTTATATGTTTCTGAGTAATCTTGGAGCAATGCTTTTAATCATGGAAGAAGAGAAGCCAATGAGACTTTTAAGAAAATATATAACTAAAAGGAAAACAATTGGCCATAAATGGCAAGGTTACGGCATAGGGTTGAAGTGTAGGGAAGACTGCCTGGTCACGGTGCACCAGAGTGATCTTTGTCTAGTGGTGCCCACCTTGGGTTCAGGACAAGATCCCTGTCCATATGGCTGCCCAAGGGCATCCCCAGGCAATGTATTGGTATAGCCAAGGCCAAGGTTGTTACCACACAGAGTAGAGAGCTTCTCCCTTATGTCTTGGTGCCAGCTTCTATGACAGATCCTTTAAGAATAGTTGGCATTGGCTGGCAGCACAGGCAGCTTAATTGTTACTGCAAAAGTAAAGTGGCTTCCTAAAGCAGAAAATCATCTTTAGGGAAGGTGGGAACTCTTGAGAAGTTAAAGAAAAAATTGCCTGTGGCCTGTCATTTGGCAATCTGCTGAGAGACTGTTTTATCTGAATTCCTAATTGAAGCCCAAATTAAACCCAGAGAAATGTTCACATGAAAAGCCCCACAAGAATGAGTTTTCAGATTCTATCAGCTCAAAAGAAATCCCCTGTGAAAATCCTTAACTCAAACATCTGACACGCCTTTCATCAGCTGGTCCCTGAGAGTCCCAAGGAAGAGGTTATACTGCCTTCAATGTACAGAAAGCAACTTCTCTGAGTTATTACATACTTTCCTTCTTAGTGATTCATGTAACAGAAATCAGAATCTACCCAATTTGATGAGTGTGTAGGTATGGGGGAGGGTGGAAAATATGATTACTAAAGGTCCTATTCTGAAAGGTAAGAAGTGGGAACACTGGCAGAGAAGCCACTTTGTTGCTAAGATGATATGTTTGATTGGGGGAAAGTTGAATCTGAGCCATCAGAGGAAGTAGGAAATGGAACCTGGAGTCCAAGAGTAAGGTAAAGATTGAAGATTAAAATAATGTGAGTGATGAATATCAAGTAGACAGCTGAGACACGAAGGTAAATTAGATCAGTGCTAGAAAATACAGGATAAGAAGAAAGGCGGAGATAGTCTTATGGTCACAGTCATGCATGGATACTGAGAAGTCCACTGCCTGCTGTGAGCTGCTCACTCACTGGCTCCCTCATTCTTTCCTTTCACAACATGGGGCATGGCAACCTCTTCTGAGCATGTGGATTCACCAGGAGAAACCTTCCGTAAAATGACTCATTAAACTGCTTGGTGTCTTCCCATCCATCACAGGCCAAAACATGTTCCCAGGCAACCCAAAGTCCTCATTCAGTAATAACTCAGGAGAAGATAGCCAGTAAAAGGGTGGTATCCCGATTTCCTCTTCCTCCAGCCATACAAAGGGGCCTGTGATTATTTATTATGCACAGATAGAGGAACAGAGAGTCCCTGGTATGACTCTGCAAAGCATCCATTTGCCCTGTTATAGTACATTAAGTGCCTTTACTTCAAAATTCCTGGCCAGCCCCTCCACACCTCCTCGGTGGGCTCAGCTGTGGCAGCAGAGATTGGAAGGCAGGCTTCTGGGGAACACTCACCCTGGGGTCTCTCTCCAGCTGCTGCTTGTGGTGTAGGCTGCGTCTTCTCTTGGCCTTTGCAAGGCCATTGTGATAAAAGTGGTACAGACCTTCAGCAAAGGGAAGCTGCGGAGAGTCAAGCAGACACAGGCATAGTTAGCTTCTGGGGTTGGCCCAGGGAGAGGGGCACCAAAGCTGGGGCTGCTTGCAAGGGCTCCCTGGGGTAGGGAAGTATTCAAGAAAACCACTGGCAAACCTCTTGTCAGACCTGGTTCTCTATTTCCCTATCAATGTCCTCCTTCCCTTCTCCTTGCCTTTGTTCATGTGGTGTCCACTCTCCTCCTGTTCCCCAAATACCTTCTATTCTTTCCCCTATTTTTTAACTTTCTGCACATCCTTTGATTCCCTCTCCTTTTCCATGGAGCCTTGCCTTTACATTCTCACCTGCATCAGATTCTCCTTGTTCTCCTTGGACTAGCGTGCATACTCCAGGTATCACCTGGTTGCTCCAGAATTACACTGCGATGTTTTCTAGTCATGTCTTCATAGCTGTCTGTGACAGACTTTCAACTGTTTGTCTGTGTCTTGGGCTTTTTCTGTGACCCCTTGGTGCCTCTTATCAGGCTGAGCACAGTGTGAACATCTAAATTTAGTAAATACCAGTTGGATGGCAGGTCTGGTTTCCCTCTATCTTCCCACCTCAAAGATCCTTGAAATCAGTTCAGAGCCAATCAGAGAAGTCACAGTAATGAGAGCTTATCTTTGGCACGGGGCCTGTAAGAGTTTTGGAGAACCTAAACAGGCCAGTCATTTGTTCTATGATTCAAGGTAACTTGGTGGGAAGAGCCTTGACCTGGGAGTTTGGAGGCCTGGATGTGGCTCATGTCTGTTACCATCAGTATGATTAAGAGCAAGTGGTTTCCTCTCTGGGCATCTTTTTCTCTTCTGTATAAATACAGGGCCTTGAAGTTCCCAGATCTCTTGCTTTTCTCCACCTGTCTTCACATTGATGAAGACATGCTGTTTGCAGTTCTTAACCTGATTAATTAATTTAATTGAATGCTTACAAATTATAGACAAATAATGTAAATATGTACTTTTTTTGGGAAATAGGACACATGGTTTCATCAGATTCTCAAAAGAGTCCCTAAATCAAAAAGCATACCACTACTCAAAGTATTTGCTATTGTAAGTTTTGGTATGTGTGTTGTCATCCAGTGTTTGGAAGAAAAGGGAAGCAGATTTGATAGAAAGGTTTTCTAACACAGATGGGGCCAATTTGAGATTTTTAAATCATATAGAACCTCAGTGTGGCTCAAATATTTCTTAAAGAATATTTATCATTATTATTTTATTTTTAATATAAAGGAAATATAGAGTAAATTTAGAAAACTGAAAAGTACAAATAACAAAGTAAAAATTCTTCATGTTTTCTTTTTTGGCAGTGTTGGAGTTAGGCTATCCTTTTTTTGTTCCCTCTAGGCCTACCTACTTGCAAGAGCAAATGATTATTTCCTTAATAGTAAAATGAGTGAGTTTTAGATCTTCTTCTTTGCTTACACACACACACACACACACACACACATACACACACTCTCTCTCTCTCTACATATTATTATGCAAAGTGGTTCTTCCCTTCCCTTGTCACTCAGATGCTATCAGACTTCCACTTATTAACTCCTTTTCTCAAATTTTTATTTTGAGTTTGGGGGTACATGTGAAGGTTTGTTACGCAGCTAAACATGTGTCATGGGGTTTATGGTACATATTACATCAACACCCAGACTACTTTCTTCTTTTGAATGGCTGCATATTATTCCATTACATGGGATATACCATGACTTATTTAGCCTTTCCATTATTGATACATTTTAAGATGTTTCCATTTTTTTACATTCAAAGATAATGCTGTGTGTTGGGGTGGGGGAACTTCAGGTATAATAGAGTAAGAACCTTCAAGAATCTACTGTTACAGAAAAGCAAATAGAACTTTGAAAAAAATTGCCAGATCAACTTATTCAGAACACTGGAAATTAAGAAGAGGCTTGCAGCAACCCGAAGTTTATTCAATAAAAAGGTTGAATCTCAGTGATAATGGCAAACTGTGTGCTGTTTTAAATTGCTCTATGACCATCCTCTTCTCCATAGCTCTGCAGCATCTTTGAACATGAACATCCTCACAACCACAGCAACTGGGAAAACCGGTAGCCAAATAGACACTAGAGGGTGAGGACTGGGTTTAGAGTTATTTAAAAAGCCCCGTCCATAAATAATAGCCTGGAAGCTATCTGGAAAAGTTCCATTTATAGGATTTGTTGTTATTTGATCTGTCCCAGGGTTTGCTCAGTTGGAAAAGCCCTACTCCCCAGGGAATTTGTCAAAAATAATCAGTGGCAAATTTTTAAGGTTGCAATTTCCTGAAGTAGCAATATGAACTGGGGCAAATAAAAGGCTGGACAAAAACCTTTGTAAAAGAATCTAAGGCATAAGATGTCCATAGAAGGCTTTACAAAGCTGTAATATATTCCTGGACACTTAGAAGGCCACACACATGGGCAGAGCTGTACACACAACCAGGAAATATCGAAGAAGGCTCTAAGTGCTCATCTTTAGTTGGCTTTAAGTCTCTTTAAAAACAGGAGGTGAAGGCCATAGCAGAGTTTCAAACTGCCTGCTTGAGCATTGAGGATATGTCCCAATATATACAACAGAGCCCTTCAGCAAACGGTAAAAAAAAAACAAAGCCGCATTGATTCAAGGTCTTTAAGAAAACCTCTGTCCTGTCATTGGCTAACTATTAAGTTAACCAAGCAGATTCAATGGCACATTATAGAAATTACAGACTTTGCAGAATTAGTCCAGAAAGACATTAAATAAACAAATAGCAATAAACATATGTGTGCATGTGTCTTTATAGTAGAATGATTTATAATCCTTTGGGTATATACCCAGTAATGGGATTGCTGGATCAAATGGTATTTCCGGTTCTAGATCCTTGAGGAATTGCCACACTGTCTTCCACAATGGTTGAACTAATTTACACTCCCACCAACAGTGTAAAAGCATTCCTATTTCTCCACATCCTCTTCAGCATCTGTTGTTTTCTGGCTTTTTAATGATCGCTATTCTCACTGGTGTGAGATGGTATCTCATTGTGGTTTTGATTTGCATTTCTCTAATGACCAGTGATGGTGTGCTTTTATTCATATGTTTGTTGGCTGCATAAGTATCTTCCTTTGAGAAGTGTCTGCTCATGTCCTTCGCCCACTCTTTGATGTTTTTTTTTTTTCTTGTAAGTTTATTTAAGTTCTGCAATAGCAAAGACTTGGAAACAACTCAAATGCCCATCAATGATAGACTGGATAAAGAAAATGTGGCATGTGTACACCATGGAATACTATGCAGCCATAAAAAAGGATGAGTTCATGTCCTTTGCAGGGACATGGATCTTTTTTTTTCCCTCTAGGCCTACCTACTTGCAAGAGCAAATGATTATTTCCTTAATAGTAAAATGAGTGAGTTTTAGATCTTCTTTGCTTACACACACACACACACACACACACACACACACACACACTCTACATATTATTATGCAAAGTGGTTCTTCCCTTGTCACTCAGATGCTATCAGACTCACACTTATTAACTGCTTCATTAAACCATCATTCCCAGCCAACTAACACAGGAACAAAAAACCAAGCACTGCATGTTTTCACTCATAAGTGAGAGCTGAACAATGAGAACACATGGAAACAGGAAGGGGAACATCACACTCAGGGGGTGGGAGGCTAGGGGAGGGATAGCATTAGGAGAAATACTTAATGTCGATGATGGGTTGATGGGTGCGGCAAACCACCATGGCACGTGTATATCTATGTAACAAGCCTGCATGCTCTGCACATGTATCCCAGAACTTAAAGTATAATAATAATAAAAAAAACACAAGAAAAAAACTGGGGGTGGGGGTGGAGGAAAAATAGTGATAGTGAAAACAACAAAACCTAGAAACAACAACAAGCAACCTGGGGAGAGGTAAATCTGGTTTCCAAGTTGTCATATTATATTATTTAAAATGTCAGATTTTCAAGAAAAATTGTGAGACACAAAAAGAAATAAGAACATATGCTCCACACATAGTGGGAAAAATAATAAAAACTCTCTGAGGAAGCCCAGATGTTGGACTTACTAGACAAAGACTAAACTAGATAAGTATAAATATTCAGATTATATTTATATATCAATATAACTATACCCAGACATATGTTCAAAGAAACCATATCTAAAGAACTAAAGGAAAGCATGAGAATGGTGAATCATCATATAAAGAATATCAATAAAGAGATAAAAAGAATAAGAAGAAAGAACCAAACAGAAATTCTGGAGCTAAAAAGTACAATAACAGAATTTAAAAATTTACCAGAGAGCCTGAATAGCAGTAAAGAGATTGAATTAGTAATTTAAAAACTTTCTGCAAAATAAATCCTGATGAATTCTACTAATCCTGATGAATTCTACTAATGTTTAAATAAATAATTCCAGTCCTTCAGAAACTCTTCCAAAAAATGGAAGAGGAAGAATCACTTCCCAACTCATTCATTAGGCCTATATCACCCTGACATGAAGAAAAGACAGAGATACCACAAGAAAAGAAAACTACAGACTGTGATCTCTTACAAATATAGCAACAAAATGCTCATCAAAATAGTAGCAAATTGAATCCAATCACATATAAAAAGGATTATGCATCATAACCAAGTAGGATTTACCCTAGGAATGCAAAGTTGTTTTCACATCTGAAAATTAATTACTATAATAACCATATCAATAGAATAAATAAAAAAAAACCACATGGACATCCCAATGCAGAAAAGCATGTGACAAAATACAACATTCTTTTATAATAAATATGTTTCTAAAAATTAGGAATGAAAGGGAACTTTCTCAATCTGATAAATCTATCTGTGAAAAACCTACAGCTAACATCATACTTAATGGTGAAAGACTGAATGCTTTTCCTAAGATCAGAACAAGACAGTTATCTACTCTTGCCACTTCTATTCAAGAGTGTACCGGAGATTTTAGCTAATGCAATCAGGCAAGACAAAGAAATAAAGGCACCAAGATTGGAAAGAAAGAAGAGAAACTATCTCTACTTGAGGAAGACATTTCTTGTATATAGAAATTTATAATGAATCCACAAAAAGTATTAGAATTGGCAAAAGAGTTGAGCAAGGTTGCAGAATACAAGATTAACATGCAGAATCAATTATATTTCTATACACAAGCAATGAACAATCCAAGCATAAAGTTAAGAAAACAAGTTGATTTACCATAACATAAAATAAGTAAAATACTGGGAAATAAATTTAACAAAAGAAGTGCAAGATGTGTATACTGAAAAGTACAAAACATCCCAGGAAGAAATTAAAGATCTAAATAAATGGAAAAGCATTTCATGTTCATGGATTTTTTAAAATGACAATGCTCCCTAACTTATCTACAAATTCTGTACAATTACTTTCAAAATCTCAGCTGCCATTTTTGCTTATCCTAAAGTTCAAATGTAAACTCAAAGGACCAAGAATAGCCAAAATAATCTTAATAAAGAAGAACAAACTTGGAAGACTCACATTTTCCAATTTCAACACCTCTTCAAAGCTAAAGTAATCAAAGCAGTATGGTACTGGCATAGGAGAGACATATAGTAGTTTAATGGAATAAAACTGAATCCAGAAATAATTTATGATGATCAATTCATGGTCAATTGATTTTCAACATGGATGCTAAAACAATTCAATGAGAATGAATAGTCTGTTCAAGCACAGTTTTGTGCTTGAACAATTAGATAGTCACATGAAAAAAAATGAATTTGGATTCCTATCTCATACCACATGCAAAATTTAACTCAAAATGATTTGTAGTTCCAAATGTAAAAGCTAATAGTACCCAACTCTTAGAATAAAACATAGGAATAAATCTTCATGTCTTTAGGTTAGGCAATGTTTTCTTAGATACAACACAAAAAGTATAAGAACATAAACTGTACTTCATTAAAATTAAGAATGTTTGTACTTCAAAGGAAATAATGAAGGAAATGAAAAGACAACGTACTGATTGGAGAAAAATTTTGAAAATCGTATCTCTGATAAGGGTCTTGCACAGGAATGTTTTAAAAATGTTTACAACTCAATAATAAAGTTAAGTAACCCAATTCAAAAATGTGCAAATTCAAGGAGCCATTTCTTCAAAGAAGAAATACAAATGGCCTATAAACATACAAAAAGATGTTCAACATTATTAGACATCAGAGAATGCAAATTAGAACCATGAGATATCACTTTACACACACTAAAACAAACAACCCCTACCCAACTGCACCCAAACCAGCAAGTGTTGACCTGGACAGGGAGGAATTTGAACCCTCATGCACTGTTGGTGGGATAGTAAAATGGTACAGCCTATTTGGAAAGCTCTTTGGCAGTTACTCAAAATGTTAAACACAGACTTGTCATATGACCCAGCAATTCCATGTATGGGTGCATATAAGAGAAATGAAAACATACATTTACGCAAATACTTGTACACAAATGTTCATAGCAACATTATTCACGATAGTCAAAAACTAGAAACAACCTACATTTCTATCAATTGATAAAACAGTAAACAAAATATGATATATATGTACAATGGAATGTTATTTTTAAATGGAATGGAATTAAGCAATGATACCTGATAAAAACACGGATGAACCTTGAAAACTTAATGCTAAGTTAAAGAAGCCAGACAGAAAGATCTTACATTGTATCGTTTCCTTTATATGAAATGTCCAGAATGGACAAATCTATAGAGCTGGAAATTAGATTAGTGGTTGCCTGGGGCTGGGAGGAGACAGAAATGAAGAGTGATTGCTAATGGTCCAGGATTTATTTTAAGGGTGGTAAAAATATTCTAAAATTTGATATTGGCAATGATTGCACAACTTTGCAACTATACTAAAGATCACTGAATTGCACATTTTTAGAGGATAAATTTTATGGCCCATTAACTACATCTCTTAATCAAGTTGCTATTAAAAATGCTATGATGAGTAGCTTTGTGATTATCACTATTTGTACAGATGAGAGTTTTCCTGTAGGATATATCCTCGGAATTCAACCTCTAAGTCATAGATTATTAACATTCATTATTTTGATAAATACTTCAGAAAAGTTTCCCTATAAGGTTGTATATTCCAAGATCCACTGAAAAGTAAATAAGAATAAAATTACCCATTTTCCCATTCTCTAAGTAACACTGGATTGACATTTATTAAAGATATTTTAATTTTAGCCAATTTATAGTCATCTTACTTGAACATTTTGTCATCGTATTTGAATATTTTTAATTATTTTGAAAGTTTGAGCATATTTTCATATGTTTATTGACATTTTAGCTTATTCTCTTTTGTGCATTTTTCTATTGTGTGCTTTTGTGTTCCTTGTCATAAGCCAGGCACTGTGTTTGGTGCTGGAGAGACAAAGGTAATGATGATATGGTCTCAGCCTACAAACAGCTCACAATTCACAGGGAAGGAAGATTTCCCACAGCAATATGTTAACAGTACTCTGTGGTGGAGTGATTTAAGAACATGAGTTCTGAAGCCAGATTGTCTTGGTTTAAATTCTCGCTCTTCCACGTAACAGCGATATGACCTTTGGCAAGTTATTTAACCCTCATGGTCCTCAGGTTTTTTACTTATAAAATGTTTTTATTATGGGAATTAAGTGAGATAATGCATGAAACGTGCTTGGAAAAATATCTTGCACTCAAGCATAAGTCACTCTTTTTATGGTTAGAATAGAATGTGCTGTAGCAGAGTTATTGACAAGCTGCTATGGGAACCCAAAGGAGAGATTATTATAGTCAGAGGGATACTTGGGGAATGTTTCTTAGACTTTTTGGAGAAAGGGAAGGTTATTCACCTTAAGCGACTCTTTTTCACTGTTATTAAAAATTGTATTTTTCTAGTGTTTTAATTTTGAAGAGTGTGACTGTTTAAAGTCATAGCCACAGCTTTTTTTTTTAACACTCCTCATATCAAGAAATGAGGTCCATGATTCCAGCCCTTGCATCTGGGAAACATGATCGCTTTAATTACAAGTATGGTGGAAGTGATGCCATGTGACTTCTGAATCTAAGTCATAAGAGGCCATTTGACTTGTGCCTTGTTCCCTGGAACACATTTGCTCTTAAAGTCCTGACCTACAATTTAAGAAGTACAACTCCTCTCAGGCTGCCATGTTATGAGGAAGCCCAGGCAACACTGAGAAGCGTGTGTAGTGCTTTGTCTGACAATCCTGGAAGATCGCAGCTTTCAAGTCATCCCATTTAGGGTGTTAAATACACATATTAAGAAGCTTTCAGAGGATTCCAACTCTAGCCATACCAGTCATCCTCTAGTTGCTGAGTCTTCTCAACTGAGTCTCCACACATTGTGGAACACAGACAAGCCATTTCCAATGTGCCCTGCCTGGATTACAAATTGCCACATTCACGAGTACAATAAAATTTTTGTTTTATACCACCAAATTTTGGGTTGGTTTATTACTCAGCAATGGACTACAGAAACAAGTAGCTAGCTGAAAAAAAAAGGTTTTATTTCTTCAGCTTTCATGGCTATGTTAACATGAAACTCTACAATAATATTGGTTCTGTCAACTGATGACGTCGTCCTGGAGCAGCTCAGATAAGGGTTCTCAAGGGACATCCCTGGCACAGGGGGACAGGCCTGGACTCAAAGCAGCAGATACTGGATGATCTTCAAGGAACAGTCAACTTAACCAGGGGTCTTTTCTGTGAATAAAAGCTTTTTAGAACATTGCAGCTTTTGTGATTTAGTTCCTGTTCATTAAAAACCACAGTCCCCATGGCAACTTTAACATAAATATTTCATGTGCATATTCCAGGCTTAATGGTTCTTAAATGTTTTCTCTACTTAACCCTGCTGATATACTCTGGATAATGTTAAGATTTAATAAAATAAAAAAAGTGAGGGGAGAGGAAGAAAATGTAAATGTGCTGTATTTTGCTTTCCAAAAGCTTTCTACTTTGAACACTACCAGATAGTATGAATTTGACCTTTTGTTTCCTATTACAGGAGGCATTACGGATCTGATAATTTCTTTTTTTACTTTTAATTTTTTGGAGTCTCACTCTTTTGCCCAGGCTGGAGTGCAGTGGCACGATCTTGGCTCACTGCAACCTCTGCCTCTTGGGTTCAAGCAATTCTCCTGCCTCAGCCTCCCGAGTAGCACCTACCTCCACACCTGGCTAATTTTTGTACTTTTAGTAGAGATCGGGTTTCGCTATTTTGGCCAGACTGGTCTTGAACTCCTGACCCCAAGTGATCTGCCCGCCTTGACCTCCTGAAGTGCTGGGATTACAGGTGTGAGCCACTGTACCTGACCTAGAACTTAGAATTTTTAACACTAGAGAGAAAATGTGGAGTTGTGAAGGGCCAGTGGGTATTACAGGAACATATTTTACCACGATTCTGGCTTGTTTTAGTGTTTTTTTAAAGAAGAAATTAAATATAAATTGAGGAGCAGGGAAAACTCTTCCTTACAGTGGAATTCCCATTAATAAATGTAGAAGAAATAAATGATGGACATTGAATATCATCATTCAGAAAATGTCACAGTAATAATATAATTGTGGCTGGCAGACATCTACAATAGATGCTAAAATTAATAGGTGAAATATAATAATAAACAATGAGAAATGTATCTTTATAGTGGAGAAACCTGGCAGAGACCACTTTACCCAAGCGATCTAAGTTAACTTCACCAGTGATGAGTCATGCTATGATGCACTAAGAAGGGCACATAGTTCATGTGATTTTCTTGCCAAAAATATATAACGTGTATTCAGTGAGGTGGAACCATCGGAAAAACTCATAACTGGCCAGTACTCTTTATTTTATTTTATTTATTTTTTTATTATTATGCTTTGAGTCGGAGTCTCGCTCTGTCGCCCATGCTGGAGTACAGTGGCACGATCTTTGCTCACTGCAAGCTCTGCCTCCCAGGTTCACACCATTCTCCTGCCTCAGCCTCCTGAGTAGCTGGGACTACAGGCGTCCGCCACCACACCCAGCTAATTTTTTACACTTTTAGTAGAGACGTGTTAGTCAGAAGAGTCTCGATCTTCTGACCTCGTGATCCGCCTGCTTCGGCCTCCCAAAGTGCTGGGATTACAGGCATGAGCCACTGCACCCGGCCCAGTACTCTTCAAAGTCATCATGTTCATAAACGACAAAGAAGAGCTGCAGAACTTTTCCAAATTAGAGGAAACTAATGAGACATAACTATTAAATACAATCATATTTTGGATTGGAACCTGGATCAGAAAAAAGGACACTAGCGGGACAACTGGAAAATTTTGAATAAGTCCTGTAGATTAGCTAATAGTATTATATCAATGTTTATTTCCTGGCTTTGGTAATTTTGCTATGGTTACCTAAGATGTTAACTTCGGGGAAGCTGAATAAAAGGTATATGGAAACTCTGCTATTTTTAAAATAATGATTTTTATTGTGATAAAATATATATAACATCAAATTTTCAATTGTAATGATTTTTAAGTGAATAGTTCAGTGATATTAAGTATACTCACATTGTGCAAGTATCACTACTATCCATTACCAGAACTTTTTGATCATCTCAAACTGAAATTCTGTACCTACTACACAATAACTTTCCAGTCCCCACTCCCCAGCCCCGGCATCCACCTTTCTACTTTCTGTCTTTATGAATTTGATTTCTTGAACTAGGTTATTTAAGTGGAATCACATGGTAGTTGACCGTTTGTGCCTGGCTTATTTTACTTAAGCACAGTGTCTTCAAGGTTTATCATGTTGTGGCATGTGTCAGAATTTCCTTCCTTTTTAAGGTTGAATATTCCACCTTGTATAACACATTTTGTTTATCCATTCATCTATTGATGGACACTTGAGTTGCTTCCACCTTTTGGCTATTGTGAATAATGCTGCCATGAACATAGGTGTACCTGTGTGCTATTTATGCAACATTTTTAACATCTAAATTTATTTCCAAGATGCAAGTTAAAAATGTAAAAGCATTTTAAAATTTAAATTTGAATGACCTCAGAAGGGTCATGTATTTCCTAGTTTCAAATCAGAACCCACCTACCCCTCTACTTCCTATGGTCACACACTAAGCTCCCTTTCCATGGTTGTGTTACCTTAGGCAACTGAGTTGCATACCTGGCTTGGTCTAGCTGCCTAATTTGTTTTAGAGAAGACACTGAGGCTCGGGGGCGGGGGGCCAGGGCCTGACCAGATGAATGGGAGCTCTCTGCAGAAATCCCAGCTCTCCTCAGTGTAAGTCCAGCATCCTTCCTACCACGCTGCTTGTGTTGCGGTCCTACTTTACGTCCCAGCCCCTTTGTAACCTTGACTAGGAATTCATGAGATTTTGGGCTGGAATTCCTGATGGAGATGAGTGGGACTCAAGGACAGCCAGGCTGGTGGGTGACATCCTCACTGCTGTGATCTTGGGACACATGATTCTGAACTCTTTAGGAGGAGGATCTCTCTTGGCTATGAAAGAAAATGGAGCTAATTGGTCTCATAAAGCTAAAATTTGAACCTCTGACGAGCTTACTCTTATGCAATAAACAGGTAAATTGACTGATCATGAACCTAACAAAAGACTAACCTGTAGGCATTGGTTATTTTTCTGGGCCTTTTTTGTCTCTTGCTTTTGGAGTGCAGACCCAAGATCCACTGTCTTCTGAGCATCTGAGAAGCAGCTGCTTAAGAGCTTTGTGCAAGCATAAGCTCCACCGCAGGGAGAGAAAGACAGATGCTATGTGACTTACAGTAATATAAGGTACTTGCTGCCCACACAGGCCTCAAGGATGTAAGGCTGGTCAATGCATTCCTGAGATCCTTAAGTAGACTGCAAATCTTGCAAATAGCAAAGACATATTGTTAGGCTAGATTGGTTGATTCTCCATTGATTGGTAGATTCCCAAACACTCACCTGAGTGTCCTAGTAAGAAGCCTCTCACACTGCAGACATTTAGTGTTTTCAAATGTTTTCTTCATTGATACACACACACACATATGTAAACACAGAAACACACACACACATACACATCCTTCTTTTATATCATCACCTTGTTCTCTTAAGGCAAAATATGCATGGTTCCAGAAGGAAGGAGAAAAAGAAGTGAAAGAACTCGCAGCAAATTGTCAGCTTGAACATTCAGGCTGGGTGACAGTATAATAATGTTGCTAAGTCAAACTTACAGAGTTTTTAGAAATTCTTATTATGGCCACAAAAATGTATGGGTCTCAGCAACACTTCTCATTGTCTTCTTTCTTTTCCTCTTACTTCCTTTTCCCACTGAAAACTATGGCTCCAAGCTACGGCACCTCTCTGAACCCACACACTCCCTTTTCCCAGCAGTAGGGAACTCCAGGGAACTGGCAACCAATTGTGAACAGATAAAAAGAAGTGTTAAATTCTCATGGAGTCTATTTCCTGCTTCTTTTAAACACCAGAGTTCTCTTCCCTTAGGGAATCTGTAGATGCTCCAGAGGGTCTGTGACCTTGGCATGGCCTCCATTCCAAATTTTGTGCATCTGTGCATTCGCTTGTTCTCAGGAGAGTCTACTGCTTATTACAGATTCTCAAACGGATTCAGAACCCTCAGAACAGTTAAGACTTCCCGGATCAGACTCTTCGCTTTACCTTTGGCTGCTTTCTTTGTGTTTGTTCACTGTGCTGGTTTTCATGGTCCTTGTTCAGGCTTAGTCAGGATCTAGTTTGGTAGAACACTGGACATCATTTGCTATATAAGATTTTTATAATTTTATTTGTAAGAGGGACTGCTGTCAAGAGGTTTAAGAAATAAAAACTGGCAGATGAAACAATCATCAAGGATTGAAAACTGGCTCAGCTGATAATTGCTTGTCCATTTCATTTGGGGACCTGAATTTTGCCAACAGGGATAAGCTCTGCATTTTACTGACTTTCTCAGAGACCATTCTTTATTTCCTTCAATTGCATGCATTCTCTTATGGGCAGAACATGATGCCCAGCAGTAGGGATGGGAGAGAAAGGGAAGCTCATTTGAATTTAGGTCTGGGGTAGGCTACTGGAGGATGAGAGACCATATGGAGAAGAACTGATGTGCTCTTTTTCCCATTTTTCACTCTTCCTAATGTTTCTTTCTCCTTCCAAGTCAAGTAGGAAATGGGTTTTGCACATTACTGATATCTGCCAGGAGACGACTATTGATTTCCCTGAATTGTGTGCAAGGTAAACAGATCTCAGTGAGAATTCTGAAGGTTCCTAATAGGCCCTGAGTTTCAACTTCAGAGCAAACAGAGAGAGAAGAACAACTTCCAGAGTGATTTTATTTCTTAATTATCAACAACAGAAGAGTGACTGTGTCTAATCTAAAATAAAAATTAAGTGTCTATTTCCATCACTAAAGAGAAACCACTTTTTGTTTTCAAGCAGAATTATTTATCATCAGTGAAACCACAACTGCTGTCCCAGGCAAGGAAGGGATAGTTTGATTGACAGCCTAGGACCACTAGGGGACAGACCATACTCTTCAGGTCCACTTTGGACCACGTCCCCCATGGAAAGGGTTGGACCCAACCAACTTCCACAGCACAGAGTAGAGGGACCATTCATTCAGGCATTTTCTCGAGGATATCCTGCATTTTCTATTCCACTGTTAAACCAGGAACACGGAACCTCTCTTGGTTCATACGTTTACATTCTCCTTTTTAAGTTTGTGACTTACATTCTCCTTTTTAATTTTGTGACTTACTATCAAAGGCTGACTGTGAGTAATTACTCTAATTTCTCTGATCATCTGCCTTGTCATGTTCTCACTGTCAACCCTCCAACTGAATATCCCCAGTCAATCCTAGCAAAGCTGCTCCAACCCACAGCCAAGTGGATTGTACACACTTTATAGTAAGGAAATGCTTCTTACTCATAGGAAGAGCCATCCACAAGGCTGGTTTTGGATACAGTAATAGGGAGTAGAAGAATGTTAAAATGAAAAAGAAAATTGAGTACTGACATGTTGCCTAAATCTTCATCTTTCAAAATTATCTTGGTATGCTAGAAAGAATGATCTCTCAGAACACAGTCCTTGGAATGACTGGATTGCAAGCTCTATGGGGACAACACCTGTTTTGCTCATGTACTAAGTGCAGAGTATCATGTCACAGATACCTGTTGAGTAAATTTAAACAATCAGGAGGTTCTAGATTCTGGAAAGAGTTATTAAGTAGTTGTGTTATTCAATGTGGATGACTAAGGTTATGGGGCTCTTTGGGGATTGGTAAGACATTTAATATATTGGGGGTCAAGCAGGCCATCTAACTAAGTGAATCAGGTAAAAGACAGTAGAAAGTGGTGAGGATTGTGGTGAACTAGAGGGCATATGCTCCTCCACAAGTCAAACAGATTGAAAGCACTGTGCTGGCCAAACTCAGTTTGTGATCCAATGAGTGATGCACATTGCATTTGTTAGCTCTGAGCGGTCTAGGACTCTATTAAGCACAAGAAAGAAGGCACATCATAAGAGATATGGAATGAAAAGAAACTCATGAGATTGAACACGAGGTAAAAATACTCTCAGGTATTCTAACAAAAGAAAAAAATCCTATCGATTACAGACAAGGCTAGCAGTCTCTGTTACTTTGGTCTGTAGTCAGGTCCAAATTCTTTGGAGCAGCCATAGAAGACAAGAGAAGAAGTTAACTACTCCCAAACACCAGCTTTGGGGTCAGAGTTATTTCTAAATAAAAAAGAAAAAGGAGTGAAAAGTAGATGTCTAAGCTAGAAAATTACATGCTAGTATCTTCACAAGTAAGATATCCCTTTAAAAACTGGAATAACCCACAAGAATGTTGCATTTGGCAAGGTCAGTATAAAACATAATCTGTTAGCGAAATTTTATTGGTATCCTATTAAATTCCACATAGATAACAAGGCTAGAGGAAAGGAATTTGTGTTTGATATCTATCTGCTTGAAAAGGTAATTTCCATTTTGTCAAATTAAAGCAGATGCACTTCATAGAATCTCAGCATATTTACACTGGAGATGACCTCCACGAGTGTCTAGCACTGTGTCTCACTTTCCAGACACTCTGAGGGTGAGAATGTCATCATCTGAGCTCCTCTTAGGGAGGAAACTGTCTCTATTTAGGATAATTCTGTGATGGTTGATGGGTACCTGAGGTCATGGGTGCCTAGACAGCAAGGAGATCTGATCTGCTCTGCCTGGGAAGAATCTGCCCACACCCATGAGAGGAGGACATACTAAAGAAACCAAGGGGCACATAAAAGAAAGTGGGGAGGATCTGGCAAGAAGTGTGAGGCTGGGCAAGAAGAGGCTGCTGCCCATGCCCAGTGGTGAGGGGATGAAAGGATTCCTCAAAGTACCTGCTTACTTTAAAGTTCTTTGTGTTTGCAACATAAATCCCCTCCTGGCACCTGTGACATCTTCAGGAAAATACATTCTAGTCACAGATGCCTTGGGTGAGTGGTAAGGGTTTTGGTGAGGGGAAATCAAGGGACCTGGCTGAATTTCACACTTGAGTCACCATTGTGAAGAATGATTGTTTGGGTAAGGAGACATAATTTATTAACTGGAAAGTTTTGGTGGAAGTAGAAAACTGTATCCAGAAGTAAAATGAAAATCTAGCTCCACTCCCAGAATTTATAGGAATATTGGGAAGGGTTAGGACTTCTACAGAGCACATTATGGGGATTTGAGTGGATCTTATCTACATCCCAAGGGTCCAGGTATTTCTAATTGACCTCTGGGTTATATAGATGAGAAAAGTGAGGTTCAAAAAGTTGAATGACGTGGATATGGTCACGCTGCTATATAGTGGCAGAGCTGGGACAGAAACTCACTGTTGTTGACAAAGTTTAACTCAGCTCAATTTCATAGAGGGAGAGACCTCAACGTTAGTTTTGCATCAATGTACACATTTTTTCTTTTAGCAGTAAATTTTTACTTTTGAAATAATTTCAGACTTACAGAAAAGTTGCAAGAATAGTGAAAATAACTCACAGCCATGTCACCCAGAGTCCCCAATTGTTAACATTTTACTGCATTAAAATAATTATTTTTCTGCATATACATATTACTTTGGTGAATCATTTGAGAGTAAGTTGTAGATAGTGTGTGTGTTTTCTAAGAACAAGGCAGCATAAGTATCAAAATCAGAAAATTCACTCTGATGATATCATTTTCTAATTTACAGACATCGTTGATATGTTGTCAACTATCTTAATAATATCCTTTACAGCAAAAAAACAAAAATAAAAAGTCTGGCCCAAAGTTCAGTCCAAGATCACATGTTGCATGTGGTTGTCATTTCTTTTTTAATTTGGAAGAGTTTCTTAGTCTATCTGTCTTTGTCTTTTATGACATTAATGCTTTTGAAGAGTACAGGCCAGTTATTTTGCAGACTGTCTCTCAACTGGGATCATCTGCTTTCTCATCATTAGATTGAAGTGATGCATCATGGCAGGGGCATTACACACGTTGTGGTGTGTGCTTCTTGATGCACTGTTCACAGTCCTAAATGCAGCTACCTCAACTTCAGAGTAACTGCTCTGGTCTCACCTACCTAACAGTGACTTATAAACTGAGCACAAGACCCAATTGTGGGTACATTCAGTGCTATTCACACACATTTCCAAGCATCCAAAGGTGAGAATGCCAACTAACTAAAAAAATGCAGCTTATTTCAGTGAACTCCAATTGCTATAATTATCCAAACAAGGCCAGGTATGTAATTCCAATACTTTGGGAGGCTGAGATAGGAGGATCATTTGAGCCCAGGAGTTTGAGACCAGCTTGGGCAACATTGCCAGGCCTCGTCTTTAGAAAAAATAAAATCCTAGCCAGATATGGTAGTGTGTGCCTCTAGTCCTAGCTACCTGGGAGGCTCAGATGAGAAGATCACTAGAACCCAGGAGTTTGAGGCTGCTGTGAGCTATGATCATACCACCGTATGGGTGACAGAGTGAGACCCTGCCTCTAATACAACAAAATTACCCAGCCAAGAATCCACTCACTGGAAATGAAATATAGAGGGCATGACTTTTATTTATTTATTTTTATTATTCCTTTAAAAATTTTTTTCAGAGTGGGGCATGGCTGGGCCATAGAGAAAAAAAATGAGCATGAGGAGCTGGACATTTTGAGTAAACCCAATGACTCATAAACTATAAAGGGTTATAATAACCAAAACTACTGAACAAGAAGCCATTCCATTCCCAGAGGTAGAGTGGCATATGGATGCACAGAAAATCATATGCTGTCCCATAAAACCCACCAATGAGAAACAGTGCAAGATAATTTCACACAGAAGGCAAATAAGCCACATTATTTAGATGAATAAAGTAAATACGATTTCACTAGAGAAGCTTGACAGCTCCTTAAACAGATGCTTTTCATGCAGTGGAGGAGCCTAAATTCTTTATGTGTGACTTCAGCTCCTCTCTCAACAGCACAAGGCCTGTGGAGTGAGGACATCATGTCTTTGAGTAATTGGATATGACAGAAGATCTCATTCAGCCTCAACTTATTGGGGTGTGTCACCAGGTTAGCAAGGTCTGAGAATGTCCTTTGCATTTAGAACTAGAGACCAATTGCTAAAACAGTTTCCCACACCCCAACACATAAAATAGGCATTTGCAAGAGCAAAACAGAGACCTCAGATTAGATGAATTCTTATAAACTAGACTATAGAACTATAGAACCATAAGTGTGCTTTCCCTTGGGCATAAACTTGAACAAGCTGTCTTTCTGTCTGTAGAATCAACCCCTTTCAATGTGCCTCATCTTCATAGGGCTCAACACACACTTGTTAATAAAATAAGAACTCATGGATGAATGTTCTTTTGTAATTAGCTGATTTGTAAGGGGCTGTGTGGAAGGGAAACTGGAGGAGAAAGGGGTAAGTCATTGATCTACTAAGTCAGCCCTGCCTACTCCTATGCCATTCCTAAGCATTTGTTCTCCATGGATAATGCTCAATTCTCTTCTGTAATTCCAGGATCCACTCTTCCGCATAACCAGGCGCTCAGTATGAAGCAGTTTGTATTGTCCGTGGTTATTCACTATTCTAGGGCTGAGCTGACAGTCCACAGTGGGATTCAAACTATGAGGTACCCCCTAAGAACTGAACAACTGATTTATATCAAGTCTAGAATGATACCCAGGTAATGAGACAGGTAGTGGTTATCTGACATACAGCTTCACTCACAAACTGTTTCTTTCTAGCTGCAGGCAGCATTTCCATATATCATCCCAGAAAGAAAAAATTAAAAAAGAGTATTATTTCTTTGGAATATCAGGGAGTAATGTGCCTATTAGGTGAGCTAGGATCACGTTGATACACCACTGTCCTTTCTTTTCTTCTTTGCTTCTAAGTTAGGGGATTTGTTCTGCATTCATGTATTTATATGTCGGGGAGGTGCATTTAATTGTTTTGTTCTTAGCTGGACTAAACTTCATGGATAGCACTGGCTGCTCTACCAGCCATTCAATGTGACTACAAGGACAGTAATTAATCAAGCCATTAGTATCACTGATGCCATCATCCAGTGGCAATGGGATCAAAGACACATAACCTGACTTCCTAGTAGCATCATCTATTAAATGATGTGCTACCTGTTGCCAGAATGAGTGATTCCATAGGACAAAGAAAAGGCAGAGATCAAAGCTTCTCCAAGTCACTATTAGCTCAACTTGTTATCCTAGGATATCCTGTATGTGGCCATCCTGCCACACTTCCCAAGTACCTTTCGATGCCTCCTTCCACCTATCTGCAAAATCCAAATTCCTCAGCATAGTATGGGTGACTAGCCATGAACTGGCCCCAGGTCACTTCTTTGGCCTCATCTCCCAGTCTCTTGTCATCTAGACAGAAAAAACTACTTGCAATCCTCCTAAAAACTGTGCCCATTTCATTGCACATCCTGTGCTTTTCTTTATAAACCTCTTGAAATTATAAGCCTCACTGTAAATTCACCTCAATGTATTATTGCCTGCTTTGTGAAGACTTTCCTTTTGCTGACAGTCATGGCCTCACATACACTATATATTAAATCTATCACAAAAACTTTCTAGACTTGTTTACATGGAGCACTCCCATTCATCTGTAATCGGCACGAAGGGATCCTAGAAAGACATTAGTTTAACCCTTCATCTTATACACAAGAGAAAGCAGATCAAACACTATGTTTATGTGCTTAATAACTATTGCAAAAAGCATTTGAGCCTTGTTGCTTACTGGCTGTGGTTTAGATAACGCATTGTTGATACAATTGAACCAGCTTTCTAGAGTGGATGAGACAGACAACTAGATTGCGTGATGCTCCTATGAGTAATTAGCCACATATACCAAGTATTCTAGGTCTGGGCTTACAGTCCACAGTGGGATTCAAACTCTGATGTACCCTCTAAAGACTGAACAACTGATTTATATCAAGTCTAGAATGACACCCAGGTAATGAGACAGGTAGAGGATATCAGACATACAGCCTCACTCACAAACTGTTTCTTTCTAGCCTCTGACGAACCTGAATTTTAGGTAACTTTAGGTCCTCTGTGTAGCACATGATATTGATGCACTGTCTGCCTTCCCTTGGTCCACCCTGGAGGTCACCTGTAGAGAGTACCTACAGATGCCAATGTCTTTCAGGCACCGCTCTCCTGAGGGTATTCTCTGGCAGTGGAAGCATGCTTGGTCTACTTACAGCAGGCAAAAGTACCAGAGATTTGATGTTCCCCAAGAGCAACCATCAGCCAAGAAGAAATGGTAGCTGGAGGTTAAATATCCCAGCTTCCTCACCCTTTGATGGGACAACACAAGTAAGCTGTAACTGTCGGAGGGGCCTGTAGTAGGAAATTGGATCCATGTTTTGTTCGTATCTCCTTGTATCCATTCTCTTGGTTAGTCTCCTCCCACACTGACTCTAAACTTGGCCATGTGGTTTGCTTTGGCCAATGAGACTTAGTAAATGCAACACAAGCACAGACTTAAAAAGTGTTTTCATGGGCTAGGTGCAGTGGCTCATGCCTGTAATCCCAGCACTTGGAGAGGTTGTGGCAGGCAGATCACGAGATCAGGAGATCGAGATATCCTGGCCAACATGGTGAAACCCCATCTCTACTAAAAATACAAAACTTAGCTGGGTATGGTGGTGCATGCCTGTACTCCCAGCTACTTGGGAGGCTGAGGCAGGAGAATCGCTTGAACCTGGGAGGCAGAGGTTGCAGTGAGCCAAGATCGCGCCATTGCACTCCAGCCTGGCAACAGAGTGAGACTTCATCTCACAGAAAAAAAAAAAGTGTTTTCACTTTGGGGTTTGATTTCTCATCTATCTATTGGAACCATCTTAGACTAGTAAGATCGAATCCCAGTTGCTTACTTATTCCCAAATCCATGTCTTAGTGTGTTGCATTATATTTGTTTACTGAACTTACTCAGTATATGTTTGTTGAATGACCTTAATAATCTCCTTCTATATGTCCCTGTGGTATGACTGTAGCTCTTGCTAATTTCTTGGTCCATTGGTTTGAAACTCCCATAACTCTTCTTTGGTCCTTTCCTCATTTTCCAGTTTATGGCCAGAATGGTTTGTTTCTGGCTTCAGGTGCTGGGTCCAAATTTGGGTTAATGACAAACCTCATTTAAAACACAACTCTCCAGGGATCTCTGTCCCTTCTCCTCTGCCTAAAGTGCTGCTACTGGACTTCAAGAGATCACAAATGGCTTGTTTCCCATCCTTCTTCCCATATTTTAGGTTCTGCAAGGCCTCTCTTGGTCTCCCATTCTTGGCTCACAGTTCCTAGAAACATAGTCAGCTGGAACTGACTAGAATTGACTCTTGGATGTCAACTACCTTCTTGTGTTTGAGCTTCCATAATCACTGAAGAGAATTGGTGGCCACCTGATAAAACTGATATTTTATTCTTCCCGCAGAATTAGAGGAGAAGCTAAAGGCAAAGAGGGATAGGATTTGTGGATCACCTTATTCTCCTCTGTCACTGGATTGTTAAAGATTAAGTCACAAAATTTTAGGCTACTAAGGACAATTAATGAAATCCACTTAACACAGGCACTAAATAGGATGTTCCTATAACCCTTCCTACCATACTTGGTCTTCCTGATTGCACCATCTCATGAACATCTGCTGGGTGTACAGTGAGACTCTAATGATTATGCTAAGTGTTTAATTTTTTTATCATTATTTATTTTGGTATTTATTGAGTGCTTACTAAATATATAGCACTGTTTAGTCAGTAAGGGAGTAGTCCAGGAAGTATAAATTCCTATTCTTTCTTTTAGCAAGTGTCAACCCAATGGTCGTTGGTGGAATCCTTGAGTCTATGAATAGCTTTGTTTGCAAAATCGGAATTTATAAAAATTCTAGGGGTAAAATGGTGAAAAACAAACAAACAAAAAGCAGACCAGGAGGACCTGAAATGAATTGGTATGGTCAGACCAAATTGGTATATGTGGTTAATTGCTTATAGGAGTGTCGCCCAATCTAGTTGTCTGTCTCATTCAGTCTGGAAAGCTGGTTCAATGGTATCGATAATGCATTGTTTAAACAACCGCCAATGAGCAACAAGGCTCAAATGCTTTTTGCAATAGTTAAGCATACAAACATAGTGTTTGATATCCTTTCCCTCATGTGTTAAAGGAAGGGTTAAACTAATGTCTTTCTAGGATCCCTTCCTGTTCTGAAAGGCTGTAATTTCATAATTATAGCTATCATTTGTAAAAATGTAAATGACTGGAAAAACCAGTTAGAGTAATGCAGACTTGATTGGCTAGGTAGGTCGTCAAAATATTTTGGTGGGATAGCAATCTCCAAGTGGTCTGACAAGTGCTAAGAAATCAGTAATTCATAAATATCTTTAAAATCACATCAAGTGACTGTAACACTACTTTTCTATTTTAACCACTATACCTCTTGAAGGGATGGTCTATATTTGGTAACTCCACTTCATCACACTTGATGCTTCCCTTCACGATTGGGCTTTTTTTCCTGTAGCAGACATGGTTACTTCCACGCTCAGATCCTCTTGGATAGGCCTTACCATTTTGTGTGTGCCAGCCTCTGCATCTGTTTGCGAGTCTTTTTCTGGATGGCCAAATTCTGCTCTGTCTGAGCATATGCCAGGACAAAATGCTAGAGTGCTAACATCAACCTGGAGTAACTCTCAATCACCAATTAATATGTGAATGCAATGGGTGTATAAATACCCCAGCTTCCTCACCTCTCAGGCAGGATAACTCTGAAGCACATGTTCTATACCAGCTCCCAGTTTCCCAGTGGGATTGAGTTCCAGTTACCCACAGTGACAACTTGCTCTGTGATGTACTCTTTATTCCTGCCTTCCTTTCCTTATCTCAATTCCCCACTCCTCTACCAGTATTTTCTAGAATCACTCTTTGAGTAAACTGCTTGCATTTAAGTCCTTATTCCAGGTCCTACTTCTGGGGACTCAAATTAACACTCGTCTCCTCTTCCAATGTGCTAGGGTGACTACTTCTATTTCAATAATGACTTCATCTCTAAAACCAGTGGCTATGGTTGCTTCATTCTTTCCTTCTTAACTGTCTCTTCCTTTGCTTTCACAGGCCTGTGTGCTCTTGATTCTTTTTCCATATCTCCAACAGTCCAAGTTCTGACTCCTCTCCTGGTTCCTTTTTCTCCTTTCATGTCCAAAGTTCTCCAATATTTTGTCTTAGGACTTCACTTTTTTTCCCTCTCAACGGTCTTCCTTGACAATCCTATTTCTTGCCATGGCATGAATGAGGTGTATGTGGACAAATCCTTGTGCATGTTACTTTTAGTGTCTTGCTAACCTTCATCTCCTTTTTACTTTGATAACTCACTTCCATGAACTTCATCATTATCTGGAAGTGCTCAGTTTTTGGAACCTTGAGCTTCAATATCCCACTCATCAACCATAGTTCTCTCCCTTTTAGCTCTCTCACTATTTTTCCATTTTACCTATTCTTCTATTTCACTGACACTCTATTCTTTGGAAGATTCCATTTCTCTCACCTCTCAACCCTAATCTGAATGTTGCTTAAGACAATGACTCTGCTGGTGCCACCATAAATCCATTCTTTCCCACTTGGCTCTGCAGTACTGCCAGAAATCATGATCTGTCTTTTGTCCACTCCCTCTCTCATGCCTACTAGCAGCATCTGAACTTCCATCTCCTTGAAGTCCCCATCCTGACACTTCTTCCCTCCCTCTGAACATTGACCTTGCCTCTTAATCCTCTGAAATAATTGTGACTCTTAAGTGGATATTATCACCACATTCTCCTCTGTGACCTACAAACAGGACTTCCCCTGCCAATTTTTTCCCCTTTAATCTGAAATTGAGACAGCTCCTTTTTCATGCTTGGGCTAATTTCTTCACTTTTCAGTAAAACCAAGCTACTCAAAAGATGAATAAAAATGAATTTGTAATTGAAGTTCTGATAAAAGGACTTGTGGTAAAATTAGAACTTTAAGAAAGAACTAAGATAAGCAATACTATAAATTATGGTTATTAGTAAAAGATTAATATTTATATGTAACATGATGCAAAAATAATGATATACCTAACAAACATTGGAATGTGGAAGTAGGGAAGTTGAGAGAAAGTGTCAGGATACTAATTTCCCCATTTTACAAAGCACTGAGTCCATAACTCACAAAAGTTGAAATATGTAATTAAATAAGTAAACATGTAATTAAATATATGTAATCTACCATGTGTGTATAAAATATGTAACTATAAACTCCTAAATATTAGACATAATAATTTCTTATTAATTTTAGGGAGGCGTATTAGGAAATAATATCTCCTTTGTGTGACATATTTATCTGAAGTTTAACAATTCCATAGTTCTCTTTTGATTTTCTCTTGTTGAATTTTATAATAATTAAATTGAATGATTTAAAACTTATAATAGCACATATGATGAGATCCCAGCTCTATAAAACATTTTGTTTATCTCTTTTCTCTCTATACATATTCATACAGAAGTGTCTGCGATAGAGTTTATCTAATGCTGGTAATGGTTGTTTCTGAATAATGAGATTTGAGATAATTAAAAAAGACCTTCTTGCATTTTTTTATTACTTGGTGTTTTTTAAAATAATGATGATATGTGATTCTGACAAAGATATCAAAGTTATTACATTTTTCATATTATCGGGGTTCTTAACTTATCTCATTTTTTAATTTGATTATGTCCACTCATGGTATTCATGAATACTGCAATGTGTAAAAATATTGTCCTCACATTGAGATGTTTACCATCTCGCAAATGAAAGGATTCACTTTTTTGTTTGTGTGTGTACTTGTTTAAACCTTAAGAGGAAAGATTCAATTGTCTACTACATCTAATACCAACATTAATTAAGTCATTAATTCAACAAATATTTCCTGTAGATGTAGTTTTGCCAGACACTGTTTACACAGAAAGCAAGGCTGACAATCTCTTTGCCTTCTACTTAAAACTTTAGAAGAGTGAAACCCAAATACTCCAGGTCAAAGCTTTTTTCTCTAATGACTTACAACACTTTGCAAATGTTTTAAACCTAAATTATTATCTTTATGTTCTTGATGCTTCCCATAGTGATTCTGTATATTGTTCACTTTTCTTTGGACTCTTTTGCCTTTGATACAAAATAAGCATGAAGTGAATCTATTTAGGAAAAACTAGGAGAACAATTGGATATTTATGGAATTTAATGTCAAATTTAAAGTTGTAAACAAAGAGCAACCCCAGGAACCTACAGTTTCTTGTCAATTTTCTAAGGGAGAAACTGCCAATACCCTGTAACAGTCTCAAGTCTACTTTACTCTATGTCGGGAAATTAAAAGTGTGTCATTGTTCTACTTTCAACGTAAGAACTTGTTTTATTCACTTATTTTTATCTGACAATCTTAGCACATCACAACAATTTCCAAAAAGTTATGGTCAAATTAGCTTCAGAGACAAAAAATTGTCAAGGCAGTTACATTCTTTTCTTATGTGTCTCACATAGAATGCATCTATTAATACACAACTATACATTTCAGACTGAAGTGTTGACTCAGATGTAATTTCTTGACTCCTTAATCACTTGTGGACTTTAGCTAAAATAAATACACCTTAACAAGGGAAGTCAAACAGTAATGTCAGTTTTTGAGCTGTCCCGTGATTATTTGTATCTCAAATAATAATTCACAAATTCAGCACAGTTTATTTTTGAAACATTGGATCTGAACTCAATGAAAAATGGAACCACTACTCTAGTTAGGAGAAAAAGTTTGAACTTCAGATTTCATGTTTTATTCTTAAAGCCAGACCTCTTTGAGCAGTTGGTTTGAGTTGAATATAAAATTGCTGTGGACTTAATTATGGCATCACTCTCTGATGTGCTATAGCATTATTGTCTATAGCTAGTAAGACCTTCTGAAATTGAAATTGATTTCTAGATATTCATTCAATTGAGAAAAAAAGGTGTATTTCCCCTCTTTCCCTTCTTTTGTATTTTGATCAAGTTGTAACTGCAGACTTTACTTTCTTTGTTCAAAGAGATCATCTGTTCTACTACTGGTAATATCTAAGTTGGGGAATTTTAGAGAAAAAAAGAAGCATGCCAGTTGCCCACTTGCTGGTTGCCACTTAATTCTATTGCCTAACTGAATGGCTGCCTATAGAGCAATGGATTCTACAGGAACCGTTTCTTAAAAAGTAGTTTTTCCAGCGCCTTCGACCTGAGATTATGGACGAATCACCACCTTTTGGTCCAACTGCAGTCATAGTCAAGGAGCACATATTAAACAACTGTTATGAGTAGGGCATATTGGTTGCCAGCAGGAGGAACAGTGTGTAGAATGGGTTCTATTTCTTGCTGGAGAAGACAAATCACCAATGTTTGAAAAGTTGGTTGACAATATATGGCGAAATACGTGTCCTCTCACAAAACGTTGGAACGATTTTTGTTGTGATTTGGCTCCGTTTGGCTTCAAGGTTTAGAGATCCACTCCAGTAATGTAAGCAAAGGGATATTTATTGACAGCATATTAGTTTGGGCAGTACTCCCACATCTCAGTGCCCTAATGTAATAGCAGTTTATTTCTCACTCACATAAGGTCTTCTAATTCACGGACCAGGGACCTGAGCTCCTTTCATCTTGTGACTCTGCTTTGGCATTTGGTGTTGAAATTTACTGTTCTCAATTACATCAAGCCCCAGAAGAGAGCAGAACACAGAGAAACAATCCATAAAGAATTCTTATGCATCAGGCATGGAAGAAGTACACATGACTTCTGCTTGCATTACACAGGCTAGAATTGTCACATGATCACGCTTATCCACAAGGCAGGCTGGGAAATGTGGTTTTGCTGCAGCCCATGAAGCAGGAGCAATGAATTTGGTGCTTAGCTCTTCAGGCTGTTACAGGTATCTTTTGCTGGAAACTGGGGCAGGAAAGCTATTAGAAACTTGGATAAAATGTCTGAGTTTCCCACGGCCTGAATGGGCTTTCTCATGGTAACTGTACTGCATTCTCCTCTCCAGAGCAACTAGCCAGTCAAATTTCCTGAGGAATCCAGTATAATTGGCTGAGATAATTACCATAGTCTATAATGAATTAAATTTACTGAATTTGGGCCAGGTCATCTCATGGGTCACGATTAGCCCATGGATGGATTGCTGCTGGGCTGGGTTTCTATTTCTCACTCAATCAGTTGTCACTCCCTGAAAAGTACACCCCACAGCTACTTTTTTGAGGAAAAGAGTGTCACTAAGGCACAACTTGCTTATTGTTACTACTGCAGTACAGCTATTTTATCCTATGCACTCAGTGCTGTGCCCAGAACTTTACATGCACTAATGATATTATTTATTTTTCACAACCACCATATTTTATTAACCATTTTCAGAAGACAATGAGCCTCTGAGAGATTTAATAATCTAGCCAAGTTTCCAGCGCTATCTGACTCCAAATCCTGTCATCTTTATCTTTCAACATTATTTTTCCTGATTTTCTTCAGCCACAAGAAAACTGTTGGGAACAGTGAGTGTTCTGATGGCTATGACTGGTATCAGGGAAAGGAAACGATTACATGTCATCAAAATTCCAAATGAACAGAGAACACTGTGGTCTAGGTCAACCAGAGAGGTCTTCAGGGATGAGCTAGGATTCGATCTAAGGCACAACATGAACGGCAGCCATGTCTGGGGAAGCAAGGTTACAGGTTGCTATTTTCCCTTAGCTACTGTGGTAAATCTTTTTATAAGAGAACTGTCCCTTAAAGTCTTCTTAGATTGAAATCTTTTAGGAAATGCTTAGGATCAACTCTATATGATGTTTTTATTTTTTTCCTCCAAATATTGTCAATTTTGATGTAAAGAACTATGGGACAGGGGATGTGGAAACACAGCAAGAGAATTCTTCCTTTGACTTACAACTGGCTGCATGACAAAGTAGAAGTAAAAGCATATAATCTGGTTTCAACATTGTTGTGACATTAAGATACCATCAAATGGGTGGTATCAAATATTCAAAATACATATATCTGACCAAAAATTTCTATCCATGATAGGTAAAGAAATCCTACAAATAAAAAGTGAAGATGGACAACCCAAAAGAAAAACTTTTCAGGGCAAAGCATCTGAAACAAATATGTTTAAAAGAGGATATCCAAATCATCAATAAGCACATGAAGAGGTATTTAACTTTAGTTGATAATCAGGGAAATTCAAATTAAAGTCACAATGAGACACTACTACATACCACCAGAATGGCTAAAAGAAAACAGATGTAAAATATCAAGTGTTGGTGAGAATATGGAGCAGCTGGAACTCTCACATACTGCTGGTGGGAATGTAAATTGGTACAACTACTTAGGAAAACCATGTGGCTGCTTGTCTGTAGCTGGCGGAATTCTGAGATGGCCCCCAAGATTTCTGCTCCCTGTTGTACATGCCCTATGTAATCATCCTCCTTTTCAGTGTGGACAGCATAGGTGGGACTGCGAAGATGATAGATTTCACTTCTGTGATTAGATTACACAAAGGTGAAGAGATTTATTAAATGTTATTAAAGTCCTAAATCAATTGACTCTGAGTTCATCAGAAGAATCAAAAGGAAAACAATCCTAGTGGGCTTGAATGAATCAGGCTAACCTTGCAAGGAGAGTGGACTCTTCCTGAAGGCAGATATTTGAAGGGCGTGGTGTGAGAGGGCTACGGAGAGGTCTCCTGGGGCTGAGAGTGGTCCTGGCCCAGCAACCAGCAAGAAAATAAAGACTTCAGGTCTAAAACCACAGGAAACTCAATTCCTCTAAAAGTGTGACTATGCTCAGAAGACAGTTGTTTCTTGGTCATGCCTCTAGATGGGACACAGCAGGCTATATCTTGATTTCAGCCTGTGAAGACTTGAGCAAAGGACCCAACTAAAATGTGCCAGACTCCTTACCCATGAAAACTGTGAAATAACAAACGTGTGGTTTTAGGCCACTAAGTTTTTTAGTGATACACAGCAATAGAAAAGTGATGGTCTTGTAAAGCTGTGTGTATGTATATCCTTTTACTCAAAAATTCCATCTCTAGGAATTCCCAGTAGAAGGGCATATATGTGTTTGCCAAAATACATAGACTTTAATATCCACAAAAGCCATATTTATAATAGCTAAAACTGGAAAACAAAGCAAATGAGGGAGAAAGGAACTTAGGTATACTGGTAATATTTTATTTTTTGATTTGGGTGCTGGTTACACATGTGTGCTCAGTTTGTGAAAATCCCCTAAGCTGTGTTCTTTCCTAAATTATACTTCAATAAAAGTGAAGTGACCAGAAATTTATTAATTTTTTTACTACCTGGCAGCATAATGATTATTAGGTTGTTTTAAAATTAAAAAAATTCTCGCACGTTATAAAAATGGTCACATGATTTTACTTGTGTAATCATTTCAGCATCTGTCCGCTGTAGATAAAACATAAAACACACCATAAGAAAATGAAACCCCTAGGATAATATCAGGTTCTTTTTAAACCCTAACTCTAACTTGATTTTTGGTTAATCTTCAACAGATTGCTTCAATGAATAATTTCTGTTTCAAATGAATTAGAATTAGTAGCATATTGAGAATTTTAAGGCAGCCTTTGGAATAATGCCTTTGTCATTACTGTAAGCTCTTTCACTCTTCTAGACATAAGTGTCTTCTCTGATGGACATAGGTCTTTGGGCCAGGGCCAGGTCATGATAAAATAGAAAGCTTTAATCTCCATAACCCTTTCAGAGGTAAAGTTATAGGTGTTATTTCATTTTAGAGAGGAAACATAAATGTTTGTTCATGGTCTTATAAGAATCAATCAAATAACTGACAAACAATTAAATATTCATACACAGGCTACCATGCTAGATATGGAGACTATATAAAGATAAAGTACATCATTTCTCCTGTTGGAATATTTGTAGTCTACCTGAAGATGTAAATACACGTACCCATTAGTTAATGACATATGTTCATGTGTTAATAGCAAATGAATGATAAATATAAAAAAAAGAAAAGGAAAAATATCAGAACTCTAAAATTGTGTCTCAAGGGAAGAGTTCTTGGCAGTCAGGGAAGGCTTCCTGGAGGGAGCATGATATAGAAAAGCAATTATTTTTCAGTCAAGCAAATTTGGTTTTAATTCTCCATTCTTTTACTTCTCAGATATAAGCAGGGACTTAACTTCTCAAATCCTTAAGGTTTTCATCTGAGAATTACAGCTGATACCAGTGGTTTCTTTCATAGATTTGTGAGGTTAGAATGAGATAATTTAATAAAAAAAGCAGGTTCTTCTAGTCTCCATTGCTGACCCTTCATATGGATGAATAAATAATCACTGAGAATCTTTTGTGTCTGACACTGAGCCTCAGAGTAGGGAGCAGCAGGGAGTTGGGAGGCACGCTAAGTGTCAGAGCAAGGAAGGAGAAGGACATATGGGCCTCTAAGATGCACAATAACAAAGGTCGGCAAAAGTACATAACAGTATGATGAAAGCAAGATAGGAAAGTGTCTGGGAAACCTGTAGTAATAAATACAACCAAGAAAGTTTCCTTCAAGGCTGGCAACACAGTAATGTGTTGGTTACAGGGAGGAAATGAGAAATATAGGAGGTATTATCCCTGAATAGTTACCTTTTCAGTAGAAATACAACACCTACACCCATATTTACTTACATACATGAAATAATGAGGACAAGTGATGACAGTTATTAGCTTATGTTGTGCAGTGTTTGCCTATCAGTCACATAAAAATTTGGAGGAGGGAAAGCTCTCTGTGGTCTGTAGCATCAGGAAAGGTTTGAATTTGGGTCTTGAAGAATGGGCAACACATGGATCCAAAAGGAGGTTTATTCTAGGCAGATGTTGCACCATGCAGTCCCTGCTACTTAAATGTGTAACAGAGCAAAAAAACAAAACAAAACAAAACAAAAAAATCACTGGATTTGCTACCTGAGAGGTTATGGAGAGGTAAGGAGAGAGGTCAGTCTCTTAGATGGGAACTGCAGGTTTCAGGTTGTGATGCAAAATCAGCGAGCTCCTCTCCGAGGAAGAATGAAGGACAAAGAGGCCTAGTTATCTGATCTCTCATCCTAAGGGCACATTTTCAAAGGGGCAGCAAAGAGAAGAGAAAACCACTGAGAGCAATGGTTTTCAGAAACCTACGGCTCCCTCCCCCTCCCCTGCACCCATGAAAAGGTGTGGGGGAGGGGGAGGGAGCCACAGGTTTCTGCAGCAAGATCACACTCAAGAATTAAAACCCCTTTTCACCTTTTCTCAATGCCTCACACCCCCTGAAAGCACCTAGCTTGCTTGGGTGGGTACTAAGGAGTAAAGAGTATGGGTTCACTTCTGAAAGATCTGGATTGAAGCCCTCGCCTGTTTTTATCTCACACCCCTGTCTGAACCAATTTCCTCAGCGGGGCCACAGGCTCAATCAAGAGATGTTGAGATTAAGTAAAAATGTATGTAAGGACTCCGGCACATAAGGTGCCGTATAACTAATAATGATCACTATTATATTTTATAATGGCCTTTGGGTCCTGGGTCTTGCCAAGTTTGGGGTAGGGGAGGGGGGTGTGAAGAAGGAAGGTCGGCTTCTTTATTGTGTTGGTGTCTCTCAAAACAGCCGGCAGGCCCTGGGCCAAAACCACAGCGGGGTGCTCCCTCCACCGGCGCCTTCTTTCCCCTGCTCCACCCACGCTTCCCGGAGCAACAAGTTCCTTTCCACAAGACCCGCCCGCGCGCCACCGGCGGACCCGGAGACTCTTCCCAGACCTCTGTCAAACTCGTCGCCAGACCCACCTGGGGTCGAAATCCCGGTGCTGCCTACGCCCTTAGGAGGAGGGAGAGCCCCCCACACTTGAAGGAGCTCTAGCGGTGGCTGGGAGAGAGGCGAGAGGCTTGGGAAGTCAAGACAGGAGAGACTAATAAGAGCTTCGGTCTGCGCGGTCCTTCAAGGCAAAACCAATAACCAAAAGCACCCACCGCTCATCTCACGCCACTCTCTTCCTGGGATCAGGAGCGAAATGGAGCCTGAAATCTCACTGACCTCCACCGAACCCTCTGGTAGCCACATCTCTGTCCTCTGGGTTCCCCTCGCCCCAGCTTCTCTCTGCACCCACACTCCACCCCAGCCTGCGCCAGGTCCCCTAAGGACACTGGAGATCCCTGATACATCTTTTGCACGAGACACACGCAGGTCAGCCACAGCCCCCATCCAACGCGCTTCTCCTCTCTGTCCTCCCAGGATGGGTACCCTCGAGTCTCCAAAGGAGACCCAAGGTGTCCAAAGCTGAGAGGCTCACCTATATGCACAAACTGTCAAACTCTGACAACTTCTTGGAAAGGGGATCCCCACGCTCTAGTGGGAAAGCCAGGCTGGCCGCCCACGCATCAGGAGAGGCCATCTCGACTTCTCAGTAGGGAATCCCCCTCAAAATCCACCTCTCCAGCTCCTATAACCGGGAATTGAGAACTAGGGAGCCAACCAGAAGTGCGCTCCAGGGGTGGGCGGTCGTGGGCGGGGGTGAGGGCGCAGAAGTTCCCCCCCGATTTTGGAGACCAGTTTATGTTTCCAAATCTCCGAGAGTCAGGAAGCCGTTGTGCCCGGAGAGGAGCAGGGACCGAAGTCACTGGGAGGGAAGTCCTCCGGCGCGGGGTGGGAGAAGCACCTAGGTGAATTGCAATGTCCAAGCTTCCAGACCCGTCTGTAGGAAACTATTCTTTCTCCAGGGGATGGGGGTGGGGGAGACGTCCCTGGCCAAGCAGCCAACGCCAGGATCAGCTGGCTTCATCCCTCCATCCCCAGACAACCTCGAGAACTTGGTACCTCGGACAGCATCCCGGGAGCATGGCATCCTTTGAAAGGTGTTATCCTATTTTCGCCATCAAGTCATAGAGCAATAAATTATTTTGATGACCTTACTAGTACAGATGAAGGACATTTTAATTACATAACCGGTGAAAGATCACCGGAGGCAATATCGTGTTAAAGAGCCCATGGCAGAATATCTGCATCGCATGAGAAAGAGAGAAAACTTGCAAATCTGCAATGAGATTGCGCAGGGCTGCCCCCCGTTTTGAAACAACATGCGAAATGCATGGGAGAGCTTACCTTTCGGACTCCAAAGCCGTGTTCTGCTGCAACTTGGCGAGCTTCGTCCTCTCCCCCTTTATGCAACTCCACAAGAAAATGATTCGTGAAGACCGGTCGCTCAGCAGATGCAAAAACCATGACACAGAAGAGGAACCCGGCGGCCGCCTTCCACTGGGAGACACAACCACCCTTCATCCTTCTTTGAGAGTGAAAAGTGGTGCTAGGAGGCGCGCAGGCTGGCAGAGCAGGGGACTCGGAGGGAGGGTGCAAAAAAAAAAGAAAATATATATATATAGTTTTAAAAAAAATCTTTGTAGAGAAAGAGACTGAATAGGGTCTTGGAAAGCAGCGAATCAGTGTGTGTTCTCCAGCATCTGGCTACAGGGGAAGCCGTGCAGTCAGGCGGCCCGGCGCGCGGGCAGGGGTGCGAATGTGGGGAGCTGTGTGTACCGGAGAGAAAGAGCGAGTGTAGGTCTGTGCTTGATGCTAAATCTGCATTTTCAGCTCCTCCTCAGCTCCAATTCCCCAGGGGCTGGAGGAGAGCACCAGCTCGGGTGACGTGAGTCCGCCAGCGGCCAATGAGGGCGGGGGAAG